>NW_022103911.1:1421427-1423808 GCF_000313985.2 Echinops telfairi | reverse complement strand
TATTAATAGACCAAATTTGGTGTCAGCAGGCTTTGAAACTTGAAAGCAATAGCGAGAAGCTGAAGGAAAATGAAGAAATGACAAAGTTAAAGAGCTGAGGAGAGGATGTCAGAGTGGCTTAAGAAGACAAAGTAAAGTACTATAATGAACTGTATGTATGAAGACCTGGAACTAGATAACAGAAAGAGGGAACATGAATGGCATTATTCAAGCTAAAAGAATGGAAGAGTATGGTCAAGCCTGGAGTTGCAGTATTGAAGGGCTCTATGGGCAAAATATCGAATAAATCAGGAATCATCAAAAGGAGATGGAAGGAATATATGACGTCACTGTACCAAAATGAATTGGTTGGCATTCAACCGTTGCAAGAGGTAGCATTTAATCAATAGCCAATGGTTTTGAGGAAGAAGTCCAAGCTGCTCTGAGGCACTGCTGGGAAAAAAAACAAGATTCCAGGAATAAACGAACTACCAATGGAAGTGTTTCACCAAATAAATTCAACACTGCCAGTGCTCATTTGTCTATGCCAAGAAATTTGGAGGACAGCTACCTGGCCATGCACTGGAAGAGATTCATGTCCAAGCCTATTCCAACAAAAGTTGATCCACCAGGATGCGTGCATTATGGAACAATATCATTAATATCACGCAAACAAAATCTTGCCAAAGATAATTCAAAATCATTTGCACATTGGCAGGGAACTGCCAGCAATTGAAGGCAGATTCAGAAGAGGAGATGAAATAAGGGATATCATTGTTGGTGTCAGATGGCTCTTGGCTGAAAGCAGAGAATACCAGAGAGATGTTGACTTGTGTTTCATTGACTATGCAAAGGCATTCGACTAAGTAGATGTTAGCAAACTATGGGCAAAGAATGGGAATTCCAGAACAATTCATTGTGCATATACGGATCCTATATATAGATCCAAAGACAATCACTGAAACAAACCAATCAGGAAAGGTCTGTTTCTGAGTTGTATCCTTTCAACATACTTACTCAACCTATACGAGGAGCAAAGAACCAGAAAAACGGGATTCTATGAAGAACCCAGCATCAGGATTGGAGGGAGAGTCATTAACAACCATGCCGGTGACACAACCTTGCTGCTGAAACTGAAGAGCACTTGAAGAAATTACTCATGAGGATCAAAGGCTACAACCTTCGGTGTGGATTATCCCATGCATTGCCTGGAGTTGACTCTGGCTACTAGTAAAGCTGGATGGCAGCCCCTCTCGAACTGCCCCTTTGGCAGACTGTAAGTTTGTACAGGAGCAGAGAGCCTCACCTTTCACCGGAGGAGCTAGGAGTGACTGCTGGTGTCAAACTGCTGACTGTGCCGTTAGCAACCCACCATGTAACTTACTGTGTCACCAAGATTCCTTTCAGTATGAGTTATACATAAAGTATGGGTTCACAGAAAGAAAAGAAAAAATCCTCACAACTGGGTCTTACAATATGGCGCTATAATAAGGCCGTATTATAAGGCTCTGTTATGTAATAGCATGATGTTATATAATGAAATCACAATAAATAATAGAAGTTGTCAAGAAAGGTTGAAGTTGTCAACCACTTCATTTTGCTCAGATCCATTATCAAAGTGCATGGAAGCAGCAGTTAAGAAATCAAACTATGTATTAAATTGGCCAGACCTGCTGCAAAAGACTTCTTAAAAGTGCTATAAAGCACAAATGTCATCAGGAATACTAAGGTGTGCCTGATCCAAGCCATCATAGTTTCAGTCACAACATCTGCTTGTGAAAACTGAATGATACATAAAGAAAACTGAGGAAGAATTGAAGTCTTTGAATTGTGGCGTTAACCAGGCATATGAAATATACCATGGAATGCCAGACGAATGAGGACATATTCACAATCCTGAGGTGTATTAGTGAAGCCCACAGTTTATCACAAGTCAGGATCAGAGTACACTAAGGATATAGTCCTTTGGTTTGAATCTCTTCTCAGCTCTGGCAATAGGCTTGCTTCTCTGGTCCTCAGCCTTTCAGCCTCACAGTCCCTTGGCTTCTCCCCCACTCAGGAAAGTGTTCCCAAACTCCTTTTACATGGACAAAAGCCCAAAGGACATCCCTCTCTGCAAGCCTGAAGGCACTCAGCCTTATTCATCCTGCAGGCCACACAGCCCACCGCTCCTTCTCCTCATGGTCCCTGCGCAGCTCTGTCCCCTGCTGCTTCTGTGCTTCTGACTCATTTTTTCACACAAGGAACTCCAAAACACTTCTTTCATGGCTCTTCTTTCTGAAATGGCTCATTTCATACTCAATGGAATGGCAAAACTGACCAGCTGCCCCTATTTGCATAGCCCCATGAAACTATTTGGTGGGACTTACAAAGTCATACCGAGTAATTTCACTTCACTGCAA
>NW_022103911.1:1413118-1417272 GCF_000313985.2 Echinops telfairi | reverse complement strand
GCAGAAACAGTGGTTAAAAAGTCAGTCATTCAAACCAACTCGTCTGCTTCCAGAAAGATTACATCCTTGGAAAGCCTTTGAGGCAGTTCTATCCTGTCTTGTCAGATCATTAGAAGCTGGAATCAATTATATGACAATGAGTTTGTTTCTTGTTTTTGTTTTTATTTTATTTTGTGCCATTATATACACATGCCCATTTGTACATACATACATAAATACAAAGATGCTTTTCAAAAGTTAGTAGAAAATGCAATTCAAAGATAATAGAATTTTTCCACAAACTACTTAAAGCTATCTCATTTGTATGCATACACACACATACATAAATATACACAGTCTTTTAAAAGCACATACGTAGTGCTATGAAAAAAATTAGCCATGCTTTTCTAGAAATTTTTGCACTAAAATAAACTCATATTAAATGGTTAGAACATGTCTGAACAAGATGTCGTTTGAGGCACTAAGAAGGATAATACATCGATTTGAAGAGTTCCTAGCAGAGAAACATGAACTCTGCTAAAATTGAAGCAAGAATAAACGCCAACTTTATGGTGAAGCTTGGGGGGGGAAATGGTGAAATCATTGATCCTGTATGAAAAGTTTATGAAGATATTGCTCCAAAGAAAGCCATGGCTGTTTACAAATGGATAACTAACAAGTTAGGAAGAGATGAGATGCCATCTACACTGACGCCCACGGTGCACATCATCCATATCAGTGCGCAAGGAAGCAGTCTGGTTTACGCCCCCATTGAAGAGGACAGTGATTGACAGCAGAGACACTAGCCAACTCAGTTGGTTCAGATTTTACAATTTTGGCTGAAAATTTAAAGTTGAGCAAACTTTTTGCTCAATAGGTTTCCAAATTGTTGTGCCCAGATGAGCTACAGAAAAGAGCAGATTTTTTTCATGGAAATTTTAAACAAATGAGATCAAGATCATTAAGCACTTCTTCCAAGAATTGAAACAGGAGATGAACCACAGCTTTACCAGTACAATGCTAAAGCCACAGCACAGTCACCACAATAGCTATGGAACTGGTTCAGCCAAAGCAAAGCAGACCTGTCAAGAAGCAAAGTCATGGCAACAGTTTGGGGGGATGCTCAAGGCATGTTGTTTATTGACTTTCTGGAGGGCCAAAGAATGGTAATAGTAGCTTTTTAGGAGAGGGTTTGAGAAAGTTAGCTAAAGCTTTAGGAGAAATACACCAGAAGCAAAACCAGTGACTCTCATGTGTGTATGCATATAGAAAGTGATTTATATCAAGAAATGGCTCGCACAGTTTTAGAAGTGGATAAGTCCAGTCTGTTTCAAGTCTGTGAGTAAGGTGAAGGCTCCTCCTGACTCATGTTGCTGCAGGGGCTGATAAAAAGGAGACAGGAAGATGAAGCAGGAAGACCACAGGCTGATGGGTGCAGAATTGATGAATCTGAATTGGCCAAATGGATCCTGGGATCAACAGGCAATAGAGCAGAAGATTGGGGTCGACAAACCAGATACAGGACCCAGATCCAGCAGCTTCCACCACACCCCAAATGAAACCTCCCTCAATTGTGCCAAGATTATGACCAGATTACCTGCTGGGGTGATTTTCAGAAGATCCCACCATAGAGTTGACCACACTCCCATGTTAGAGCACATCATGGGAGAATCCTCTCCTGCCCAAGTTGACATAAATCCTACCTATTACATTGGTATCATCCCTTACAAAATTTTCTGGACTTTTATGAAGCTTATGTGGAGAAATAAAATCTATATTTTAATTTTTATCCTTTAATACCATTTTTCCATTAATTTTTCAAAGTCCCTTCATCCAAAAAATTATACACACATATGTACGTAAGTATGTGTGACTGTTCATATGTGTACATACACACACTCACCAACTGTGTGCATACACAAGGAGGCTTCAAAATGTTCATGGAAATGCCATTGTCTTTTAATTCCATTAATTTTTTGAAGCCTGTGATAGATCATTTTTGTCGACTTGAAGATATATAAAAATGTAGGGGTGATATCCAACTATCAATCAGGTCATAGCTTGGTGGTGCCTTCTTGGGGATGTGGCTTTCTCATAAGGAGGGCCTTGGGAACCTCCCCTCTCTGCTACTGACCCTGAGAGATGCTGGGGCCCTGCAATCTTTCCACCACTTTGGCTCCATGCAGCTCTGCACCGGCCAGCCTGTGATCTTCTTGCACTTTGCATCATTGGATGAGGTTGTCTGAGTCTAAAGCGGGGCTGGTGGACGAGTAAAGTCGGACTCTTTTGATACACTCCTTGATATAAAGCTCTTTCTTATACATAGGTGTCACTGGATTTGTTTCGCTAGTCAACCTGGCCTAACACAAAACCTTTCTTATATACATATGTGTATGTACAAGTGTGTGTGTTACATATAAATATACACACCACAGAAAAGCACTGATGATGCAATAGGAGCCTTGGTGGTATAGCGGTTCAGTGTCAAGTTGCAATCCAATCCAAAAGGTCCACAGTTCAAAACTGCCAGCTGCTGTGAGGGAGAACGACGAGGCTTTCTACTCCAGTAAAGAATCACAGTCTCGGACAGCCACAGTTCTGCCCTGCCCTTACAAGCTCACTATGAGTTGGCAGTGAGTTTGTTTTTCAGTATGAAAAGTTGGCAGTTGAAACTCCCCAGTACCTCCTTGGGAGGAGAGCAGGGTTTCATGAAGATTATAGCCTTGGACACTCTGCAGGGTATGTATCCTCTGTGCTATTGGGTCACTAGGAGTTGGGTCAACTCCACAATAGTTTGTGTGTGTTAATTAGCAAGGCTTAAAGATTAAATAATTTCATAAAAATGCAATATCAGTTCTACCATCTTTATTCACTATCAATAACTTCACTGGAAATAAACTGTAACTGTGGACTCATCTCTGTAAGTGGCTTATACAAACTTTTTAAGCATGCCTTAAATCAGATCACCTGAGCACTCTTTAATTGAGAGCCAGAGGGTATGAGGATATGGGGAAATGATTAACTCCTCCCCTGGCAGATGGGGATCAGTGACTACAGAACTGGGGCAAATGGACTCAGAAGAGAGCTCGATGAACCAAATCATTTTTCTGCTTCCAACTGCAGGAATGAATGTTTGCCCCAGGGTCTCATAAACCCCTTTACTTAAATTAGAAAGTGCAGACGTTATCCCCAGCAAAGGAAAGGAGAAAAAGACACCAGGGATTTAAAATAAGCAAGGCAAAAAACAAAGGGATTGTAATATTAATCCTACAGTACAAACAATGGATGGGAAAGACGTCTAACTCCAAGGTCACAACCCTCTATAATGTACGCTTCGGCCTGTATGCGGTATGCTGCATTAGATAAACATTAGAGGATTAATCATATAAAATGCTTGAATGGTTTGTGTAAAATTTATGGATGTTTAGAAGGTCCCACAACATAAATGTTCAGACAAACTAAGCTAAAGATGTATTTCACTACTGCCAGTTCACTGTGTAAGAAGAGTTTGTGTAAACGCAATAGTAGCCAGCTGGTTTTCATCGCCACCCAGAACATAGGCTGAACTCATTTTTAAATATGCAGGTTGGACAAAAGGAAGAACTTCCTATCCATAATATCCCATCACACACCGAAATGATATGTGTAAGACGCTGCCTCTCTCGATGACCGAGTTTCGTAAAAAGCAAATATATTAGCTTGCTGGAAGGAACAGCTACAAAGAGAATGGCAAGAGCATATGACAGGAGAAATGTATGTGTGTGTGAATTCTGTCAGGAGGAAGTATCAAGAGTAGCTTAAAGTATGGGGCAATATCTTGATGCTGCTTTTGATGTGGTTTTGCTGCTATCCGGTGACACTCCAACTTCTTGGAGGAGAAGACGAAAATTAATAAGATTTTTATTTTTTCTAACTTAATTTGTAGATATCACATAATTATTCCAATTAAAATGCTGACGGGATGTTTCTATTTACAATCAACAAAACAATTAATAGGCACATGGAAAAATAAACATGATGGAATCTAGCCTTGCTTGTTAACATGCAGAAATAGACAAGTAAATCAAGAGAATGTAATGGATGAAGAATAAACTCATCACATAAGAGGGTGAGAACTTTTCCTTTTCTTTTTAAAATCTTTTTATTGAGGGCTTGTACAACTCTTATCACAATCC
>NW_022103911.1:1409456-1411657 GCF_000313985.2 Echinops telfairi | reverse complement strand
GGTCAAGTCTGATGGGGCGTCATGCCCTGGCCCCAAAGTCTATTTTTGGTATTCCCTGGGGACTTCATTGCTCTGCTCCCCTTGCTGTTCTGTTGCACGCCCTTGGGCTAAAGGAATGGGCATTATGTCTCACTCGCTCACTGTCACTGGGTCAATCCTGACACAGGACACAGAGCACCTCATTTAGGAACTGTCAGTGAGCAGGAAGCTCCATTTTCGACAGAAACCAAAACTCATTTCTAGACTGAGTGGCTTCCTTTTAACTGCAGTCCAGTGCTTTAGGAAATTTGTGGTTTCACAGTTTCACCACCAAAATTCACTTACCAACCCATCCAAAATGAAAATTATCAATGAGTTTGTGTGTCTGTTGATAACTGAGAGAAGATCTCTGTGCTGAAGCCCAACAAATAGCTCATTATATAAAATCTAAATAAAGTCAAGGAATTTCATATGCTCATATCTGTCCATGCAATCATAACAATAATACTGATCACTGATCATTAAAATAGTGTATTCACTAAGGAGCCCTGCTAATGCAGTGATTAAGCATCAAAGATTAAGCATCAAATTGTTAACCAAAATGTTATCGTTTCAAACCTACCTGCTGATCCAAGGGATAAAAAAACTAGCAATCTGCTCCTATAAAGATTCAACTACACTAGCTATAGTCACTGTGATCAAATTGATTCTGATTCCCCGGGATCCTATTTAGGGTTTCCAAGGCTAAACTTTTTTCAGGGAGCAGACAGCCTCAACTTTCTCTTGCAGGCTGACTGCTGGATTTGAAGCCTGGGAAGATTACAGCTTAAGGAAACCCCTGAAGCAGTGCAAATCTGTCCTGTAGGGATGCTGGGAGACACACAGAAACATTTTTCACTACGGAGCGGGGAAAACTTTAAAAGTAAAATTTCTGGCAAAGCTCTCTAGGTGTTATTTTTTTAACTTACAGATTTCTAGACCATTTACTGCACAACCACGTCAGTGAGTAAAACAAAAGCAAGTAAAAATCCCTATTTCCATGGCACTCACACTTAAAAAAAAACTTCCCTCTATCAAGATGTCTCCCGAAACTAAAAGGATCAAAGATGGTGAGATTTGGGGCTTGCTTTCACTGGATGCATGATCAGGAAAAAACAAATAGTTAAAAAGGACAGCATCCTTATTAGAGGGCCAGCAAAAATTTTAAAAAGCAGGGAGATTCTCAGTGAGCTGCATAGACAATGAACAAGGTGCAAGACCAGGCAACGTTTTGTTCTTTTGTGCATAAGGTGGCAGCGCATTGTAACCTACTCAATGGCAACTAACAAGATCACTTTGAAACCAGTTTAGAAAGATTGTGCCCCTTCAAAACAAGATACAAATTATAAGCCACACCTGCTGGCTGGCAACTATAAATCGAACTTATTGAGTCCATTTTGATTCTTAGTGACCATACAGGACAGAGTAGAAGAACTGGCCCCCTAGGGCTTCCCAGGGTTATAATTTTTATGGAAGCTAACTGTCGTGTCTTTCTCCCTCAGAGAAGCTAGTAGATACAAACCGTTAGTAGCCTGGCCTTTAACAACTGCACTCTCAGGGCTGTCTCAAATGGACATGAAGCAGGAATTCATAGTTCCAGGTCAATGCTTGGACTTAGAGCAGTGATGAAAGAATGCATGAGTTGAATGCAAAACAGATGATCCTTGCATCGGGAACCTTAGAGAAACCTCTCCGGTGTAGTTGAGGCAGCCATCAGTTCACAGATGGAGGTGTGTGCAGGTTTTCCCTGCCCTGTCAGAGAGTATGTTGGGACAACTGGTGGGTGCATCGTCTGTGACCATGTGACAGGTGAAATCCAGTTCCTTTTAAGGAAAATGGATCACGAGCATTGCATGCATGCAAATGTTTGTAGTAGACCTAGAGACCAAGCCAACATCTGTATCTTTATATAAATCCTCAAGATTGAAAGACTTCAGCCATCTGCATTCTAACGCATTTTATTTACTCTGCCATCAAGATCTCAGAACAACAATCCATCTGCTTTCTGTTTGATCTGCACGGAAAATAGAAAATTATATGAGTGCCACAAAACCATTGTTCATTCAGATTTTTTCCTTTGACCGATTTGTATTCCTGTAGCTGGAGTCCCCCTGCGGCGGGGGGAGAGGGTGTCTGCTACCCTGTTTCCCCCAAAATAAGACAGTGTCATATTAATTTTTGCT
>NW_022103911.1:1402688-1409033 GCF_000313985.2 Echinops telfairi | reverse complement strand
GTCCTTGAAAACCCTGGGGAGCGCAGTTTTACTCTGAGAAACGGGGTCACTCGATGGAATCAAATCCATGCCAACTGGTATCCTAGCAGGAGCGTGAGCATACGCTTTAAACAAAGCCAGGACGTGAAAAAATATGTCCTATGTGACGACACTTCATTGACTTCATATTAGGTTGACTTCGGGTGTGTCCCCATTGTCCTAGAAGGCAGCCCCGGCATCTGAAGGTGGGAGTCCGAATGGTTGGAAAAATCCATCTTGCGAACAGTCCCCAGGCTCAAAGGCTGTATGAGCGAGTGCAGCCTTTCGCTTTTCTGATACTCGGAGCATGTGTGCGTGCGCTCTCCCACGGTCTGATGCTGGACATATTCAGTCACAGCTGTGGATCAGAAATACATGTGCGCCCCGAAGCAGAGGCCATCCTCAGGCTCTGGGGCCCCAGGTGAGCCACTTGCAGGGCGCTCACTGGGCCAGAACGTCCCTGCAAAGCAGCAGGGGTCCGGAAGACAGGACCTGCCCCCGCCCCTGCCCTTGAGGCTCAGGAAGCTTCCTGAAACCCCTGAACTTGATGTTTAACGTTAAAAAAGAAGGAGAAGGGGATGGGTTCTCTGAAAAACCGTTCTTCCAGGTATTTTGCACAAATGTCCCCGGGCATCTCTTTGCCCAAGGGTCCTTGTAGTTGCGTGGGTTTACCATTACACTTTGGGGGTGGGGGGTTCCACAGGGTTGACCCGGCCATTCGCATCTCCCGGTCTCTGCTGACAAGTGGGAATAGCAACAGTTAAAAGAGCGGACTACCTTGAGTACATGAAAAAGCGCATTTCCATCTTTTTAAACAAAGGGGTCCGGCACCATCTGTCCCGTCTGGGTGCCCCCTGCCCCGCACTGAGAGGATTTGCGCGGGATTCAAGTGCACCTTATAGATTAAATAGTCCCTCGGCGGCTGAGACCCGGTCGCCCAGACAATGGCCGCGCGGAGAACCCCTTCCCCCTTGCTTCCTGTCGAGCGTTCTGCCTGACTACACAAACTGAATGCGCGCGCCTCCCCCGTGGCACGAAGTGGACTTGACCGGAGCTAAAACCAACAAAGGCAGATTCTGGTGGGAGCTGCGGAAGCGCCGGGCACTGAGTCAACAAGCGGGTCGCATTGAAATGCAAATGGTCGCGGCCGGGCCCCTCCCGCCCTGAACTTCTCACCCCCCGCGCCGCGCGGCCCTGAATGGCCCCATTGAGGGGCCCTGCACTGGGCCAGCCCGACGCACTGGGCCACCGCGAGCTGGTTTGGGTCATCCTTTTCATTTCCGCCAGGCCGCACCCCACCGTCATCACTCACCCTCTCAAGAGCTCAGAGAGGATCCACTGTCTTAAATCAAGTTGCCCCTGATAAGTGGCCAAGGACCAGAATTCTAAGTCTGATGTTACTTTCAGCAAACTCCAAAGCCCCATGGTGTTGGTTAGCTTTTTTCCTGCCCCCACCCCCTCCACCCCCCTAAGTTTTTACTCACTTAAATCCTGTTCTCTTTTTAATCAGATTTAAGAACCAGATTTCATGCTTTACAGGTGCTAGATGGTTCTGGCAATGCTGTGTATTAAAGGTGGGACTGCTCACCTCTGGGCCAGTCGTTCACGTCCACCAGCTGCTTCAGGGGACAAGGAGGAGGTTGGCTTCTCCAGCAGAGAATTACAGTCTTAAAAACCAGAAGGAGCAGTTCGCCTCCATGACAATGGGTTTGGTTTTGGGGTTTCAATGGGAGTTTCTGGTTTAAAAGGGTTCTCTGATGCTCTGTGTACGCTTTTTAAAAAAGAAAGACAAATTCTATTCGGTATTTGATTACTGCTACCCCCTTTCTTCATCCCATCTCTTGCTTTACTCAGACTAGAGACTGTTACAGCATTTCCCCACTATCGGAAGTAGAGCATTCCTATAAAACTTTGGTAAAACAAAACAAAACTGCCCGGTGGTAACCCTAAAACTTCAGAAGAAGAGGTAGCCTTGTCTTTCTCCAGAGGAAGGTCTGGTGGGGTTTGAACCACCAACCCTGAGGTTAGCAGTTCCAAACTCACCAGACAGCCCCACCAGAGCGCCTTCCTAAGGCAAAATGATGTAAAGGAAGATGCTAATAGCATCTCCACGTGGTGGAGAAACGTTTGCGCATACCCAGACCCCAAAATAACCTACCACACCACACCTGATAACACTTAAACCTAACATAACTCCAACATACAGTGTTCATAGACCGTTGAAAGCTTAGGGTGGCTTGATGCTCTCCTTGATGCTGTGTCGTTTCCGGGAAGGAGCTCGGCAAAGCCACTCTCACTGCCCCAATCTTTACCAAAACAACAACAACAACAAAACCCAATTCCATTTATTGAACTAGGTACTATTACATTGCTAGTAATCATTTTTAAAGCAAGTAAATTATATTTTTAAATGTTCGCTAGGAAAAAAAAGAGACCCTAAATTCAAATACAAACTAAAGAGAAACATTTGTTACGTCTTAAATAGGTCAAAGAAGAAGAAAAACACTCGCTGTCCCCCAGTTGATGGCAATTCAAAGTGACTCCCTAGGACAGGCTCGAAATTCCCCTGTGAGGTTCTAAGACTGTCACTCTACCTGAGTAGAAAGCCCGGCCTTTCTCCCAAAGTACCGCTGGTAGTTTCAAACTGCAGACCTTGGACAAAGACAGAGGGAATGAGAAATCATCTGAACGAGGGAGCCTATCAACATACGGACACATGGCATCCAAGAGTCACAGAAATGCAGACATTTAAACAGATCACAGAGAAACGCAAAATCATGACTGGCAGCAGATCAGTTCATCACAGTCACCAACGGGCAGGGAAAAGGGTCGGGATTTCCATGCATACCCTAGTGCAGACTAGAAAAATGTACAAGTTTGGTTCAGGGCCCTCCCACCAAGGTGATCAGGGTCTGACTAATGACGATGTGACCCTAGCCCAGCAATTTCCATCAAGGGCACATCCAGGCAAATCCCCGAGGGCAAGGCTGCCCCTCCACCAGCCAGCCAGCTGAGTAGTAAATATCTACTTTCAAACACACTCTGCCGGAGGGCAGGGTTTTCCACACAGCTGGTGAAGGGTCAAAAAGAATTCAAAAGAGGTTGAATCTCTGAGAGGACGCCAAATAAATGTAGAGCTCTCGCCATAAACCATATTGCTGTTGTTAGATGCCAGGAAGTTGGTTCCAGCTCACAAAGACCCTCTCTGTACAACCGAACAGAACACGTCCTGCTGCATACTCACAACTGCTATGTTTGGGTCCTTTGTTGGCAGCCCCTGGGTCAGTCCATCGCCTTGAGGGTCTTCCTTTTTTTTTTTCTCCTTCACTGACCACCTTTGACAAGCTGGCCTATGGGTGCTAACCACCCGCCTTTCCCGCCTTGGAAACCATCAGGTGCAGTTTTACTGTGCCCTATAGGGTCCATCTGAATCGGAATAGACTCAAAAATACTGAGTTTGCGTTGGTTTTTTGTCGTTGTTGTTTGGCGGGGGTGGGGGGCGACAAACAGGGTTTCTACTTTGCCTATCAGAACCAGCTCCTTCTGATAAACTGTCCCAAGTATGTGAGACAAGCCTCACCACCTTCAATTCCAAGAACATTTCTTTTTTTTTTTTTTTAATCATTTTCTTGGGGGCTCTAAGGAACATTTCTTAGCTGGCTACACTTCCTTCAAGATAGATTTGTTTGTTCCTCTGGAAGTACTTTCCATAGTCACCACCAACACCGTGGTTCAAATACATCGATTCCTCTGCAGGCTTCTTCTTCATTGTCCAACTCCCGCACGCATAAGATGACATGGCAAACACACGGCGTGGAGCAGATGCACCCTGATCTTCAAAGTGACATCTCGGCGTACTGACCCTTCCTGATGGCAGTTGTCAGGTGCCATCGAGCGACTGCCAACTCACAGCAACCCTGCGGGACCTGTCCGGGTCTGTGCCGCCCTCATACGTGGCCTTATGTTTGAGCCCATCGTGGCAGCCACGGTGTCAATCCATTTTGTGGAAAGTCTTCCTCTTCTGCGATGGCCCGCCACTTTAGAAGCATGATGTCCTTCTCCAGGGACTGGTCTCTCCTGACCACATGTCCAAAGTCCCTTAGACGGCAGTCTCAACGGCTTAGCCTCGAAAGAGCTGTCCTTCTCTCGAAACAGATTTCTTTGTTCTTTTGGCAGTCCATGGTCTTTTCGATATTCTTTGCCAGCACCATGATTCAAATGCACCGACTTTCCTTCAGTCTTCCTTATGCAATGCCCCACTTCCGCATGCACATGAGGCACCAAGACACCATGGTTTAGGTCAGACACACCTATGTCCTCAAAATAACCTGCTTCATTTTCAACACGTTAAATCGGTCTTGTGCAGCAGATGTATGTAATGCAATGTCTTTTGATCTCTTGACTGCTGCTCCCATGATCATTGATTGTGGATCCAAGCAAAACACTGGCGGCCATCTTTTCTCTATTCATCACGATGTTCCTATTGATGTAATTGTGACGATTTTAGTCTTTTTTTACATTGATTTGTAGTCTGCACCGAAGGCTGCAATCCTGGAGGGCTTCAAGTCCTCCTCACTTTCAGCAAGCAAGGTTGTGTCCTCTGTGTATCACAGGTTGTTGATAAGCTTTCCTCCAGTTCCGATGCCACACTCTTCTTCCTATAACCCTCCGTGTCTGATTATGTGCTCAGCATACAGATTAAATAAAATAGAGGATACAATCCTGGTGCATACCTTTCCTGATTTTAGACCATGAGATATTCTCTTGTTCTGTTTGCACAACTGCCTCTTGGTCCATGCACAATGAAGTGTTCAGGAATTTCCACTTTTCTCAAGGTTGTCCATAATTTGTTATGAACCACACAGTCAAATGCCGTGGAATAGTCAATAAAACACGAGTAAACATCTTTCTTTTATTCTCTGCCTTCGGCTAAGATCCAGCTGACATCAACAATGACATCCTTTGTTCCACGTCCTCTTCTACATCTGGACTGAACCTCTGGTAGCTCCCTGTCGATGTATTGCTGCCACCATTGTTGGATGGTCTTCAGAAAGGTTTTGCTGGCCTGTGAAAGCAATGATGTTGTTCTATAATTGGAGCATCCTAATAGTCCCCTTTCTTTGGAATGGGTGCAAATACGGATCTCTTCCAGTCAGTTGGCCAAGTAGCCGTCTTCCAAATTTCCTGGCATAAGACTAGTAAGTGCTTCCAGTGCTTCAAGAGCTTCTTGAAATAGTTTAATTGATATTCCCTCAACTCCTGAAGACTTGGTTTTGGTAAATGCTTTCAGCGCAGCTTGGACTTCTTCCTCCAGTACCATTGGTTCTTGCTAATATATTTCCTCCTGAAATGGTTAAATACTAACTAGCTCTTTTTGGTACAGTAACTATGTGTATTCCTTGTATCTTCTTTTGATGCTTCCTGCATCATTCAATATTTTCCCCATAAAATCATTCAATATTGCCACTCAAGGCTTGAAATTTTTCTTGAGTTATTTTAATTTAAGATACACAGTCTTCCTTTTTGGATTTTTAACTCTAAGTATTTGCACATTTCTTCATAATATTTGAATTTTTCTTCTCAAGCTGCCCTTGGAAAATTTCTGTTCAGCTCTTGAACTTCATCATGTCTTCAGTTTGCTTTAGGTGCTCTATAATTAAGAGCAATACCAGAGTCTCTTCTGACTTCCACCTTGATCTTGTCTTTCTTTCCTGCCTTTTTAATGACCTTTTGCTTTCTTCATGAACGAGATGCTCTTGGTATCCTCCCACAGCTGATCTGCAGATCTGTTCTTGAAATGTTCTCAAACTTCAGTGGGATATACTCAGGAGTGTATTTTGGCTCTCATGGACTTGTTTTCATTTTCTTCGACTTCAACATTAACTCATATATGAACTATTCGTGGTCTCTTCCACAGTCAGCCCCTGGCCTCACTTTATCTGTTGATATTGAGCTTCTCCATCTCCTCTTCCCACAGATGTAGTCAATTTAATTTCAGTGTCTTCCATCTGGAGAAGGCTATGTGTATAGTCCAGTTTGTGTTATTACAATGATAATTGCTATGAACAAGTCATTGCTCTTGCAAAATTCTCTCTCACAATCTCCGGCTTTGTTTCTATCATCAGGACCACATTTTCCAACTACTGTTCCTCTTTGTTTCCAACTTTTGCATTCCAATCGCCAATAATTATCAATGCATCTTTATTCCATTTCAGAATGAAGATATTGGGAACATTCTTTTTTATTTTTATTTATTTATTATTAAATACTTTTATTGGGGGTTCTTACATCTCTTATCACAATCCATACATTCATCCATTGTGTCAA
>NW_022103911.1:1400314-1401888 GCF_000313985.2 Echinops telfairi | reverse complement strand
CTTCAGGATCATGTCAGGAAAGTGAGCATCACAGAATGCTGGATTATTAGAACAAAGTGTTCTTATGTTGAGGGAGTACTTGAGTCCAGGTCCAATGTCCATCTGCAACCTTAATTCTTAACATATAGATGAGTACATACTTCTAGTCCCCTCTCATTATGTATAAATATATTTACATGCGTACATGCCTGTATTTAGACCTCTATAAATGTCCTTTGTCTCCTGGTTCTTTCCTCTATTTCCTTTTACTGTGCAGACACATTAATAAGCACAAAAACCAGGCAAAGCCAAACAAAACAACAAAGGAAGTCAAGACCAATATAACAATAACAACAACAAAAAGCCACTGACAAAAATGGAAAAGCCTATAAATAGTTCAAGCTCTATGTGTTGGCCTTTACAAGTGTTTTCCAGTTGAGTCTGATGGGGTGCCACACTCTATCTCCAAAGTCTATTTTTGCTATTCCCCGGGGATTTAATCACTTTGCTCCCCTTGTTGCTCTGTTGCACGCCTTTAGTATTTCGCCCCAGCTAGAATGGGTCAGGTTGTGCACAACCCCTGCACTGTTTCTCAGTGTCGTCCCGGACAGCGCTATGGTTTAGTGAGGGATGTTGTATCTCATGGTGGGGCCAGCCCTACGGTCCTCCCAGTGTGTTGTCTGCTCAGAGCAGGAACATCATCCGTGGGGCTTGGTGAGCCAGGCGGGCCGGGATGTCCTCTCCTCCCTCTCCATCCCTTTGCGTTTCTCCCGTGTGCTCTAATCCGACGTGCCCCTCTCCCCAAGCTGTAGCCCCAGTGCTGTCCTCTGAAGTACATTCTTCTGAGGGGGAGAGGTGGTGGGGGGCCGGTTTTCTTCAGTTTTTGCATCACTAGCTTTGATGCATAAATTTGAATATAGTTGTATTGATTGACCTGCCTTGAAGGCAGATAGATATAATCCTATCACAGGCAGCTCTTGAAATGTCCTTTTTGACAATGAATGCAATGCCGTGCCTACTGATTGTATCAATCCCGGGATAGTAAAGCATGTTTTCCTGATTTCATCTCACTGATGCCTAGGATGTCAGTCTTATGCGCTCCGTTTCATTTTGATCACTTCCAATTTTCCTAGATTCATCCTTCATTCATTTCAAGTTCCATTTATTAATCTATATTTGCAGCTGTTACTTCTTATTGGGGGCCGTGCCCCATTAGCAAATGAAGGTCCCGGAGGCTGTGCCCTGATGGGCTTGACTCCATTCACATCATTCTGGTCTAATTTATTTTGAGAAGGCACCTCTCTCCTCCTCAGTCATATTTTGAGGGGCTTCTGACCTGAGGGGCTCATCGTCTGGCACGATAACCAAGTTTCACTAACAAAGTTCTGCTTCCGTTCATTAGGCCGTCCGTGTCTGACGTTTCAAAGCGGTGCGTAAGGTTTTCAACGCAAATTCCTCCAAAGTGGACAGCGGACTCCTTCTTCACAGCCTGTTCTTAGTGCAGATGTGGTTCCTGTGGACTGACCGTGCTGGCGTCTGAAATACCAGTCACATTGCTCCCAGCATCCCTGCATCACACAACGACTGATAGACAA
>NW_022103911.1:1373483-1399939 GCF_000313985.2 Echinops telfairi | reverse complement strand
CATGCCAGATACTCATATGTGGGCATATCTGCATGTGGATGGATCCGCCTGGAGGTGGATAGAGGAGCAGTGTTTCAGTTCCTAACACCATCAGAAATATGTGTTTTCCGATGGTCTTAGGCGACCCCTGTGAAAGGGATGTTTGACACCCACCCCCCCAAAGGGTTGTGACACACAGGTTGGGAACCGCTGCTTTAAACTGAGCTCAATCCATTGAGTCCATTCCAACTCCTTTCTAACACAAAAGATATCTGAAAATATAGTATGCCTTTCTAAGGATACATGTTTAGCCAGTTCCTACAAGTGCCATTTTCTACTATTCGGAAATAAGAATTGGTAGACCTATGGCAAATTGTCACTCACTAAAAACTCACTACCATCAAGTTGATTCCAGTTCATAGGGCAGAGGAGAACTGCCCCTGTGGGTTTTCATGGCAGCAAATCTTTACAGGAGCCGAAAGTCTCCTCTTTTCTCCTGTGGAGCACGCTGTCCTTGTGGTTAACAGCCCAATATATTATATGACCCTATGTCACTATGGCTCCTTTGACAAAGATCAGCAAGGTAAATTTTTTTATCTCTAATTTTATAAATTTACCAGAGTATAAACTTATGTGAATATACAGTGGACATATAGTTTACTCAAATCATACAAATTATTTTACTAAAAACCAACTATAGGAATATTGCACTTTAGTGTCTTTGATTTTTCACGGTTGAACAAAGCTCCCTCAGAGCAGCTGGTGAGCTGGCTAGTGGGTTCAAACTGCCAACCTGTTCACCCCCAATCACTTCACCACTGGGTTACCAGGGATCCTATAATATTCATACATACATATACATACATATCATAAATATGATATATACATATATAAAATTTCGGACATGTAGCACCCACTGCTATGAAGTTGATTTTGACCCATAGCAATCCTACATAGGATTACCAAGGCTGTAAATCTTCCCTGGAGCAGAGCTTCATCTCATTCCTGGTCTGGGGAAAGGATTCTTAGTGACAGAGTGGGGTTTCCTGGTGGGCTGTTCCCAGACATCAGGAGATGAAGCCCATCAGGGCTCAGGGGAGAAAGATGGGCTCTTTGTTGCCATGAAGATGTATAGCTTTGGAAATGCACAGGGAGAAGTGCTACTTGGTCCTATAAGCTAAGTATAAGTCAAAAGTGGCCCAATGACAGTGAGTTGAGAGAGTTATTGGGTTGAATTAAGCTTAGTTGAATAGCTGTAAATGAAGTTGAGTCAAATCTACAAGGCAAGACTTACACAAATGGCATTACCTTCTACAATGGACACTGATTGCTCTGCTTGCTCAGTGTCATTCCCTGTATTATGGTTACAGCACCTGATTTCCATGGGAAAGACTACCCTTCCGCTCTCACAGGCCAACATTGGTTTAAGGGTTGACCCACCTACATCCATGACTCCAGGGCCCTAGTACGTCCACACAATGCCTTTGTGCAAACGGAAAATGCAGTCCTTCCCCCAGGCAGCTAACAGCACCAGAGCACAACATTGACTAGACAGATAGCTGGAGTCCTTTGGGACTTTCATACAGCAGTCCTTGGGCTTTCACTGCAGCTTTGGGGGTGGAGTTGTTCAAATCCACCAACTGTTACATGGTAAAAAGATGAGGCTGCTACTCCCATAAAGATTTACAGTCTCCGAAACCCACCAGGTTCTGCATGTCTGTGACTCAGAACTGACACTGGTGAGGCGTGTTTGAGCTCCCTTATCTCTAGTAGTAAACATCGGAGCGGGACATCAGCCCATTCCACTTCTCTAGCAAGAGTAGTGATGCATTTTAGGAAGAGGCACATGACCAGTTAACCCCTGGAGAGTCAGCCAGAGAACTTTGTTGGAATTATTGGGAAATTCCTGCTTTCTAGTGGAATTGTTTAAATGGTGACATGTGGAGTAGGGGCTTCAACTCCTGTCCCGCTCACTAGTGGGGAAGAGCCAAACAAATGAAAAAGAGAGAATATTCATCTTATTTTATGAGCACTTCCATCCAGCCATCTCTGGATCAACCACCTGTTCATCTATGCTATACATTCAGCTGTTGTACATTCCTTTTATTGAATAAGTCAACTTGATGATATCTGTCATTTGAAATGCAAAAGTGTTTGAATTAATAGAATTACCACAGTAGGATGAGGAAAATTCTGCAGTAGATGGTATCTATATAACTGAATTCATGGAGTTTTTATATCAATGGATGTCATAATTATTTCAGTGGCAGCTACAACTCTTCCATAGCCCCTGCCTTGTCATTTTCAATAGTTAATACATTACATACTATACATGGATGGAATTTTATTTTCTTCAGAGGTTTGAAATTACTTTGATTGGTACTGCCCATTGTTGAACAGTTAGAGGATTAATGGATCTTAGGCAGGAAATGATCCCTGGGTGACACAGTGGTTATGCCTTGGGGGAGATTTGGAAGGTCAGAGATTCAAAACCACCAGCTGCTTCTCCTGTGAAAGACAGGTCTTCCTGTGAAGAGATGACTCTTAGAAGCCCACAGGAGCAGCTCGACCCTGTCCTATTGGGTCATGATGGGTTAGCATCAGCTCAACAGCAGCTAGCTTTTGCTTCTTTGGAGACAAGGAAGACAGGAACCCAATGGGCTAGTTCTTTGGGCAGGTTTCATTTCCATTTACAGGTGGAAGATCTATGACACTATGAAATCGGTTTTCATAAACCTTTCATACCTTGAGAAGGCAACTAAGAGACTTCAATAAATTTGTAACAGCGTCAATAAATGAAAGCACAGATCACACAGAGCACGCAAATTTAAAAACAAAAACTGAAATCCCCATGCAACAGCTACACTTCACTCAGGAAAAGCTATCCCAAATGAAACCCATTCTCCATTTGATAACTGGGGTGGCAGTTTGTTCTTTGTTCCTAGAAATATTCAAGTTAAAGACAGAAGATCAATCATCTGTCAGGGTTGCAATAGAAAGAATTCTGCCTTGCGGTAAGATCGGCTGAGGAGTTTCTAGGGTCTTTTTAATGTTCATTTCCTCATTTTATGATACTCCCTTTTTTGTATGTAACAAATATGAACTTGCCTTTCACTTAATTAATATCTTGTCATCTTTGGGGGATGTCATCACCATCCCCTTTATCATTCCTGATTATCATTCCAGTCCTTTGAATTGTGTTTATTTGAGCCTGAAAAAATGTAGTCTTGTTTCCAAAAAAGTTTAGCCACCTGAATTGTTTCCAGGTTTAGCCCAAAGCTAAGTTCCTGTTGCTGTTTTTATTTAAAACTCTAAGAACAGAGGATTTAGATATGAATGAAAATTAAGAGAAACTGCAATTCTTCATTTTTACTTCCCGTTCTTTGTTATTCTTGGCTGCCCCATTCTCATACCTCAGAAGATTGAAAAGAAATGCCATCAGTTCTGGATTTTGTAAATATTGACTCCTTTTCCTTCCTTGCTGTAATTTCTAACCCATCTGTTTTCTATTTTTATATTACAAGTACTAGCACCTTGTTGACAGCTCTACTCTTCCTTTAAAATTCCGAAACTTCAAGAACCAACCCCCCACCCCCACCCCCCACCACCACCCCGCTGCTGTGGCCTCCCTGTGCTATCTGCTGAGTAAATTCACCCAAGGGAAGAAAAAGGACACAAGTTGGATGGCTTGAATGGTACACCTTTCAGTTAGCAGCCAAACTCTTAACCACTGTGCCGCAAAGTCTCCAAATATTATTAGCATATACTCGTGTGTTCTAAGGAACCCTGATGGTGCAGTGGTTACGTGTTCAGCTGCTAACTGCAGGTTGGGGGTTCAAACCCTTCCAGGAGGTCCACCCAAGAAAAAAAAAAGTTATCAGTATGCTCCTCCAAAGAATGCAGCCTAAAAAAGTGCTTCTATTTTGTCACCTGATGACATTATGAGTCAAAATTCAATGTCACCTATACCCAACTATAACCTTGCAGCTTGACTTCCTGTACTGTACAAGCCAGGAAGCCGAAGTCCACATTTCCCAGACCCCATTTCAGATTAGCAGTCCTTGAGTTGTCTAGTTTCTGCTACATAGGCATAACCACTCCAAAGTCCAAGATGTAAATGAACAATATGAAAGAACCACCATGGGCATATAGATTGAGATTCGATTTGGAAAGTAGAGGCCTCTAATTCCTTTAGGACATCGGTGATAGTTTCTGGAATCCTAGAGTTAGGGATTCAAAGTGGTAGAGGGTAAACCAGGAGGGTTTTGTTCAAAAGATTCCTATCATGGGATCATGCATTCCTTTTCTTTCTTTCTTTTTTGTTGATCATACATTTCTTATAAAATACTTGGGGGGGAAAACCTGTTCTTTCTGTTCATGGCTGTGTAGCATTCACCCAAGTCTGGTACTCTGATCCTCTAAAGATTAAAAAAAAAAAAAAAAGACTTGTACAGAGGAAAAAAAAGAATACTGCTACCAAGAACCAAGAGAGAGCTACATAAATGGAAGAATATTCCAGGTTCATGAATAGGAAGACTTAATATTGTGAAAATGTCAGTACTACCCAAAGCTGTCTATAAATATAATTCTAATCCCTATCCCAATTTCATTCTTTAAAGAAATGGAAAAGCTAATTTCTGACTTCCTATAGAGAGGGAAGATACCCAGGATAAGCAAAGAACTCCTTAAGAACATGAACAAAGTTGGCGGCCTCTCACTTCCTAAGCTCAAACACCATTACACACTCACAGTAGCTAAAATAGCCGGGTACAGGGACAATGATAGATGCCTAGATCAAGGGAACAGAACTGAAAACTCAGATGCAAATTCATCCACCTATAGACAATTAATCTTTGACACAAGGTCAAAAAACACTAAATTGGAAAGAGACAGTCTCTTCAACAAATGTGCTGGCAAAATTGGATCTATATCTGCAGAAGAATGAACCAGGACCCAAACTTCACCCCATGTACAAAAAAGAATTCAAGCTGGATGAGAGACCAAATGTAAAACCTAGAACTATACAGATCATTGATGAAAAAATATGGACAGACTTAAGTCTGTACTACAGGTCATAGACACACTATCAAATATAACCAAAGAAATACACACAATAGTTGACAAAATAGATGGCTGGGACCTACTGAAAATAAGACGTGTGTGTGCATCAAAATCCTGAAAACAGAGTCCACAGACTGGGGAACATTTTTTGACAATGACACAATGGGCTAGAAATTAATCTCTAAACTCTATATAAAACTGCAACACTTCAATAAGAAAAAGACGAATAACCCAATGAAAAAGTGATGGACATGAGTAGACAGTTTACCAAGAATGATATCTAAATGGTCAAAATACACATGAAGATATATATGTTCACAATCACTAGCCATCCAGGAAGCAAATAAAAACAAGATAGTACCTTCCATCAGCATTGACAGCAAATTTCTAAAAACCATAAAATAACAAATGCCGGAAAAGTTATGGAGAGACTGGAACCCTCATACACTGCTGGTGGGACTCTGTATGGTTGTTATTGTTGTTGTCATGTGCCATGAAGTCAGTTCTGACCAATAATGACCTTGCGTACCACAGAACAAAACACTGCTGGTTCTGCGCCATCATAACAATGTTTCCTGTTTTTGAGCTCACTGGTGAAGCTATCACTTCAATATATCTCCCTGAGTGCCTTCCCTCCTTGACTGCCCCTCTGAGAATAATAAGTTTATAAAATCCAACAATCCCTTTGCTGGGTCCTAAAAGACTAAGAGTCAATATATGAGCAGACATATACACACTCATGTTCACCGCAGCACTGCTCACAATAACAAGAAGATGGCAACAACCTAAATGTCCTTCGGTAGAAGTCTAAATAAAGGAACTCTGTCACATACACATGGTGGCAGACTATGCATTAATCTAGAACAATGAGGAAACCACAAAGCACACCTCATGACCGGGATCGATCTGGAGAACATTATGCTGAGTAAAATTAGCTCACAAAAGGACAAATATTATATAAGACCATTGATAGAAGGTAGGTGGGGGAGACAAAAACTCTCATACCAAAATCAACAGACTGTGGAGCTGGCCAAGGGAGGGAGGGCAGGACTGATTCATGACAAGTGTTGACTTGGGAGAAGTGCAAGATGGTAGTCCATATTGGGGAGGCGGGGGTTGGGGTGGGGGTGGACTACTGGAGGACTGATTAGTGGTTCAGATTGCTGAGTGAAAACTTGATCATCTGAAATACAAACTCCCACCTAAATTACAATTCTTTTAAAATGAGTTTTAAATGACTAAAGACATAGATAGAAATCAGGATAGATGTGTATAACATTGAGCTTAGATATGCTAGTAACTGTTACTAGAAAAAACTGCATAAATAAATATACATACATTCAGGAGCCCTGGTGGTATAGTTGTTAGGTGTCGGGCTACAATCCGCATGGTTGGCAGTTCGAAACCACCAGCAGCTCCATGGGAGAAATACTAGGCTTTCTACTCCTGTAAACAGTTACAGTCTCAGAAGCTCACAGAGGGTCACCATGAGTCAGCATTGACTAGATGGCAGCGAGTCCATGAGCACATCAGTTCCATATAGATTTTACTCATATCAAAGATTTTACTGCAACACAGAATTTAAAAAATAATAAAATAGTCTTTACTTTAAAATATATGTACCTAAGAAGAGAAGAACAATTGACATTACCCATTAACATGATCCTAAGCTTTATTACTTACATACTAATCAGAATGACTAGAAACAGGGTATGGTCATTAGATTTTATGTCAGTTTGCACTTACGTAGGAGTGGAGTCCAACCTAACAATCAGGGCACCACCTGATTGGAGGCGTGGCCTTTTTATAAGAGAAAGACTGGGGACCCCTCTTCTCTCATTTTTTGCCCATTAGCCTTCCTGTTTGCTGGGACTCTGTCCCACAGAAGCCATTGACCCTGGGACCCAACCTCGGATCCATGTGCCTCTACATTCTTGGATCCATGTGATCTCCTGCTTCTCACTTTACCTTTCTGTGCCATTGGCCTGCACAGACCTCTGCCTTGAGTTTGAAGAGGGCTCCCACTAATATTGCACTGACTTGAGTTGGTCTGGGCTGGGAGGCTGTGGTAGTTACATAATTGTTTGTCAATTTGAGAGGATTAAGAGTGAAGGGATGGAGTCTAGCCTGTCAATCAGGCCAATGAGGCCTATGTATGGGTATGGCCTTCTCCTGAGGATTCTGGGAACTCCTGTATTCTTCCTGGGAGGCAGGGGGCACTCTCTCTCTGCTCACTCCCTGTGAGAAATGGCAGCTGACAAGCTTCATGGAGCTATGCTAGTGCCCTGAGCTAGCCACATGGAGACCCCTGCCAGCACTGAGATGCTTACAATGCCACTGGATCTACAATACTTCCCATTCACTGGTCTGTGTTCTTCCTGCATTCAGTGTCATTGCATGTGCTTCATGAGTCTGAAGAGGACCTAATAAATTGGTATCGGACATATGGGCTAATACCGGACTTATGGACTTAACTGGACAGGGCTGAGATGTTTTCGTAATGTACAGTTGCTCTTGTATATAAAGCTTTTTCTTTTTTCTTTTTTAAATCATTTTATTGGGAGCTCGTACAACTCTTATCACAATCTATACATACATACATTGTGTAAAGCATGTTTGTACATTTGTTTCCCTCATCATTCTCAAAACATTGGCTTTCTACTTGAGCCCTTGGTATGAGCTCCTCATTTCCCCCTCTCCCCCCACCCTAGCCCATGAACCCTTGATCATTTATAAATTATTATTATTTTGTCACGACATTTCCCTTCACCCACTTTTCCATTGTCCATCCCCCAGGGAGGAGGTTATATGTAGATCCTTGCAATTGGTTCCTCCTTTCTACCTCACCTTCCCTCCACACTCCCATTATTGCCACCCTCAGCACTGGCCTTAACGGGTTCATTTCTCCTGGATTCCCTGTTTTCAGTTCCTATCTGTACCAGTGTACATCCTCTGGTCTAGCCAGGTTTGCAAGGTAGAATTGGGGTCATGATAGTGGGGGCAGAGAAAGCATTAAAGAGCTAGAGGAAAGTGGTATGTTTCATCAGTGGTATACTGCACCCTGACTAGCTCGTCTCCTCCCTGCGGCCCTTCTCTAAGGGGATGTCCAGTTGTCTACAGATGGGCTTTGGGTCCCCACTCTGCACTTCCCCTCATTGTCAATGATATGATTTTTTGTTCTTTGATGCCTGATGCCTGATACCTGATCCCTTCAGCACCTGGTGATCACACAAGCTGGTGTGCTTCTTTGATGTGGGCTTTGTTGCTTCTGAGCTAGATGGCTGCTTGTTTACCTTCCAGCCTTTAAGACCCCAGATGATATATCTTTTGTTAGCCAGGCACCATCAGTTTTCTTCACCACATTTGCGTATGTACCCGCTTATAAAGCTTTTTCTTATACACATGAGTTTCTATGAATTTGTCTCTAGTCTACCCAGATTAACACAGATGCCTTCTTGATATAAAATTACTTCTGGATATAAAGTTTTTTTATACATTGATGTGTGTCACTGGTTTTGTTTAACTAGACACACCAGCCTAACACACAGGGTAAGAGTTTTCTCTGACCAATTCCTCTACTAACTTGGCTTCTAGGGTGAGAGGACTAGAAACCTATTCTATGTGTACCAGTCAAGGTTTCATAGGTAAAGAAGTAAAGAGACCTGGGGAGACCTGGTGGCATAGTGGTTAAGAATTGGGCTGTTATCTGTAAGGTCAACAGTTCGGAACCACCAGTCAGCTCCTAAGAAGAAATACAGGACTTTCTACTTCCATAAAGAGTTACAGTCTTAGCAATTCACAGGGGGCAGTT
Source organism: Echinops telfairi (assembly GCF_000313985.2). Taxonomy (NCBI): domain Eukaryota; kingdom Metazoa; phylum Chordata; class Mammalia; order Afrosoricida; family Tenrecidae; genus Echinops; species Echinops telfairi. The sequence goes on along the minus strand of NW_022103911.1, from coordinate 1,391,088 downwards.
CGACCCTGTTCTATAGGGTCTCTGTGAGTCCCCGATGGCATTGAGTTTGGTTTTTTAGTTTGGGGTTTATATGGAAAGAATAAAACAGGAAATGTGTGTGCTTTGGAATGCATGGAAAAGGGGAGAGGGAGAAAGAGGAAGACACCCATTGGCTCAGGGTGCATGATAGTCTTGGTCATTACCCCCAGCCATGATGATGTCAAAGGAAGAACATCCCTTCCCCATCTGGGATCTAAGATTAAATCTTGCCAGCCTGCAATTATATCGTTAATTATATACCTTACCATTAAGCAGTAAGTGAGGGGGCCCAGTTCCCCTAGAGTACATTCTTTTAGTGCAATTTCAATGTAAAGGTCATTTAGGCAGTGGAGATAAGCGGCTAGTGCTGCCTATTCAGGGTAGTCCTTGGTGCTTTGCTTCGTGAGGGATGTTTCTGCACACCCCAGACCAAAATTCACTCACGAGCCAGTTTTATAAATCTTCAAGCTCTTGTCTCCCACCTTTTGCAAGCAATTTTCCCTATCAAGATTTCCAACATTCTAGCCACATATTGATCATCAAGCCCAGTGACCTGATACTATCAACAGAAGGGTCCAGGCCTCTCTGGGTTGTATTTTAATGAGGAAGAATAGTTAGAAACAGCAGTATAGTGTTGTTCATTAAACATGAGCATGAAGTATTTCTGATTTTTTTTTCCTGGTCGGCAAGGGAACGACCACACTAACCAACACCAAAGCCATGGTCACATGTCTTTGAGACCATGTTCATTTACTCTAGCAAAGATCCCACATTTAGCACAGCAGTTCCAATTTGGGAAGCTTGCTGTGTGGTTCAACTTGGGGTGATCAGTTATTACCATCCAAGATTTGTCTGGTTATTGTAAAGCCTAGACTGGTGAGTTGAAAAAGATGTGATGTGGCTCCTCAGGCCTTTTCCATTGCTCTTTTAGCGTGGAACTAGTCTCTGTCATTCCTCCTGGTATACTGTATTGTGACTGCGGGAGAAGATGGGAGCCACGTGGAGACTTCCACTGCCATACCTTTTGCCCCGTGGCCCAGGAGCAGGGTGGGAGTTGAATGGTGGTCATTTGCATCCCCTTGATTACTACTGTGTTTCAACATCTTTTCATATGTTGCCCTTCAGACTTACTCTTTTCCGCCAATTGCTTCCTAACCGGTCCTAAGTTTTATTATTAGGTTGTCTGTCTTTTTTCAAATAATTCAAATGAAGCTTTTGAATTAATAATTTTATTTATTAATTAAGTGTTGGCTGAGTCTGCAGAAAATTTTAATTTAACATGATCAAGTTCCTAAATGTTTTCTCCAGGGCTTATGGTTTTTGTGTCTTATATAAGCTACACTTTCCTATTTGAGGGCGCCAATATATTTTCCTGTATTTTATCCTAAAGTATTTTCATTTCCATTTTTCTGTTTATGCCAGTAATCTCTCTGAAATTTATGTTCGTGAGGGTAGGATGTAGACAACTAGTGATATATTACCATAACGCTGCTGATGGAATTATAATGTTTCCTCTGTCATCTATCACGTTTTCATAAATCTAAGAGCATGTTTCTGAGTTCCCCATTCTATATCGCTGCTCTTTTTATATTTTCCTATGCCAAACTGTCTTTATTATGCTTTTAATAAGAGTATGTCTGGGAATAGTGAACTGCTTGAGCAGTACAATAGACATCGGTGCTTAACTCACATCAATTTCCCATTTCTTTCTCACTGGGAAAAAAAAAATCTTGTTTGGGATGTTGTCTGTGGTTCAAGATGCACAGTTAAGTACCTGTTTTCTCCAGCATTGCTAGTAGCCTGGTGTGCCCGGGTGATACACATCTGGCCAGGACTTTCTGGGCCATCTTTTCTTCCCTGATAAGAAGGAGTAAAAGTCTTGACTGAAGCTGTCCCTTAACTCTTGGATGAAAGTAAACACGGTGCCCTGAGCAGCAGGCACTCTCTTGGGATCCAGACGGAAAGACAAGAGAATTGAAGAGATAGAAGGCCTGCGATGGTTGAGCCAATCAACAGCAAATGCTTACTTCCAAACTTTTGTTGAGTGATACAATTAATACCCTATTCGTTTAAGCCATTATAAACAATTTGTTGTTGTCGTTGTTGTCACTTTGTAATCAGATATACTCCTAACTGATATTTCTCACCTTAATCTTGGACTCCAAGATAACTGCCCTCCCATATGAGTTTTGGTTTCCCTTATAAATCAGCTTGATAATTTTTGTACAGATACATCAAGAAAAAGAAGATGCTCGACTATGACTTTTAAAAATTATTCAAGAAAAAATCACATATTTTGTAGGATTTAACCTTGGCTCAGTTTCTTGAACGGGTCCAGCCAAGTTTCCTCTTTCTTGTAGATTTAGAGAACATCTTAAGAATCGATTTAATACATGGAACAAGACGGCAAAAGAGCTGACGACATCAAGAACATCGTATGCAAAGAGGCGAAAGGTCGTCGAAATATCGAATTGGAGGTCAGAGGAGACACTGAGGCTTGCTCCTCCGTGTGCAGTAGCAAGAGCAAGAGGAAGAAATAAGGAAAAGAGGAAGAAAGAACTAGCGTGCTTCAAACAGAAAAAACTGAAGTGGAAAATGGAAGCCTTAAATTGAAGTATTGAAGAATTCTATAAGTAAAACATGGAATCATGCAGGAAGCACCAAAAGAAGATGGGAGGACTCTATGGGGTCACTACACCAAAAAAGGAACAGATGGACGTTCAACCATTTCAAGAGGTTGCCTCTGTGATCAAGAAAAAATGACACTGCCGGAAGGAAGCCAAGCTGCACTGAAGAGTTAGTGAAAACAAGGCTCCAGGAATTGAAGTGTTTTACCAATTTCAATATCTCAACAAACCAAAGAACCCTGGAAGTGTAGTGGTTACGCATTGGGCTGCGATCTGCATGGTTGGCAGTTAGAAGCCACCAGCCACTCTGTGGGAGAAAGACTGGGCTTTCTACTCCCATGTATGCCTACAGTCTCAGAAACCCACAGGGGTCACTATGAGCTAGCGTGGGCTCAATGGCAGTGAGCACAGTGCACTGAAACGCTGAAGGCACTCACTTGCTATGGAAGTGGAAGACAGCTACCTGGCCAATCGACTAGAAGACTAGCATATTTGTGTTCATTCAAAAAAAAAGTGAGTCAACAGAATGCAGTAATTATCAAACAATATCATTAATAGAACAAGCAAGTAAGAAAGTAAGATTTTGCTGAAGGTCATTAAATCATTGCAAAAGTATATGGAAAAGGAACTCTCAGAAACTATATTCTGAAGAAAATGTGGCGCACAGGGTATCCTTGGTGACCCCAGATGGATCCTGGCTAGAAGCAAAGAACACCAGAAAGCCGTTTCCTTGTGTTTTCTTGACAATGTGAAGGCGTTGGCTGTGTGGATCACAGCAGACTATGAATACGGTTTCAAAGAATGGGAATTCCAGAACATTTCATTGTGCTCACGTGGAATCTGAACACGGACTAAAAGGCAGGGATTCAAACAGAACAAGGAGACACGGCCAGATTGCAAACCAGGACAAGAGTGGATCCTTTCACCTGAACTTTTGCAATCTGTATGCTCAGCCAAAGTCTGCGAAACCGGGCGCTATGAAGAAGAACATGGCATCAGGATCGGAGAAAGGCTTGTTAATAATCTGCAATATCTAGGTGGTACAATCTGTTTTTTAACAAATCATTTGATTGGGGGCTCTCACAGCTCTTATCACAATCCATACATAAATTGTATCAAGCACATTTGTACATATGTTGCCATCATCATTTCTAAAACATTTTCTTTCTATTTGAGCCCTTGGTATCAGCTACTCTTTTTTCCTCTCCCTCCCTGACTCTCCCATCCTCATGAACCCTTGATAATTTGTAAATTATTTTTATTTTCATATTTTACACCATCTGCTGTCTCCCTTCATCCATGTTTCTGTTGTACATCCTCCCCCCTGGGGTGGGAGTTGTACAGCAATCATTCTGATCAGTTCCTTCTTTCTCCCCCTTCAGATGGTACAATCTTGCTTGCGGATGCAAATCAAAGGCTGCAGCCTGCAGTATAAATGGCAATTCAATGCAAAGAAAATAGATGTCCTGACAACTGGACCAATAGACAACATCATGATTAACAACGAAAATAGTATAAACTTTCAAGGATTTCATTTTACTTGGATCCACAAGCTCATTGAAGCTGCAGTCAAGAAATCAAACTATTACTGCATATTGCATTGGGCAACTGTGCTCCACAAGACCTCTTTAAGGTGCTGAAGATTAAGTATGTTACTTTAAGGAATAAGGTCCAAGTTGCACAACAAATAAGAAAGACTGAAAATTTGATTATGGTGATGAATACTGAAAGTACCATAGACTGACCGAGAAGAAATAAATAGTCTTAGAATAAGTACATCCAGAATGTTCCTTAATAGTGAAAATTATGAGACTTCATCTCATGTGCTATGGACAGGTTATCCAGAGAGAAACAATCCCTAGAAGTGAACATGGTGAGACTTTGTCTCACGTGTGTGGTATGTTCTCCAGAGAGCTCAGTCTCTAGGAAGACCCTAGACAAGACGGGCTGACACAATACCTGCAACAACGTGACCACTCGGAAGATGGAGCAGACTGCACGGTGTGTATTTCTGTTGTACGTAGTATCGCTATGAGTTGGAACCAACTCGATGGCACCTAACAACAACAACAAAGCACCAGCATTCTGTACTAAAACGCATTTTTCCCTTGTAAGTTCCTAGTAGCATCATTTACCTTGATGAAGCTGTGTACACTTCACCCACATTTGATGCTACTTTTCCCATTACCAAAAACAACAAGTGTCTTTTATCTCAATAGTCATTTCATTCCCCTTTTAACCAGCAATGAGGCAATGAGTATACATTATGCTCATTGAGTGTATATATGTATATATATAATGAGTATATATATAAAATAAACAATATTTATCTTTTTGTGGTTGACTCTCTCACTCAACAGATTCTCCAGATTCATCCATGGTACATTTTGAGGATAGATCATTATTGTATAGTCTACTATTGTGGCTGCATAATATTTCAGTGTATGTAGGGACCATATTTTTTTGTCCGTTATTGGGCACTAGATTGTTTCCATTTTCTTGCTATTGTAAATAATGCTGTACCTAACATAGGTATACATATGTCTACTTGTATCTATTTTATTAGATCTCTATGGTACTGCTTAGGAATGGGATTGCTGGATCATAAGGTATTACTAGTTTTTTGAGAAAGCGAGTTACCCTTTTCAAAGTGATTCTACCATTTTGCCTTCTCACACCAGCAGTGGATAAGAGTTCCAATCTCCCTACATCCTCCTCACCCTTTGTTTTTTCTGTTTGTGCTTTTTTTCTAATTCTTCTTTCTTGTTGGTGCAGGAGTCAGACTATGTTTTTGATCTGCCTCTCGTCTTCAACCAAGCTAAGAATTCCCAGGGGAGACGGCAACTCTTGACAAAGTAGAAAACCAGGTCTTCCTTTGTGGGGCGCCTGGTGGTTTCCAAGTGTTGACTTTGCAGTTAGCAGTCCAACAGGTAACCACTGCTAGAGCTCCTTTGTGCACATAATAATACTAATGTATAATAAGAAATAAGAAAGAACCCACTAGATAGTTAACTGATCATTGCCCTTCCAATACCATTTTCACAATGGCATATGGCTCTGTGCTTTTCCTACAGTTGGGACTCAATAAATATTGTGATTAATTAGTTGGTTGTCACAGCAAATAAAGTAAAATCAACATAACAATCCATAATTTTTAGATATTAACATTCTTCAGAAATGTTCCCTTACCAGATGACTCACATCATACGCCTGGTAGAGTCAAATTATGTCGAGCCAAATTAATAGGTTAAATAATTCAACATGGTTTAACGAGAGAGACAGCCCCCATGATGCACGGGTCTACTCAACTAACACACTCCTCTTGTGTCTAAGCTGCTCTTTTTCAGCATAATCATCAACACGTTTCAGAAGTAAGACTGCGCTCATTAAAATGTACTTTGGACTGAAACATAGTGAGGGATGTGGAAGAAGGAATTTTTTTTTATGCATAGTCAAAAAAATCAAAGAAAATTATGGTTTAATACTTTGAAGCACTATCCCAGTAGTATGAAGGGGGCTTTTGTGACTCTCCCAAATTATATTTCCCTTCATGTTGGGGTTGTTGCAGACTTTCTTCCTTAAAGACAATTACATAAATCATCACTGGAGAAATAATTTACAGCCAAGAGGAAGAAACGAAAGGCGGGGGAAAAAGGAACACCCCCTTCCCGATTACAATGAGAAGTTCTGATTTTCAGCAGGTTTTATGAAGACGGAAGCAGGAGGCAGCTGGGTAGGAATATGAAACATATTGTGTCTAAAAGGATTTCCCATATTCAGGCTGTGTCTGGGATCCATCTGTTCACCATTGCCTGCAACACGGGCCAGGGCAAAATGTACTCAATCGTTCCGAGGCTGTGGAAGTAGGAGGGGAGCAATGTGAATCCCAGAAAGGTCCTGAGGCCCGGCAGCCTCCTAGCTAGCCACAATTAGCCATGCGCTTGCACGTGCAAGCAGCACGTGCCCTTCTGCCCCAGGTAGCAAGACCGTTTCCTCTCAGAGAGAATCAACCCCCTAGAGATGACTTTGGAGAGTTTTATGGAAAGTTAGCCAAAAGGATTAGAAAGGTGACAGCACATTTTCCCTTCCCTCTAATAAGTCGATCTTCACAAAACCCAAACGAAGAGCAAACCTGTTAAACCTCATTTACAATTGTGAGCAACACGGAAGAAATAACTGGCATCCTTCGTTGATGGGATCTGTCTTTGGGGGGGGGGGCGGGTCGCGCAGGACAAGTCTATGTTTATCCTATTTATAAATTAACCCTAGGGGTTATTTTTCTTAGGGATAAAGTCACTCCACTTCGTGCCAAGTACTGTATTCAACATAGATATGTATGTAGTCTGCACAATTCAAAAGAGGCGCTTGATTCCCTTTAATGTGGGAAGGGCTGCTCTGGGTCATCTGTATCTGTGAGAAGAAACATGCTGCCAGTTTGAAAAGATTATTTTCTGTGGCAATCAGAAGACCAAGCGTGGTAGAAGACTGTTGTGATCTAGTCATTGGCATACTTTCTCTTCCAGTGGAGTCTGTTAGCTTGAGACCCTGAACGCCCACCCCCACCCTCAGGCAGTTAGACTAGAGAAATCCTCTCCCTCAAGGGAGGCTCATTTTATCAGAACTCTGAGACTGTGAGTACCGGGCCGAGGTATCAGGCATCCTGGCCAGATGCTGCAATGTAGGCTGTCTATGTAGTGTGTGAATCCCACGCAAACTCCACCAGTTCTCATTTACCTGGAGCCACCTTACTGAACTCTGGGCACATCTGGCCAACTAATGTTGACTTGAGGCCTACTCTGTACAAGCCTTGGAGATGCTAAGCTGATACCAGAGCGGCTTTCTTGTCCTTCAAGGGCTTGAAGCCTCATTGAACAGATCAGAAATATGCACACGTTAAGTCGAAAGCAAGGCCACATAATCTAAAGGGGCCCCTCCCCCACAGCACCTCTGCCTTCATATCAAGAGCTACAATTATTTTTCTTTGTGTAGGTTGCTTGTATGTTCACTGTCTCTCCCACTAGACTAAGCAGGGATTAGGTCTGTCTCAGGACAATAGATGCCCCAGCACATAGCACATAGCCTGGCTATTCAGAGCTTTATTTCATTGCATGAATGAATGAAGGAATGAACTTTTGCCAAGGTCAATTTTTGTTCGGTGATTATGTAAAGTTTTATTTTTCTGTGAAAGTAGCCCTTGCGGGGGATTATCAGTTGCCACCATGGCACTGCCACCAAGCCCTTCTAAGCCTGGGAACGGTCTCAGAAACCTCATGCATGGTTACGGGAGAGGAAATTGGGGTAGATGTGGAAGACGGATATACAGCCGATCTTTCGCAGACAGTTGTACACCAAACTACAGGTTTCGAGAAATTATTCTGCAGACTGAGATAGGTGGTGGGAGCTTCTAAGAGATTCTGCAGAAGTGCAGCAAGCTTTTGAAAAATACCCTGAGGGTTCCAGAGTTCTTGGATAGTGTGGACAGTTAATACTCTCAGCTACAGAACAAAGGGCTGAAGGGGGTGGACCAGTGGTGCTCAGCCTTCCTAAGTCCGTTATCTTTTCATACAGTTCCTCATGTGGTAGTGACCCCCAATCAGAACATTATGTTCGTTGCTACTTCATCACTGTAATTTTGTTACTGTTATGAATCATCATGTAAATATCTGATAGACAGGATGTATTTTCATTGTTACAAATTGAACATCATTAAAGAATAGTGATGAATCACAAAAACAATGCGTAATTCTATACTGTGAAGTATTTACTTCAAATACTTACAAATAAACAAAATATTGTCTTGAAGCATGGGTAACAGTCTTCACGCCAGGTAGGCATATCTACATATGGGCGGACCCGCCTGGAGACGATAGAGGAGCAGTGTCTCGGTTCCTGAGACCATCGGAAATGTGTGTTTTCTGATGGTCTCAGGCGACCCCTGTGAAAGGGTCGTTCGACCCCCAAAGGGGTCGCGACCCACAGGTTGAGAACCGCTGGTCTAGTCCATCAACAGGTGGCTCAGAAGAAAGGACAGGCAGTCTGTTCTAAGAAAACAACCATGGAAAAGCCTAGGGAGCATAATTTCACTCTAACACACATGTAAGGTTGTGGTGAGGGGCGATCAACTCATCAGTAACTGTTGGTTTTTGCTGTTGTTTGTTTGTGTTTTCTTCCAAGTTTTTCCATCAGTGGCCTTCAAGGTAGGAGCCTTTCTGCAGGAGAAAGATGAGGCTTTCTGCTGCAGTAAAAAGTTATATAGTCTTTCTTTGGCAGGATTCCTAGTGCTTAAAAATAGTAAAATTCCCTTCACCTTGAAAATGCTTAAATTAAATTATTCATCGGAACAACAACAATAACAACAAGATTTATAGTCTTGAAAACCCACAGGGGCAGATTTACTCTGTCCCACAGAGTGGCTATGTGTCAGAATGCACTCAAGGACAGTGGGGTGGTTTGGACTTAGTGTCAAGTCCTCTGACCTTTGGGGCCCGCTCTCCTGTCCCTCGGGGGCAGTTTCATGACCTCTGCATCTCACAGTCACCTTCCCCTCTAAGCTCTTCTAAAAGTTGTCTAAATGACCGATTCTAAGATAAACTTCGTATGTTTGGGGATCCAGAGAGGGACTTCTCTTTCCCAGCACCACTTGTCCACCTAGTGAGGGTGTGTTTTTAGCCCACTCCCACCCATGACCGGTCCCTCTGGCTCCAGGACCGTGTCAGCCCAGTCCCTTCAGGTTATCTTTCCGTTGTACACCAGGAAACCAGTCCCCATGGACAGAAGACTTGTCACTGTCACACACACCAAGTGATTTTCAGTCACTAATTCTTTAAGACAACGTCCACTTGTAAGACATGCTGGATTTCTGAATCACGATAAAGCACTTTCGTTTCATGGGGATTGTTTTGCTGGGTGTCGCCCATAACTTAAAAGTGAACCCCTATCTCTTGACAGGTATGTTCTTGTTCCCATTTATAGGTAAGAAAACTGAGCCATTTCAGAGCCAGTGGTAGCTCTGTCTGACAGATCACATTTCTTACTTTGGAAGAACATGAAAAACCAACCCCGTCTGAAACAGAACGGTTCAAAAGTAACGGCCATTCCTTTCATAGGCAGCCTCGTGAATGTCAGAAAGGGCCACACCTTGAAAGTTCACTTTAAACTTAAAAACCTAAGCCACACATATTCAAGTGATTAATTTTAATGCTCAGGAACATTTTATTATATTCTCCTGAAGATTTTTACTCAAATTTTCCATTTCTGGCTTTTCCCAACACAAGTTGGTCCCAGTCTCTGCCAAACTCCCTGAAATTGCTCACAGATAATGCGAAAAGCACAGCAGCAGCGACCCCTGTTATTCTTTCTTTAAAAACTGTCCCAAGTTGAGAGCTGAGTGGCCCTTCCCCCGGCGGGTTTATGGCACGGGCATCTCTCGCAGGGGGAGGGGTGGCAGGGTGCTATGAACATAAACTAACGTGGGTTATGGCCCATGGAACTTCTTTCTTCAGGGAGCTACTGAACAGACCCCAAGGGCTCATCTCTCCCTCTGCTTCTCCTAGGCAGCTCTGCTGTCTGGTCAGCTCCGTCTCCTGGCTTCCTCTCCTGTCCCCGGCATGGACTCGATGCCTATGCACAGCAATCCTGTAGGGCAGGGTTGACCTGCCCACTCTGAGCTTCCAAGACTGTAACTGTTTACCAGACATGAAAGCCTTGTCTTTCTCCCCAGGAGAGGCTGGTGGTTCAAACTCCCAACCTCGCGGATCGCAGCACAACACATAACCACTCCACCACCACCCACCCCGCTTTGCTCGCAGTTTGGAGCCCCTTCTACAAGGACCCCGTGGCTGCCAGTCCCCACCACCACCCACATGAACTCACCTTCTCCCACCTTTGTTATCTTAGAGCAAGGCCTACTCCAGCCTCACACCCAAGTGAGTAAGCAAAAGGAAAGGCAGCGACCATCTACCGAGAGAAAGGCTGATGCTCTGGGTGGTGGGGGTGGGGTGGTGGTGAGCATTTAACTAGTACCAGGGCTGTAGCAGATGACCTGATTCCAGCTGAGAAGACGGTCTGGGTGGCCTGAGCCTCAGACTCCTCTTTCTATTGTAATTAATACCAACCCCTGCTGCCATGGTGAGTCTTGACTGAACTGGCATGCATGAACCCTAAGTGGGGTAATATCCACCAGTCAAAGAAACAATATGAAAGACTAATAATAGACACTAGTACTGATGGAGCAATATAAAGGCTTGCCTTGTTTACTACTTACTAGTTGTAGCATCCGGGTCCACGTCCTTTTGTTACCTCTCGGGGTGCTTTACCTAGCTGATACATATAATAGTGTCTCTGCTGCTGACTCACAGACTGGCATGTGAATCAAATGAGCAGCTGTAAAGGCGCCTTGTATGTGTGTAAACCTTTCAAGCAAAGAGAGCAGATCTAAGCTAACTCACCCCTTTGTGCCCCTAATTTGCTTTGGTGAATTGGAAGTCTCAGGACCACAGAATAAAAACGATTAGGAAACATGCATGTGGGATATGGATTATTAAATCTTTGGGACTCAATTATAATGCATTAAGCCAATTCATATTTAAAGGCCTCTAAATAAAAATAAATCACTGCTTTCACCTCACCGCAGCATTGATAGCAAAATTCAGGGGAAGAAAATATTGGAGAGGTGCAGGGAAATCAGAACCTTCAAATAGTGCTGATGCAACTATAAACGAGTACCACCATGGGACCCAGTATGGTATTTCCTCAAACAATTGGACATAGAAATACGATAGGACCCAGCAACTGCTCTACCTGGTATACATCCTAAAGACATAAAACCTGGAGCGGGAAGGGGTGCGTGCCCACCCACGCTCATGGCAGCACTGTTCACAATAGCACAATAATGGAAACAGCCCAAGCACCCATCCGTGGCAGAACGGATAAAAAACTTTTGGTCCATCCACACCATGGATTATTACACAACTTTAAGGAATAACAATAAATCTGTGAAATACCTCATGACGTGGATGAACCTGGGAGACATGATAATGAGTGGAATTAGTCAATCGCCAAAGGACACATATTGCATGAGACCACTGATATTAAAAAAAAATCACAAAAAGGTTTTCACACTGGGATAAAAAACAACTCTGATGTTAGACGCAGGGAAGAGGAAGTCACAGGTTAGAAGGAGACAGGTGCCAATTCAGGCAAAGGGGCAGACTGTCCAACGAGAGGGAGATGGACAGGCAGAAAAATGACAGAAACAGGGGATTGGGCATTCTGATGAGCTGACAAATACAAAAGTGGTATTCTGCTCTGTAATTCATTTAATTCACAGTAGAAAATTTTTGTTTTGTTTTTAAGAATCAGTCAAAGTTCCTAACAGTTGTCAACCAGATAAAGATCCAAACACATAAATAATGCCATAACCTATCAACCTTCTCATTAAACACACTGCGGAAAGCCAACATTCCCCTCAATGTGACAAGCTGCACACACTGCATGGAAATGCTTTCCTGGTGTCAGCAAGTAAGAGCACCCGTGTTCTTCTTGCCTCCTCTCTCACAGTGTCCCCCACAACACTCACCTCACAATATCTCCCCAAACTCTCACAAATGCCCAAAATCGGGCAGCCGCCTGCTAGGCTTAAAAAGGTATGCACATTTCACACACACACACACACAATTGAAGAGCACGTCGTAGAAGGAGTTAAATCGCAGGCATTTGCTTTTTGAAAAATGATGAAATAGAATGACAAGAGGAAGAAGGAATGCCATTATGAAACCCGAGTCGAGGGGAGGGTCCGAGTTGGAATGAGGGCAAACAGTAAGCTGTGCTGTCAGGTGGAATTCAAACGGGCAGGCAGGTTTCGGAGTATGGGAAGGAAAGAAGTTTCAATTGGACTACGTTCAACAGGACATGAGCCCGGAAGGACTGTTTTAATCTTATGATATAAAGAGAAGTTATATAAGTTGAACAAATGCTCCTCTCTTTCAGGAATGTCTTACACAGTTTCACAAGGTGTCAAAAGCCTCAGGGAACTGGCCAGTGGTAGGAGTGTTTGTCCAGCTCGAAGCTGGTAGGCAAGCATTGCAAAAGACTCCCTGCTGTGTGTTACCTCACCCTGCCCCCAACACACACACACACACAACCACACAATTAGGCTAAAATCCAACCACATCAAAGTGGAGCCCTTCACTACCCTTTTGCCCTTCTGAGGTGCCTCCAGCAGATCAGGCCTGCAGGAGGGTGTGCCCGGGAGAGCTGCTTCCTCGTTCCTCCCTGTGCCATAGCTGTTCTGAGCATAAACAGAGGCCACCATCTCCATAACTGTGCATCTGATAAAAGCCGCATTGTTCAGAGCCACGCTCGGAGTGCACTGCCAGTTGGACCACAGGAATATCTCCTCCTCAGCAGAGAGACGGTCTCCGTGACCTAATCATCCTGACCTCTAGTTTGACGGTTTCTAGAGCTGTATGAGGGATGATATTTTAGTTCAATTGAAGAGATGTTGTGGGAGGGCAGAAAAATAGTAAAAATTATCTTCTAATATCTTGGCCCTCGATATTTACTGAGGCACCCTGGTGGCATAGTGGTTAGACACACGGCTGTTAATCTCAAGATCAGCAGTTCAAACCCACCAGCTGCTCCTTGGGAGAAAGATGAGGCTTTCCATGCCCATAAAGAGGTACAGTCTCAGAAACCCACAGGGTCACTAAGAGTTGCCATTGACTTCGTGGCAGTAGGTTTGGATTTGGGTTTGGGGTTGTTGGTTTTTTAAATATTTATGATTCCCATCATGAAAAAATGGTATCTTCCATATGGACACACCTCTGTACTATTCACAATAGCAAGATGGAAACAACCTATGTGCCCACCAGTAGATGAATGGCTAAAGAAGTGTTAGTACATGCACACGGTGGAATACTATGCACCACTGAAAAACAATCATGAAACCACGAAGCACCTCCTGCCATGGATGGAGCTGGAGAACACTATGCTACGTGAAATGAGTCGATCACAAAATGACAAATAGTGTATGAGGCACTGTTGTAAAGAGAGGATGGAAAAAAAATGACAAAGACTTCCCCGTCAATGGGAACACACTTTGACAGTTCCCAAGGGAGGGCAAAGGAAAGAAGATGAAGCAATAGACGAAAGGGCATCCACTGGGGGGAGGGGAAACAGAAAGAGAAATCAGAGGAAGGGGTAGAGAAACTGAATGGAGGTGGGAGATTGATAAGTAATTGAACACAAAATGCATGATCTGAGACATAACACCCCCCACCACCTAGCTCACAACTTTAAAACGGTTAAAAATAAATATTAAAAAAAATTTTTGTAAAGGATGGCATCTTCATGTACTGAAAATTCTTATGGTGTTTGCCTCAGCGAGATCCAACTGACACCGTCCAGTGGGGTCAAACAAACACATAAAACTCAAGAAATAATAACCATATTTTCCTCACAAGTGTTTTCTCAGGCATATTCGTACCAAACCCCCAAACTACACCAGCTGCTGTGGAATGAATTCACACCCAGGACAACTCCACATGGTTCCGTCTAACTGCTCCAGAGGGCTCCCAATCGCTAATCCCTCAGAAGTAGGTTTCTGGGCCTTTCCTCTAGGGGACTGGAAGGCCCAACTGGTCAGTGGCATCAGAACCACGGCACCATTTGCTCTGCAGCCCTGGTGGCGCAGTGGTTCTGCATGGGGCTGCTAGCCCCAAGGTCAGCAATTAGAAACCCCCAGTCTCTCCCCGGGAGAAAGTCAAGGCTTTCTACTCCAATCAAGAGTTACAGGTAAATGATTACCGTCTTAGCAACCCACAGGGCCAGCTCCACCCTGCCCAAAGGGCCGCGTGCATCAGAACGGACTCAATGGCAGTGAGAGTTCACAAGTCGTGTGTAAAACTCACCGCCATCTGATCGATTCCGACTCATGCCCACAAGGTTTGTATGGCTGGACCCCTTTACTGGAGTCCCCAGGAGTTTGAACTGACAGCCTTAAGGCTACCAAGTTAACCCGTAGCCCACCTTCCCACTGGGACTCTGAAGATTATGTCAACTTTAAGTGTTAAAGGAAGATTAATTAAAGTAAGGGGGCAGACATCTCACCACCCAAATATCCAAACTGCAAAACCTCACTGCCGCACTGTCAGCCCCACTCCCCGTGACCCTCTGGGAAGAGCGGTGGGTAGTTGTCACTGCCGACCTTGCTGTTAGGGGCCCAAACCGTAAGTTCCTCCATCCCCTGGACGCCTCCCGTGATGGACACGCAAACCCAACCAGCTCACTTGTCATCGAGCTGAGGCAGCCCCACAGTGACCCTAAGGCAGAGGGCAAACCTGCCCCTGGGGTGGCTGAGATGAACTCATGACGGGAACAGACACCCGGTCTCTCTCCCTCGGCACCTGTGGTGTTTTCGATCCGCCTACCTTGCAGCCCAACAGGGAACCCCCACACAGCTGGGCTCCTAGATTTTGACACTTACCAAAAACCTCACTGCCCTGGAGTCAGTGCTGACTCATTGTGATTCCCTGTGGTTTCCAAGACCGTACCTGGTTCTGGCACTAGAAAACCCAGTCGTTCTCCGGAGGAGCTGCTGGCTGGTTTCGAACTGCTTAGCATGAAGATCTCAGCAGGAGTAGCCACTACCCCACCAGGGCCCCTGAGCTATTGACACAGAGTTTATCAGTCAACATTGTATCCTCTTCCCTCAAAGAGGCGACTGTTTCTGTCGTTCATGCAAGGCAACAGTCAGGTGAAGAGAATTTTCACGACGATGATAAATAATATGTTCTAAGAGCTCCCTCTGTTCCCGGCACATTCTTTCCAGCAGCCCTGGAAGGTGAGCGCAGTTGTTGGCCCCAGGCCTTCTTCCTGTGCTGTCCCACAGCTGGCTGGTGACACACGGCCCTGCCCCCACGCCGTTCTCTGCCCAGCCTGGCATCTGTGGCCATTGTTCTCACCACTCGTTCACGTCACAGGATGTCATGCCTCTGCTCCGAGCGCACTCCACGTCTGAGGGTTACCCAGCAGAAGGTCCTCACATCTATTTTTGTAAGTCAACACATGCTGGCCTTTCTGGGAATTGTTTTTCAGGGACTGTCTACCTCTCTGCACGGACTGTTGTCATTCATTTACCCAGCCCCATTCAGTGCAGCTTGATGAATGGATTTTTGAACTAGTGGCTAATTGTGCTCCAGAGCCGAATTCATAAAGGTAGGGAGTGTGCGTGCACGCACACGCCTCACAAAGCTACTATTGAAGCTGCTACACTGTTAACCAACACAGGCTTTGGAATCAAACCGAGCTGGGCCACAAGACTCGCTCCATCATTGGCTCCTGAGACCTTAGAAATGTAACTTAATTTCTTTAAGCCTCAATTACCTAATAGGCAATCATGATAAAAAGCTACGTCCAAAAGCTGTGAGAATTTAATTTTTTATGACATGGAGTTATTTTTTTTTAAATACAAATGTCATTATCACATTTCCACCAACATTCAATGTACAAACACCAACATTCATCTAATAATACTCTATCGTATGACCTAGCAATTCCATCCTTAGGCGAATACCCAGGGAAGCTTTCACTTATTTGCACAAGGAGACCTCCTTAAGAATGTTAATGTAAGCATTACCTATGATAGTAGAACTCTGGAAACAGCTAGCATGCTCATCAGTTTTGGTAGGGGGGGGAGTAAATAAACTATAGTATATTCATATAATAAAATGCTTCATATTTATGAAGAAATGAATGAGAGCTACAATTATTAATGCGCATAAACTTCAAACACATAGCATCCCTGGAGGAAAAGGAAGGTGGGTAGTGGATTGGGGTGGCTACAGAATGGCTTTCAATTATATTTATTTCATAAGCAGGATGTTGATACTTGAATATTTCTTGTTCCGGGGTTTTTTTAAAGTTTGTGGGAAAATGGAATTGAATGGTAATGGAATTTTTTCACGAAGTTCTTGAAGTCTATTTTTATTATGAGCCATGTTTCCTCATCTGTCTGATAATGTTGCAATAACAAGCTTTTTGGTATTTTCAATTTTAAGTTTTATCGACATATAATTCACATAACCTATAACTCAATCATATGAAAAAGAGTTGCACAAACAATGCCAAGATTTATTAAAAGAGTAAGTATTGTTTAACTATTCTCTGTAGCTCATCTTTAGTTATTAAAGATGGGGGGGAGAGAAGTGTCATGATCATCCCTTGCCATCCTTATTTCAAAGCCCCCTTTTCAGAACTATTAGGAAGATTCTATAACTCTGGTATCTGTGATGCCCCTGTCCTTGAACTTCACCAAGACTTCCTAACATCAACAAGCCGTCAGTTGTTGCTCATGATCACCTAGTTGATGGCAAGCCATGGAGACTTTCTGTAGACCAGAACAAACTATTGCTTCGCTCTGCACCGAAGCTGTTCCGGGCGTCTTTTTTCAAATACTCCTAGCTGGTCCGTATTTTGCCATTTGCCGCTGGTGGCAGCTGTAAGTAACTGTGAAGCCCAGAGTTGTAGGTAGCCCCCCTGAGAAGACAAATGGCAAAATAAATCAAGTGGAACATCATTGCTCTATGAGTTTTAACTCCTTGTAAACCAATTCAACAAAAGGTAAAATCTGCCTAATTGAAAGCATTCATGATATACGAAAAATGTTCGTGCTGATATGCCTTCTTGAGGGAAGAAAGAACCCATTAGGCTTTTATTCTTCAAAACGAACAACACAAAACTGCAAGGTCAGCAGAAGGTGCTCACAGAGACCTGGCGTTGAATCCAGGCTGATGTATGCTCGCTGTTTGGCTTAGGCAAATCCCTTACCTGTGTTAAACCTCAATGTCTTTTTCTGCATCATAGGGCCAGTGACCCCCCACTTGGCAGGATGTTCGTAGGGTGATCATTGAGGTAATACATGCAAAGCAACTTGTATGGTGTGATCCTGTGGCATGCTCCTC
>NW_022103911.1:1369555-1371218 GCF_000313985.2 Echinops telfairi | reverse complement strand
CCACTTTTCTGTTGTCCATCCCCCAGGGAGGGGGTTATATGTAAATCATTGTGATCGGTTCTCCCTTCCACCCCCATGTTCCCCTTACCCTCCTGGTATCACTAATATCATTATTGGTCCTGAGGTGTTTATCTGCCCTGGGTTCCCTGTACATCCAGCTCTTATCTGTATCGGGTACTTTTTATTAAACAACAAAATCCTCTTATAATTCTATGATTTAAAAAACATGGATATCTAACTGCCATTGAGTCGGTTCTGAATCATAGCAACTCTATGGTGGAGAACTGCTCCCTGCAAGTGTCTGAGACTGTACTTGCTTTCAGACCACAGCTAAATGTATAAGCACTATTCCTCCAGGGTTACACATCTGTTTTTCCACATGTATGCACACATATATACATGTGTATATATACATCTGTTTTCACACATTTCTAAAATACTCTAAAATGTGTGCCTTTTGTTTCCAAAACGTTAACAAAATTGCATCCCAAACATACGGTTTTACATCTTATTTTTTTTAATTCTACCACTTGTCTGTCAGTTTGTCATAGTATGTTTGCCTGTATGTTTCCATAATGATGGGAGCTATGCCCGTGGCATTCTAAACAATAGCAGGGCACTCAGGCAGGACAGGTTTCAGCAAGGCTTCCAGACAAAGACGAACTGCGTACAAGGGTCTGGTAATTCACTTCTGAGCATACCGGCGAGGGAAGCTGCGTGAGGAGGAGCCGCAGACCATTGTTTACTATAGTGTTAGATCATGAGCCCTCCGCTCAGAAGACTTCAAAACGCTGCAGCGGAAGCGCATCCTCCTCAAATAAGTCCATCTTAATAACATAATGGAGTCAAACCTTCAAGATCTTCCTTTGCTGGTGTGGTTCAACTCAAAATCAGTAGAAATAACGACAGACATCCATTAATAAACCGAATGTGGAATGTACAAAGTATGCATCGAGGAAAACTGGGAGTTTGTCAAAATTGGAACGGGACACTTGAAACTGGGAGATCCTAGGCAGGGTCAGGCTGAAATGAACTGGTATTGGCCATTTTGGATCACACACTATATGGTTATTATGTTGAGAATCGCAAATTGAAATAAAGAAAAATAGCATCACATTCATTGTCCAAAAAAAAAGTAGTTCATGATTTTCTTGAACTACAATGCTATAAGTGATAGGATAATATCCATATGATATAGCTATAAGGAAGATCAGTAAATATTATTAATACTCAAAGTTATACACTAATCATTAATTCCAAAGTTGAAGAAATTGAAAATGTTACAACTTCTGCAGTCTGGATTTGATCAAACATTTGATCAAAATACGTGGATAATTTTTGATGATTAGAATACAAAAGTGGAAAACCACGAAGAAAGTTCGGTACTTGGAAAATACGCCCTTGGGTAAGAAAAAAATGACACTAGAGATCACATGATAGAATTTTTCAAGACCAAAAATCTATTCGTTAGAAATATCTTCTTTCAGAAGCTACTAAATACAAACATTCTTGAGGTAAGGACCAGGTAATATGGAAGGGCCCAGATCAAATGCAGGGATGCACATGGTAGACAACAGGGGAGGAGGTGGGGAAAGGAAACAAAAAAAAATGATGAAAATAAGGAAGAAATGGGTAGCGGGGGCACAGCGCGCTAACCCACCCA
>NW_022103911.1:1365354-1368422 GCF_000313985.2 Echinops telfairi | reverse complement strand
CTTTAAAGAGTATTAAAGGGTGAGATTTGAGAAGGTGACAGTGAGTCAATTTAGATTTTTTCATTGACTTATAAAGGAATATATTTACTTATTTGTTTGTGGCAAGCAATCTGAATGTGCTACAGATAGTTGTATCCTAGCTAAACCTCAATAGCACCTATGTGAATTGCTTTAAGAAAAACGACATACATTTAAATCATTAAGAATCCTTTTTTCCTTTCTTTTCCATCCTAATTCCTGTGCTTTAGCTCCTAACTCAATTCAGCTTTCTTGTCTTGATCTTTTCTACCAGGCTGTTACGTCACTATATTTTTATGGACTATGAAGACTTCAGAAAATCTGATGTAAATTTTGCTGAACTCTTGATGGTATTGAAGGAAAAAAGAATAGCTAGTTGACTCTAAAATATCCATTGGAATAGCAAGTTAATTGTAAGTAAATCTTAACAAGTAAATGTTTTAGAATAAGTTTGTGAAGGTTTAATTAAAGGCGGTTTCCAGTAAATACAGTTATGTCTTATTTATGTTAAATCTGGAAAAAAAAAAAAGAGGTGGCTCAAGAAAACAAAGTATTATAAAAAAATATTTTAAGTAGTTGGGGCTACAAAACCAGTGTCAAAAGTCAACCATTTTAGGAAGTGCCTTATGATCAAGAGCTGAAAGTATTGAAGAAAGAAGACCACTTTGCACTAAAGGTATTGACCAAACACAAGCTTTAAGGAATTGATAGAAAACCAATTGAGCTGTTTCAATAAACAATGCAACCTGTAGAAAAATGAAACAAGACCCTTACCTCACCCCACGCACAAGAACAAACTCAAGGTGGATCACAGACCTAGAAGTAAAATTCCAAACTATGAGGACCACAAATGAAGGAATCGGGACAAACCTAAGAACCTTGGTGAAGGCTAACTGTAATGGGGAAGGGTATACACACAGATGAAGCTGAAATTGACAAATGGGATATACTAAGGATAAACACCTGTGTGCATTAAAAAACTTCAAGAGAGTAGCAAGAGAACACACAGACTGGGAGAGGATTTTTGGCAATGACAGAAAAGGCAAAGGGCTTATTACAATAATCTACAATACCTTCTTATCCACAAAAGGAAGAAAACAGTTAGCCCCCTGACGAAGTGGAAAAAAGACCTGAACAGAAGTTTCACCAGGGATGAGACCCAAATGGCCAATAAACATAAGACAAGATGCTCCCGGTTATTAGCCATCAGAGAAATGCAAATTACAACAACTATGAGATACCACCTAACACCCTTGAGGATAGCCCAAATCAGAAAATCAGAGAGCAACAAATGCTGGAGGGGATGTGGCGAGGTAGAAACTCTCCTCTAATGTTGGTGGTCATGTAGATATGTACAGCCTCTATGGGAAGTGATTTGGCGATATTTAAAGCAAATAGAAATCGAGCTACCTTATGACCTAGCTATCCCTCTACTGCAGTGGTTCTCAACCGGTGGGTTGCGACCCCTTTGGGTGCTGAACAATCCTTTCACAGGGGTCACCCATTTCATAACAGTAGCAAAATTACAGTTACAAAGTAGCAACGAAAATAATTTTATGGTTTGGGTGGTCACCACAACCTGAGGAACTATATTAAAGGGTCACGACATTAGAAAGGTTGAGAACCACTGCTCTACTGGGATATACCCAGAAAAGGTAAGAAATAGACCATGACCAGTCATCTGTGCTCCAATGTTTATTACAAACAACTCACAATCACAAAGAATTGGAAACAACCTAAATTTCCATCAATAGACAAGTGGATTAGAAAACGCTGGCATGTATACACCATGGCGCACCAAGCATCACTGAAAAGCTCTGATGATCACATGAAGCACACAGTCTCATGGGAAGAGTTGGAGGAAATTATGCTAAGCCAAGTTAGCCAATCGCCAAAGGACAAGTACAACAGGAGTCCACTGAGGTAGAAGAAGCAGCACAGTAGATATAGAAGAAAAGCCGCTTATCTCACACTTCATGGGTTGAGGTGCAGGAAGTTGGGCGGGGGACAGACCAAACTGAAGGGTGTACATGTCATTCCAACACAAAGAAAGGGGAAAGGGTGGGGTGGGGCAGGGAGAAAAGGGGAAATAAAATAAAGAGGGAGAGGATGGCACTAGAGGAGTAGGGCACTAATCCACTCAGGGGGAGGCTATTGTTTATGTCTCCACAGAAATGGGCATGTGAGTGAAGACCCCACCATGGCATGCCAGACCTTAGGGGTAACAGAACCACATGGAGCAGAGAGGTCTGCAGGACCAGCCCCAAACAGAGCCAAACTGACACTCACCCCCCATCTCCCTTTAGAAGTATGTGCTACAGAGGACAACACCAAACCTGCAGGTTGGGGAGAGGGGCCCGGCCTGCCATGGCCACACAGGAACAAACCAAGAAGGAAAAAGAGAACGCGAGGAACTAGCCCCCATACTGGCACACCTGAGGACAACGTCCCTGCACGGAGCTGCTGGCGCACAGAGAAGACTGTAGGGCCAGTTAGAGAAATGATGTCCCCTTGCTGGAGGATATCGTGATAGAGAACAACACTGGGGACATATGGTGGGGAGTAAGTCTGGTCTGGCAGCCACGCCCTTGCTTCCCACATCTGCCTACAGTAGGGCGAAACAAGAGGGGAACATAACAGATCAGCAACAGGAGAAAAACCCCTGAGGAGCCCCCAAAATAGACTTCGGGCTAGGAGGGGCAGTTCCTGGAACCCCCCAAGACTGGTGGGAAGATAGTCATAAAGATCACAGTGGACAGACCAGGAATTATATATGCTTTTTTGCTAGTTTTTCTCCCTGTTTTTATTCGGTCAAAAGATTTTCTCTTTGTTTCTCTCTGCTGTTGTTTTGCCTCGCTGTGTACGACAGGCATGGGAAGCAAGCCCGAGGAGAAAGCATCAGGACCGATGGTCTGGAGGGACTTGGGGGGAGGACAAGGCGGGGAAATGAGCGGTGAGCAACCAATGCCATAGACAGGGGAACAACTAGGGCATTAAAGGCAGCAACAGAGAGGACACAGAGATCCTGGTGGTGTTGGAGCAACAGCAAT
>NW_022103911.1:1356650-1358812 GCF_000313985.2 Echinops telfairi | reverse complement strand
GCTATATCCTTTGATAGGCAGGCACCATATGATAACATTTTATATTCAACATAAAATTAAAAAGTTCCTGTATTATTAAATATAACATTCCCTCATTGGGTTAGTCATCATTAGTCAACAACCAGAGCTGACTTGGATTATTCTCTACATAAGCAACTACGTAATGAACATTTTTGGATATATACTTTTTATTGTAAAATTGTACATAACACATTTGAAACGGAAAGTTTTGCACATGTGCAATTTAATGACATCAATTACATCCAGCATGTTGTGTTATCATCACCAATATCCATTGCCAAATTCTCCTCACCACAACCCGAAGCTCAATGCTTCCTGAGTAATGATACTCTCTTTTCTCCTCTTTCCTGTTCTTGTTACCACGAGTGGACGTTGATCTCTCTCTATTTGCTTCTTCTAGTTATTTCATGGAGAAGAACATTGAAAGAGCCATGGACTGTCAGAAGAACAAAGGAATCTGTCACTGAGCAAGGACAACCAGGGCGCTCCTCAGAAATGTGAGGGCAAGACCTCTTCACAGGTACTTCGGACATGTTATCAGCAAAGACCCATCACTGGAAATTGGCATCGTGCTTGGTAAAATCAAAGGCCGGTAAACAGGCGAAGACCCTCAACAAGATGGATTGACGTAGACCTACCACACGGATCTCACACTGAACAGCAGTGGTGAAGATGGTGCTTTGTCCTCTGGTACAGAGTTACTGTAAGTCAGAGCTGACTTGGCAGCGCCGAACAACAGAGGGCTAATGATGATGAGTAACTGTTCATATGCTTCTTGGACCTTTGTCATTTCCTTGGTAAAATGCATATTCAGAACCGGGCCTAGGGACCTTTAAGTTCTTGTTGTCTTTTGCTCGACAGAAATTATGTACTGTTATATTCCAACCACAGATCCCACTTCCATCTTCATTAAGAAAGAGTACTCCGCTATTATTTTCATATATATTTCCATGATGCCTATTGAGGCTGCCTTTTTTTTTTTTAATTAGGTTCATTCACAACCATCGATCTTGCCCTGGAAAAGGCTCCTGGATGAGCCTGCCTTCTCCTAGAAATGTCTGTATTCATTTGTCTTTGAGGAGACTCTGAGGCAATAGTCCTAATTCAAACCACCTTGTTAGAAATCAGAGTTAGGCAATAATTTATTAAGATTCAAAAACTCCCCATACTCAGTTCATACCAATGACTTGGACCAGTTTCTTGTTTTGTTTTGTTTCTGTTCTTTTTAGAAATATGAAAATCCTACTTGGGACTGAGTTACTAAACCGGTTCCATTTTCAGCAAGGCTGCACATTTTCCCTGAGACAATGGAAAAAATCATTTGTGGAGAGGTTTGTAGGGTCTTTCAGCATGAGAATGCCTGTGTCTTACCCAATTGCAAATGTTGTGCAGTTTACATGTATTCAATTACAGTACTTCTTTATTCACAGAAGACTGGGCTGTAACATAATCTTGAGTCCCTACAAAGCCATGGATTTAGTCTTTACAGAGCCACTGAGCCTGAGGAAAAACACATGCAAATGGCAAGCCAGTTTTTTATCCTCTTACCATACTCAATGAGATTGTATAAAACACGATCATTTTCTTTGGTATCAGTAAATTGAACCACCTATTATTTAATCAAAAATATTCAATTACTTTTCCTTATTAAATATGATTTCCAGGGCTCATAATGAGGACAGAAGACACCAACAAAAACAGCCTAGAGAAGGCATTGCTTATATTAGAATGACAAAATCCGTGTTTCACAATTGTCTCCTTCTCAGGGGCATACAAATACAAAGGGCGTCTTCTTTTTGTTTATGAAATGGTAGACATCCAACGTGAGTTTTACCAAGCAAACCTCTGCACATTAGAATCACTAATTCTTAAACTAACTCTAAGCCCGGGAATCTTTCTCTATATTCCTCAGTCTATGAACCGTAAGGACTTCCGGCCATAATAACATAACAGGAACCAGAATAGTTCTACTTCTCATCATTGCCAGGGGCAGGTCAGGAGTCAATGTTTTTAGGGAGTGGTTAGCAAGTAGTGCACGATAATGAACCCTGAGGGAATAATAATATGAGTCCTAGTATCAGCCAGCTCTTTGTGGAAATGTTCCTCACCTAGGTGGAGGGAGGAGAAGTCCAAGGACAGTC
>NW_022103911.1:1347544-1356161 GCF_000313985.2 Echinops telfairi | reverse complement strand
GCACACATGGAACCTCTACTTAGATGACAAGGCCGCTGTTAGACTAGATCAAGGCGATTGTATCCTTTCATCACACTTACTCCCTCTCTATTCTGAGCAAGGAATCCAAGAAGCTGAACTCAGAAGATGAAAGCAGCCTCAAGATTGGAGAAGCAAAGACCCGAAGCACTTCCTGATGCACATCAAAGTCCACCGTCTTCGCGGAAAACAGAAATACTCATCACTGGAACAATAAACAACATCAGGGTAAACCGAGAAGAGATTGAAATTGTCAAGGATTTCATTTTACTTTGGTACACAATCAATGCCCATGGAAGAAGTAGTCAGGAAATCAAATGAGCCAAGCACTGTACTGCATTGAGCAAGTCTGTTTAAAAAGTCTATTTCGAACATCAAAAAGTGGTTTGGAGACTGTGAAGACTTCAATGCACTTAACTCAAAGCAATGGGACTTTCAAAGAGCCGCATACACATTTGAAAGCTGGACTGCACATAAGGAAGACGGAGGGTTAGAATCTATGCCAACTAGACACATCTGGGTGAAAGTAGGGGTAGAGCCCAACCTATTAATCAGGTCCCGCCCTGATGATGCTTCCTTGGGGGTGTGGCATCTGGTATAAGAGAGAGACCCTGAGCAAAGCTGAATTTTCTTTTGTCCCAGTTCTGCTGAATCGTGATCCTGCGCCTGGTTCGTCGATCTTCTGTTGCGCTGCCCGTTGATCCCAAGAGCTGTCAACAGACTGTCAACCTGGGACTTATTGGCTAACCTCGGATTAATTTACCTCTGTGTCTACCATCCTATGGCCCTCCTGCTTCTTCATCCTGCTTTCATCAGCTTCCATCGCTACACAAGTCAGAGAAGCTTTCAACTTACATCTGACCTTTGGACATGGACTGGACTGGACTTAGCTACTTCTACAACTGTATAAGGCATTTCCTGATAGACACCCACAAATGCCACTTGTTTTGCTTCTCTAGAAAATTTAACCTAATATAAAGACTGAAAAAGAATTAATGCTTTTGAATTACAGTGTGGGGAAAGAATAGTAAATATACCAGGGGCTTCTAGAAGATTGAACCAACTGTGTTGCAAGAAGTACACCCAGAATTGTGATAAGAGTTGTATGAGCCCCTAATAAAATTATTTAAAAAAAAACAAAAAAACATTTCCTCAAGCACAATAAAACTGAACCCAAACAAACAAAAGAAGTACATCCAGAATGCACCGTAGAAGTGAGGATGGTGAGACTTCTTCTCGTGTAGTTTGGGCATGTTATAAGACAAACCAGTCCCTGGAAAAGATCATCATTGGTAAAGTAGAGGGTCCAACATAACAATAATTGGGAAGATGGCGCAGGACCAGGCAGGGTTTGGCTGTGTTCTACAGAGGGTTTCTGTGAGGCAGAACCAGCCCAAGGACACCTACGAACAGCTACCGAGTGGCTGACATCTGCAGGGCAGGTCATGAAAAGAGGGAGCTATGCACAAGAGAATTCCTGAAATCTGTGTGTGACTTTCCACAAAGTCCATGGTGACCATGCCACCAGGGATCAAGTCCATGGTGAAGGAAACACCCATAAGGCAAGACTACTTAAAGATTACTCAATCGCATCTGTTAGATTGTTGACAGCATCACAGCAAGAGAAGGGATATAATGACGACCTCATTAACACTCCAGATTTACTTGACTCATGCAAAGACTATGTTGTAGACATACCACTATAGACCTACTTTAACAAATGTAAAGCCTAGCCCAAATGTGCAGCAGAGAAAGAGTTTAGAGGTGCTCGCCAAATTAGAACTTAGGATTTACTTTGTTTTATAAAGATACACAGAAATTCAAGGTGATTGGCCAGAAAGTTCACTGTAAAACTTCCCACCACCTCTTTGCTGCAGTATCTAAAACTAGAATCCACTTTCAAGTCAATATCACAGAATTCATAGGTTTTACAGTGCATTGTCAACAGTTTTCAAAATCTAAGGGGACATAATCATTGGATTGAGAAGACAAAAATCTTAATGCAGTCATGATGGATATGTTCAAAAAAGTAAACCGAAATATGCTCAAGAATTAAAAGAAAACAGTAAATCAATAAAATAGGTGAATTACTATGAAAAATGAGCCTATAAAGAAATAAAAGTTTGGACTCCCAAAATAAAATAACTGAAATTTTAAAACATCACTGGATAGACATAACAGCAGATTAGACACTGAAGGGGCACAAGGGGGCCAGTAATTTGTGAGATAAGATAAAGTGGTCTAATATATATATATATTTAGTGTCCCCAAAGGAAGGGCAAGAACAGGACAGAAAAATGATTAAAGAAGTAATGATTGAAAAATCCCCAAATTTTTAGAAGAAAACATCATCCTACACATTCAGAAAGTTCAACAAACCTTAGCCAGTGCAAATACAAAGAAAAGCCTTATCTAGGCACAACATGCCTCATAAGACCCCTGGTGGCATAGTGGTTGTGCATGAGCTGCTAACCATAAGGTCAGTGGTTCGAAACCACCAGGCCCTCCATGGTAGAAAGACACGGCTTTCTACTCCTGTAAAGATGGAAACTCATGGGGGCAGGCCTAACCTGTCTTATAGGGTCACTATGAGTTGGCATCTTTAAGTTTTTATCAGTGTTATTTAACCTCTATGTATGTGGGAGATCTGGAACTCTTATTAAACTACAGATTCCTATTCAATACATGTAGAGTAAGACTTGATAGCCTGGATTTCTGAAAAGGGGCCCAGACTCTGCTAGTCTTTAGACTACATCTTGAGTAACAAGTTTGGAAGAGGCCATTGTCATGGTGCGCAACCTGTCCAATCATGTAAAAAATAAAATAAAAACACCTGGTCAAAGTCAATGATTCTTTCCTGTTCCACATACCCTTTATAATTCATTGCAAACTGAGTTTATAGAATGCATAAAACATATTTTATTGTAATTGAATCCTTAAAGCAATTCTACCTCCAACAAGAAAGAAAATTAAGGACGAATTTGGAAGGAGATTGTGAACACGGAGCAATTAAGGAAACAAGGATAAAGCAGGAGGCTGGGTGAAAGGCGCTTTACTTTCTGAATCTTCTAATGAGGACACCCTGATTTCACTATTTTTTCCAGGAGAAGAAGAGTTATAAAGACTGTGAATTCCTCAATCAGCAAATCCACTGTAATTACAAAGAGATATAATTTGCTCTTTTAGATTGTTATAGGCAAACTGTGATAAAATTCTAAATATGTGACTGTACTAAAATCAAAAATGAAACACCGAACTCACTACCATCCAGTCAATTCTGACACCACGGAAACCCTGTAGGACGGTCCCTGTTGGTTTCTGAGGCGGAACCTCTGTACGGGAGTAGAAAACCTTTCTCCCATACGGAAAGTGGTGGCTTCAAATTGCTGACTGTGCAGTTAGCAGCCCAGCACACAACCTACTACACTGCCAGAGCTCTTGTTAAACCTGGATCTGTAGCAGAGAGAGTTTACACATATCTCCTGCAGTAACTCGGGGAAACTACTAGTGTCTTTCAAGGAGCCAATGTGGTGCACTGGGCTAAGGGTTAGGCTGCTAACTAGAAGGTCCATGGCACCTAGCAGGTAGAAACGTGAGGTAGTGTGTTTCCATAAAGACTTACAGTTTCAGAAACTCTCTCTGTCTCTCTTTCTCCCCCCGCCCCGCCTTTCTCTCAATGTTTCTCACTTAAGGTTGTCAGTTTTATAAAATACTTGTGCTTTTTGTAAAATCTACTTGTCGTCTTGTAATTAACCTCAGCTTATGCATCCTAGTAGGGAGGCTATTAAATGATGGTTGGTCCTTTGCAAGGTAACACATCCTGAAAGATAATATTTTTCAAATAATACAAATGTGACCTTGTCTGCATGCTCAATTTCAAAACAAGCTCAACTCCTGATCATTGCATGTATTTGCTATATTAATAGACATGTTTTATTTATTGCAGAAGAGCAAGTTTTAAGTTTAGAACAGGTAAGTCATTCAATATTTTATGCACATATTGGATTGTCTTTTTTGCTAATTACCTTTTCCGGAGATATTTTCTTTGTAGTCAAGCAGCCACGCAAAGCTTCAAAGGCTGGGATAGGGAAACAGCCCTCCTCATCGCCACATTATCCATGCAAACAATTTCACACGAGTTCATACTTATAAAACATATTTGTCTTCTTTGTAAAGTGCATTTGTGGTGAAAATAGTCCGAAGTGAAAATATGTGCCTTTCCCCAGTGTCACACACATAGGAAGTCAGGAGGCTCTCCGAATTAAGCAAGTCCTTTAGACTGTGCAGCAGTGGACAGCCACAGCCATGGCTCTACAGCGACACTACAAGTTCCCCTCAGCCTGGTAAGAGTTTAGGAGACCTAAGCTCTGGTTTACTAGGTGTCTGGGTTACAGATTCATTCTAAAGAAAAAGTGCATCCTGACAGCTGGCTTCAGTTCATTGTACTTTTTTAAAAAGAACATTTGTTTTCAATTTGTCTATAAATAATGGAAGAAAACACAGCTGAGGGGCCCAGTGTGATTTTTCTAGAAGGTTCATTTTTGGAAATCTGATAAGCTTACAGCCACATATGTTTAAAATCATGCTCGTATAAAATTCAGAAACTTGGGGTGGGGAAATCCTACTTTTCAGGCAACTCTATGTTTATTTTATCTATCTACTACTTAGCACGATTTGTTAAACATTTTGTGTTTTTAGAAATTTTAGAACTCCAAATTGTAAATACACGTTAATCTTGGTAATGCTCACTACGAAACTTTTGCATGTCGATGTTGTTTGTTGATCATGCTTTGAGGTTGTACAAGCATGGTCAGGTACAAATGATAAATGTGTGTGTTCATGATGAGGAATGAAGAGAATTATCCATCTGCACACGTATCTAGTGGCAGTTCAGTAACATATTTGGGAATGGGAGCACACTGAGTATTTATGCATTTATATTGTTAGCCTTATCTCTTGCCATTTTTCTAGAAAGATACTAACATCAATTTTTAAAAAGGAAATTTAGATATTTTTGAAGATAAGAGATACTTTTGTTTTGGACTACAACTTGGCCAACAAAACTTAATGTTCCCTGTGCTCTAAGTTCTTTCGTAGACAGAAGTTTGCCAAATAAAAATGCTCTGCTCACCCAGTAAATTCGATTTGGAAAGAAGTTTTATGCATTCATTACTCTGCAAAGTAGTATGGACAATTAAAATTGCAGTTCCCTTAAGTTCCAATGACTGAATTTTGAACACTAGGGCTGAGGTATTTTAAATGTTTTGATAAAAATTTAAACTCTAGATTTGTTTTTTAATTCTAAACACTCTTCCTCTAACATATACTTTTATTAATATTATACCTTCTACAGTCTAGTTCATACATAAAGGCATATTTTCACTGATCACACTAAAAAAATACAAAATTTCCCATTAATGCTCAAACCAGAATTTAATTTTCTTTCAGTCTTGCCTGCATTATACATTTTGAGTAAGAAACGAAACCAACAGAAGTCATTTCTTGGTCTCAACACCTTGATGTAAGAAAATAAATATAAGATAAAACCATTCCTTCAGAATTACTCCAGTGCGTCTTCTGTCCTTTGATTATACAAATATAAAGATAATCCAACTGCATGATCCCCTTCAACGTAAGCCCTCAATAAACATGGCATGCTTGATGATTCTTTGGATAAAGATGAAATACCCCACTCCCTCATTTTTCAAGGATTTCTCAAACACCGTTTCTAAAGCCAAATGAGTGGAAGCTGGTCAACACACATAGAGGAGACTGAAGACTCCGAGAACCAACCTTGCTGCTATTTATGGAAAGGCATGAACGTGGTCTCTGTCACCGTGCTTTGGGGTTTTTTTTAGTTTCTGAACATTTCTGTCACACAACCATTGGGATATAAATGTCACACAAATGAGTAAGAAGGAGGATTTCCTTCGGAATACAATTGACAGGACAGGTGCTGGATAAAAAGGGGATTTATTTCACTGCCAAGGAAGGACACACTTCAGGTTTGTTAGTTACTCATATTTCTCATAAAATATAAAGAAACTGCCTATATCATAAAATAGGAAATGCCAGAATTGGGAGAAGGGCAAGTCGTTAGGAATGACGACTTTACAGCTGGCCATCAGGTTTAAACTCTGCCTGTGCCCCAAATGTGCTGCGTGTCTGTAGTCATGTTATCTAGCATCTCTTGTGTCTGCTTTGTCTGTGCTTGGGAACCTGGATAGCACGTATCCCTGGGGCTCTTATGGGAGTCTCCGGGTGTCACAAATGGCCAGGTGGTTGGCTACGAACTATAAGGTTTAGTAGTCTCAGACATACCTCACAAGAAAGGCTTGGAGAGCTGCTTCCAAAATCCCCATAGAGCACAGTTCTGCTCTTGACACACACGGAATTTCCATGAGTTAGAGTGAACTTGATAGCAACTGTTCATCATGTTGTTGATATTGATATCAACATCATGGTGTTGATATTGTACATGACCACATGATAGCAACTGTTCATCATGTTGTTGATATTGATATCAACATCATGATGTTGATATTGTACATGACCACATGTACAATAAAACGAAGCATTTTATTGGCCACGTTCAAGAATATCAATATGCTCCAGTCCATTGTGCTGGTGTTTGTGCATCATAAGTACCGTCCCATCAAAGCACTTCATTGCCCAGCACCATACCCAACAGTATTCTGTTGTGATCCATCCTTTTCCATTACTAATTTAAAGAAGTAGGTAATCAAAGCGTTTCTTCCAAAGTCTTAGTGTAGACTCTCTTCTGACACCTGTCCACCCTGGTGAACTTGCTGGGGTTTTTTAAATACCAGTAGCATTGCTTCTAGCATCACAATATCTGAGCCACGAGAGTATGACCAGCAGACAGAGGGATGCTGAATAGCAGGTATCTGCTGGAGCAGATACCCTGACATTAACTTCCTCCACTTTCATTAAAGCCACAGAATCTCATTGGGTCCACTTTCAGCAATTTTCAGTTCACAACTCAAAATTAGAAGAAGCGTACAGAAGATTCAAAACAAAATTGAAGCGGCAGCTGCAAGCAACCATTAATAAATGGAACATGGAATATACAAAGTATGACTTGAGGAAAATTATAAGTTGTCAGAAATGAAATGGAACATTTGAAGATCAAAATCCTTTGAATAGTGAGCTGAAATGGAATGGTCCTGGCCATTCTGAGTAAGATAAGCATGTTGTCCACTACGCCAGGAATGACAAATTGAAAATAAATAGTGACACTTTCATAGTAAAAAAAAAAAAAAAAAATCAAAATATATCCTGAAGTACAGAAGCCCTGATGGTAGAGTGGGTTATACATTGGGCTGCTAACTACAAGGTCAACAGTTCAAAACTACCAGCCACTCTGAAGGGTAAAAGATGAGGTTTTCTACTCACAGAAAGATTTACAGTCTTGGAAATCCACTGAGGAAGTTCTACCCTGTCCTAAAGGATTGCTATGAGTCAGAATCAACTCAATGACACTGAATTTGGATTCTGAAATACAACATTGTCAGTGACAATAAAATATTTATCTACATATACCTACAGGAAAGACCAGCCAATCAACTGTCTACACCAAACACTGATACCAAAGATGAAGATACTGAATACCTTTACCAACTTCTGCAGTCTGAACTTGATCAACTATGCAATTAAGATACATTGATAAATGAAGAGCTGATATCAGGGGCTTAAGTAGAAAGAAAATGCTTTGAAAATGATGATGGCAGCATATGTGCAAATGTACTTGACACAGTGGATGAATGTATGGATTGTGATAAGAGATGTAAGACTCCTCAATAAAAGTATTTCATAAAAAAAGGAAATGGATAATTACTGGTGACTGAAATACAGAAGTTGGAAACAAAGAAGTATCAATAGTCGGGGTACAAGGCCTTGGTGATAAGAATGACGCCAGAGATCACATGTTAAGAGTTTTACAAGAACAACAACCTGCCTTTTAGAGCAACATAAATGGCGACTATCCAGTAGAATACACAGGAATACATCCATGGGAAGAGACAACAGAGAAGCCTGGAAAAAGGCCAGGGACCAACTAGAAACAGACCATCAATTGCTCAAATGCAAGTTCAAGCCAAAGGTGAAGAAAATTAATGTCAGTTCATGAGAGCCCAAGTACAACTTTGAGTGTAAACCACCTGAATTTAGAGACAATCTCAAGAAGAGATTTGAAACGCTGACCACTAAAGACTGTTGGGACAAGTGAGTTGTGGAATGACATCAAGGATATTGTGTTAGGGGGCAGGTTCTCTAGAGAAGAGACCAATGATACATGAGCTGGAGGCTTTTTTGGACTCAAGTAGCTGCCAGGGCTGATGGACCAGGAAGCAGAAAGTGGAAAGATGAGACAGAAAGACCATGGCCGGTGGATGGAGCGTTGGATGAACCCATGGAGGGCAGGCTCCTGTATCTTCCACAGTCAGCAGGTACCACAGTGGGTTATTGGCTCAAGTCCCTAACAATGGAGGTTGATGAGCCAGATCCAGGGCACAGAGCAGCAAGATGTGAAGAAATTCTCCTTAGCGCTTATCCATATTCATAGCAGATCCCACCAGGG
>NW_022103911.1:1326987-1346151 GCF_000313985.2 Echinops telfairi | reverse complement strand
AGGACTTAAAGTACTTACTGATGAAGGTCAAAGACTACAGCCTTCCATTCTTTCCTACCTATCCCTCCTCCTCTCCAGAACTAACCCCTAGACCTGATTTTCCTTTCCTTAATTTTATTTTCTTCCTAATTTATTTAGCAGGCAGTACTGATTGCTTCTTATGGGCCAGGAAGATGCAAGCTCTTTGTGATTCAGAGATAAAAGGGCGTAGGCCTTGCTTTTCAAGATCTCAGAGCTCACTGCTAACTGAGCAAGCTTGATAAGCAAGCAGATAATGAAAACATCAATATGTTCTAGGCTAGATATTGCATTAAGAGGTATTAGAGTCAAGACAACCAAATAAACAGCCCAAAATGGGAAAAGATTGTCCTGCCTTTCCATGTTGTTCTACCTGCCATCAAATCAGCCTACCACTCCTGGAAAATCTATGCCAAACAGAACGAATGCTGATGCAGCATCCCAAAATTGGTTGAGGACTAAACTGCTTCAATTCACAGGATTTTCATTGACTGGTTCTCAGAAGTGGCTTTCTCCAGGTCTTCCTTCATAGTCCATCTTAGTCTGCAAGTTCTGCTGGAACACACTCAGCATTATAGCAACTTACAGTACTCTACTGATAGATGGGCAGTATCTCTGTGTGAGGTGCACTGATCAGTAAAGAAATCTGCATCTCCCAGTATGAAAGGTGGGAATTCTACCACAAAATCACCATTGCCTCCTCTTTCTCCTTAGAACAAACATTTAGAACACAAATAAATGTATGGATCTCCTAGGTCCCGTTAGATACATTTTAAGACCATAACATTTTTTTGCCAATATTTCACAAGACATTGGTAACTAATATCTGTGGACATAAATGAACTCCTTAGCACTTCCAACCTTAAGCAATCCATTCTACCTACCACTGAGCATCCCACTGATTTATTCAGGAGAGTCGGCCATCCTTTCTTCCACCATGGTCTCCGTCTCCATCTTGGTCTCACTAGCAGGCTTGCAAGCACAAGTACCCCTACAAAGAATATGTATTGCCAAAGTTTAGGAGTCACATTCATTTAGCTATGCCCATGTAGGAAATAGTCATTCAATCATACTTGTTTTCTCAACCCCATGCCACTTTCTTTAACATCTTCCATCTTTTACTTCTCCTGGCTTTTGATGATCTGTTTTAAAACAGCAGCATACCTCTTTCATCTGATACCTTTCAGACAGGCTAGCTGCCCCCTCCCCTATTTTGCTTTTCCACTAACACCAAATTTCATGAGCTTTTATGATTGCTACCTATTATTTCCCTAATACGAGGGGGTACCCTCCCCGCAGAATCAAAATGGGAAAAAGCTCCCGATTGGTGCTTTTTGTACTACTCATGCTTCCCGTAACCTAGCGTCAAGCAATTCCCTCTGAGTTAGTGCACCCAGTGACGTTGCCTGGGGACTTTCTCTCTGGTCACAGTGAAATTTTTTGTAAAAAGTTTCACTCAACCTCATATTTTGCAATGGCCAATTTAGAAAACAGGGTGAGGCTGTGAAATTTTGTTTCCTGCTTGAGAAAAATGTGGCAGAAACTGCTGTGATGTTGAACACAGCTTACTAGGACAGCACTATGGGAAAAACTCAAGTGCACAAGTGATTTTCTTGTTTCAAAAAAGGTGAACTGGCAATTGATGACAAACCTCATTCTGGACATGTCAACTTTCCGAACAGACAAAAATGTGGGCTTGTAGTACATTTGTAGTTCGTTCTACCAGGTCAGACTGTTAACCGAGCTTTCTATTTTAAAGTTCTGGAAAGATGGCATAACAGTGTGTGACAAAAAAGGCGTAATTTAAAAAAAATAAAAAAAAAGCCTGATTTGTGACAGACAAGGGGCTGGTTTTGTCACCAGGAGAATGAACCTGGTCATGCAGCCATCTCAGTAGACCAGTTAGTGGGGAAAAAAACAGCATGCCTATCTTGCCCCACATGCCTTACTCACCTGACCTCGCTCCATGTGACTTCTTTTTGTTTCCACAAATGCAAAGGGACATGAAAGAGCAACAATTTGATGACATAGATGAGATGAAGAAAAAAAGGAAGGTGCTGTCAGCTATCCAAACAGAGGAGTTTGAAAAATGTTTCCAAGAATGGAATTGCAGATTTGAAAAAATGTATTAAGTGTAAGAGAGGGTACTTTGAAGGTGATAAGGTTGTAATTTTGTAAAAAAAAAATTTAAACACATAGCTTTGGGAAGTAAAATACCAAGGTTTTTTGGGTACCCGGTGACATATCTCCTGGCCCCAAATTTTCAAAATCGAACCATAGTCTTCCAGTTTAAAAACCTAGAATCTCTGTGTCAACTGCCCTTCTGCCACTCTTGTGCATCTCCACCAAACCATGTTCACCTGAGCCCCATTTACCTCTATCTTGTTCCTCGCTTTCTTTGTAAACCTCCCGTTTCATACCTCTGAGTACTCTTCAAAGTCTAGTTATGAGCATTCATGAGCATTCAAGTAATAGCATTTCATACCTCTGAGTACTCTCCAAAGTCTAGTTATGAGCCTTCATGAGCATTCAATTAATATCATTTCCAAGTCGCCATCTCTAGTCAGGAGTTTATCTGGAATCCAATAAAAGCACCTTAAACTACTTTTGTGACATTTACAGTAAAACAAGTTGCAGCTGTTTCAAACACTACATTTAAAAACTAATTACATACACACAAAACGCTAGATTTTACTCAAAGCTGATTTAATTTTCTTAGTCATCAAACTTGAAATGAGATTCATTTAAAAATCTTTTCTCTTATGCCCAGTTAATTCCTAAAACTAATAAGCACTTCCTTGCCAGTGTCTCCAATGTCTGTCTTCACATTTCTTGTCTCATGGCCTTCCCCCTAACCAAGGCCTTTACACACCCGGAGACTATAGCAATTGTCTCAATCTGTTTCTCTCCCTCAAATGCTTCATTCCCACCCATTTTGTGCTGTATATTCTCAGGGTGTCTTTTTAAGCAACAGTGTCCCCACCTAGCCCCAAGTTCTTCCATTACTTCCCCAAACTTCAAACACAAAGATCTATATAAGCCGATAATCAGGGCTGACCATGAGGTGATCCTAACTTAGTTTTCAAATTGACCCCACAACCTTGCTTGCCAGGCAAACTGTGATATTAGCCATGCTCCATTATACCTTTGGGTCTTCCGTCACTGTTCCCTAAAAGAGGACACATGCTCACTGGCCAAATCAATAAACCCCCACCCCATGCGGAGCTGATCAGAGTTGGCTGATGCAACTCTCTCCAGACCTTGCACTCAGCCACGTGTGCGCTCCACCAGGAACTAGGAAGTGCACCCTTGCCTGGTTAGGGGTGCGGACGAGCCTGCGTCCACCAATCACCAGCAGCCTTTCTTACCTGGCTAGGGGCTCGGACGTGCCTGAGCCCACCAATCCTGGACGGGCACCTTTGTCTGGCCAGGTACTCAGGCGTGCCTGCTCCACCAATCCCTGGCAGACACCTCTGCCTATCAGGAACCCAGATGTGCCTGTACCTTCCAACCCCTGACCACCTTACTAGATACAGGCCCAGGGCCAGCCCAGCCACGTGTCTCCCGGCAATAAAAAGGTCACTCCTATAGCCCAGGGCGCGACTCCCTCAGCCGGACATTGTGGACCCTGGGACTTCGCCCAGGTGGGGGTTTTTTCCCTAATAAAGCCTGTTGGCTAAAATTCGGCTGATTAGGTTTCTGGCGCCTCTCGACTACCTTACACTCCCCTGCCACTTCTAGTCAAATTGTTGTCATTTCTTCAAAGCTTGATTCAAGCCCAGTCTCCTCCCAGTTTCAAAATCTTCCACATTGTCAATGCTCTCTGAAGCATTCTGAATTGTAGTGCTTGCCTTCCTACTAGCAGTAGCCTTGTGAACTCAATGATACTTTTCGACATTTGGATTTGGAGGAAGAAAGTTCCATCATCTTTTAGGAAGATTATCCTTGTGGGGGCATGCAGGATGGATTAGCTGGAGATGGGAAGCTGCAGGCTAGGAAACCTATTAGCATACTATATTGCAAGCTCAAAAAATGTTTTTAAAATCATTTTATTGGGAGTTCGTACAACTCATCACAATCCATACATCCATCCATTGGGTCAAGCACATTTGTACAGTTATTACCATCATCATTCTCAAAACATTGGCTTTCTACTTGAGCCCTTGGGATCAGCTCCTCATTTTCCCCCTCTCTATCCCCTCCCTCCTCCCTCATGAACCCTTGATAATTTATAGATTATTATTTTGTCATATCAACAGTTAAGAGAATCAGATGCATTTATTGAAGTGCTAGGTCTGAAAGTAGGTTTGGGAACATGGTACAAAAGGAAAGAACATATTTAGATTACAAATGGGAGGAAAATCATTAGGGCTTTCTTTCATAAGAAATTGAAAATGCACATGATTTAAGGGAAAAACAGTAAGAACATTAATATAGTTTGAAAAAGATTGTTCCCTTGGGGCAGCAGTTCTCAACTTGTGGGTTGTGACCCCTTTGGGGGTCGAATGACCCTTTCCCAGGGGTCGCCTAAGACCACCGGAAAACACAAATATTTCACAATATGTAATTACATATTGTTTGTGATAAATCACTATGCTTTAATTACATTTAATTATGTTCAATTTGTAACAATGAAAATACTTTCTGCATATCAGATATTTACATGACGATCCATAACAGTAGCAAAATTACAGTTATGAAGTAGCAATGAAAATAATTTTATGGTTGGGGTCAGCACCACATGAGGAACTGCATTAAAGGGTTGCGGCTTTAGGAAGGTTGAGAACCACTGTCTTGGGGGTTTTTGGTGATACATCCTCAGGTAAAACTTGTTTTTGAATATCATAAACATAGCAGCATTTCACTGCAAATTCAGTTTTTTTTCTTTTGCGTTAACCTTCAACCATATAATAATAAACAAGTAACATATTTAAAATTCGTTGTGTTCCAACATGAAAACCTGTACTAATTTTAAAGACAATCTGTAATAATTTCTGTGGTGAGAAATTACAATCTAATTCAAGTACTGATAGAGAGCTGATTTTTATAGAATATTAGCTTTAATTGAGAATAAACCATGATAGTTTTAATATTCATATAGTTTGTGTTCATCTAACTGTCTCATCTGGCTCCACTACACATAAGCACGAAGCCAAATTTGTCACCATCCAGTTGATTCTGATTCAAAGAGACCCTGTAGGATTGAGTAGATGTGTCCCCATATTATGGTTTATAAAGCTGTAATCTTTACAGAAGCAGACCCTTTGGCTAGCATCCAAGCACTTTAACCACTGAGTCACCAAGGATCCTCCCACTAAGAAGAGAGATTTAAAATTCTACTTTGGGAAGCAGGGAAACCAAACCTAATTACTATGGTGATTTCAACTTCCTTCCTTATATTGCCTACTGCTCTTGTAATTCCCCCCTCCCCCCTCTTTATAGGTGAAATGTCGACAACCCTGACTTTTAGCATCCTGTGATGGCAAGAGCTGATCTATTTTTCAGAACCTCTGCCTTATCAACTGAAAACTTCAAGGGTGTGCTGGCCCTGATAGGCGCAGCAATGAAACTAAGAGTCCTCCGTGTTCGTGTGATTTTTTTTTTCTTTCCCTCGCTGCAGATTTGCGTATTTCTCTGTTTATTTTCTCATGGTCTCAAAACGTACTCTACCAAATTCCCAAGTGTGGAATTGTGTTCTGTCACTGAAGCCAGTGGAGCATAGTCTGGTTTTGTTTGCCATCCGGAACATCCTCTAGTTCCACTGGGGGGCGGGGGGAGGGGGGGGGGAGCAGGTGCAGAGCTTCTGTTCACAAAGGCACTGACCCTCAGCAGGGGTGTGACGGGGCTTTAAAATAGGATTAGACACCCAGACAAGAAGAAGGTCACACTTGACATTTCCACTGGCTATACCAATGCAAAGAGAGCTGCTGCCGGGGACATTTTTCACACATACACAATTTTAGCTACCAAGTTGAAGAAGAAAAGTGATAAATTGCGAACGAATTATCGCCCTGAAATCTCTAGAAAGGAACTATCGGAAACAAAGGTGTAATGATAACAGGAAACGTAAGTCCAAAAGTTCACCAGAAAGATGTTGTTCACTGTGACCTGCTTGTGGTTTTTAAAAGAGGTTCTTCTTGACTTGGTCAGATGAAGAAAGGCCAGGCTGGAGTTGGTGGCGAAAATCACATAAAGCTTTGAAAACTTGGATGAGCTTGTGTTTGAACTCTCATTTAATTTCTTTTCAATTTAGTCCCTAGTCCTAGTTCAGTCCGTTTTTGACCCCAAATGGTCCCCAATTTGTCTCTGGCATAACCGGTGCTACATCAGTGGTAGCATTTTTTTTCCCCACTTGGCTTTTCATTTTGGTTTCACACGTAGCGAACTGAAACGTTTCATTCCAAAATTAAATTTGGAGACACTTGGAAGAAAAACTCTGTCCGAAGGTGCTTTCAGATTTTCTTTTGATGTACCAACACCTAATAGGTTTTGCAAACTCTTTGCCAAAAAAGGAAGAGATTGTATGATTCTGAGAAAAACTCGTGACCCTTTCAGTTCTAGAAATTCCGTCTTTCATTGGTGCAACTGAGACCTGGCTGTCCATTAGCAATGCCCCTGAAGTGCCTTGAAGTAAACCGGACCAACCTAGGGTCACTTTTGATACAAAGGATGCTGGAAAGAATGGAGTCGTTCTAGAGGCCTGACTGTATACAAACATCCAAAGGGAAATGGATACACTGTGTAGATTCAGATTGTATTCCAGTCCAAAAACAGACCTGTCATCAGGTCAGTTCGGAGGCCCTGGTGTGTGTTTACCTGCAGACCAAGAAGGAGTTGTGAGAATAGATCAAAGGAATAATGTGTGGGTTAAAGTCAGGACAGGTGTGTGTCAGGCCTGTGTCCTTTCTCCATATGTACTCAAGGTAAAGGCTGAGCACTTCCTCCGAGGAGGAGGACAACATGACGAAGAACGTGACAGTAGGACTG
Organism: Echinops telfairi; assembly: GCF_000313985.2. NCBI lineage: Eukaryota > Metazoa > Chordata > Mammalia > Afrosoricida > Tenrecidae > Echinops > Echinops telfairi. The sequence continues at coordinate 1,339,146 of NW_022103911.1, read as the reverse complement.
GGGCCAACACATAGGCTGCGTTGGCCAGACTGCGCCTTCCAGTCAGTCTCGCCGCCATCGAGTTGATTCTGACTCCGAATGAGCCCAGAAAAGAGACTCGACCTCGCCGTTGGGGGTCTGAAGCTCCCGAACTAGACCGGTGCAGGCAGCCTCATCTGGTTTCCCAGGAGCAGACTGGTGGGTTCTGGCTGCTGACCTGGGTCTCGAACAGGGCAGGTGAACATTAGATCATGGAACCATCACTGCCCTCACACTACCTCCTAAGGACTTTGGACCCTACACCAAAATAAGTAAATCAGTGCCTCCCAAACCCATTGTCTTCGAGTTGACTCTGATGGACTCGTCGTGAGCTCAGACAACAGAGTAGAACCCCCATGGAGTTGGCAAGACTGTGATCTTGACAGGAACAGGCTGTCAGAGATTTCTCCCCTAGATCAGCTGCTGGGTTACAACTGCCAACCTTTCGGTTAGTAGTTTAGGGCTTAACAACTGTGGTACAGTCCGCTCTAGGGACCTTTGGGGACCCACAGCACCAGCTGAGGAAACTTCCTTAAGGTGAAGGAGCACATGTAAAGTCTAAATGAAATGTCGACTGAAATGTAGTCTAAAATCACACGCTACTTGCAGTTTAAAACAAACTTTCCTATATAATCTATTGCATAGTGATTACTTCTTGCTTGTATACTCCCCCTTTGCAAAATCAGTTAAGTATTGGTACATAGACATGTTTAGTATTTTTTGTAGTTTTAATCCATTTAATACTTACTATGATGGATGATGGTACAAGAGTGAATTATCTCCAAATAGTTGTTCAGGTCTTCCGAACGAACTAGGTTTTTATCCATGGATTTGTATTTTTAATTCGGAACTGCCATTATGTGAAGGGGCTTCAAAAAGTGGGTGGCAACTTTCTGTTATCTTTTATTTCCACTTTTCCACAAGCTTTTTGAAGTCCTCCTTGTAAATATGAGGACATTTTTCAGGGCTATTTGTTTCACTCTTGTTTGACCATTCTTGTTTCAGTGCCACATTATGGAATTGCTGTCCCTTCTCTTAGGAGAAGTACCAAAAACCCAAACTCAGCCATCAAATGGATGTTGACCAGTGTGGATTAAGTGGTGGATAAGGTCCGCTGTTCCAACCCACCAGCCTCTCCCTTCTTGAAGGGAGAAAGATGACTCGTTCTACTCCCTTGACTCTTGACAGCCGTGGGAACCCCAGGGGTAGTTCTATCCTGTCCTGTAGAGTCACTAGGAGAAGGTGAGGCAGGCAGGTGTCAGTTATTCTTTTCGAAATCGTGAGTCATGGGCATTTTCATTTGTGTAGTCTTCCAGATAAATGTTAAGATAATGTAGTCAGAGTCCTAAAGGAAGCATGTTGTTGGCATTGGATGAAGCCTACATTAGATCTACATGTTAACTAGAAACAACTGCCAATTGTATCATATTCAATCTTTCTATTCAGAAGCAAAGTATATTTTATATCTACTTAAAATTCTAGTAAATATTTTATTACTATTATACATTTAATTATTCCCATTATATTCTCTCAGTGCTTATAGTTGCCAAATAGGGAGGGAAGCTATTGATATAATTTGTCTACCAAAGTATTGTGTATCCATTAGCTGATCACTTTATGGAAATTTTCTGTAGCAAGAGTTTTGCAAGTTTCTAAAACATATACCACAAATAACAATAATTTGGTCTCCTCCTTGTCTATAGTTATGCTTCTCAATACTGCTTTGGAAAGAATCATTTTAACAACTAAGATTTGTATAGGTATTATCATTCTAAAGGAATTTCTTTTGTAATTCTTATTTGTTAAAATGTCTTGTTCCTTGTGTTGCCTCTAATGCTTCATTCTTATGCTTGACCTTGGCTTTTAGCTTAGTGTGGATATGCTGTATCATTAAAGGCTTCTTACAAAGTCGGAACTAAAACTCAGATAAGTCAGCATGTGGTATTAAACAATACTTACTTTATACTGGTATCTAACTACATCATCTGATTTGCATCAGCCTCAAAAGCCCCATTTTTAAAAAAATCTAAATATTTTATATAATTGGGGCTAACTATATACAAACATGCCTGAGGGACTGGATTGGGAGGAGGGAAATTAAGTAATAGAACCCAGATTTCAAGTAGAGACAGTGGGACCCCTGAGATTTAAAAAAAAAAAAATTGCAAAGAGGAAGAAGCTTGATAGAATGGCCAAATTTAATATGAGTCTCTGAGGAAAAGGAATGGTAGTGCCATAAAAAAATAAAGCTATTCTTAACATAAATTGTTTCTTTCGTAATGAAAATACATTACGAGTATGGCTATGACTATTTGAAGAAGACAGTAGCAGCGGGCCTGGAGGAAGTCTTCACACCTTGTGATTTGGAAATGACAACCTGGCTTTCTAAACGTGGAGAGGACTTCAAGCACTTGCTGATGAAGAACAAGAATTGCAGCCTTCGGTATTGTTTGTAACGCAATGTAAAGAAAATAAAAATCCTCGCGAGAGGACCAATACATAGAGAAGAGATTGAGGTTCTTCAGGAGTTCCATTGGCTTAGATCCACCATCAAGGCTCACGTGATTAAATTATGATGCTGCCAAAGAACACTGAAAATACCATGGGCTGCCAGAACAATAAACAAATCTGTCTGGGAAGAAGTACAGCCAGCGTGTGTCTTGGAGGAGACAATGACAAGAGTTCATCTCACATGGTTTGAACCTGCAATCAGGAGAAAGCAGTCACCGAAGGAGGACAGCGCACGTGGCACGGTGGAGGGTCTGCAGAGAACAGAAAAGAGGAAGCCCTTCAATGAGATGGATTGACATAGCGGCTGTGACAACAGGCTCAAACATAACAACTGTGAGGGTGGTGTCGGACTGGGCAGTGTTTTGTTGTATTGTACATAGGGTGGCTATGACCCTGGGTCTCTGTGTCAAGACGGCTTAAATTCAAAGGAAGCTTGATACCAAGCCACAGGGACCTCATCAAGGAATACCAGCCCATGTGTACTGCAAGATGAAAGGAACTTCCTCCTAAACTGTGAGCCAACTGAGAGGAAGACCAATGACAGGCTGGGAGCACGCAAATAAGGTGTAAAGGACTCTAAGTTGGGGGTTGGCAAATGTTGCCATTCCATTGGGGATAAATGAGCGATTTCAAAAGCAGGAAGAGAGAATCCCATGACCATCCAGAAAGAAGAGTCGCCAGGAGGATGCCTGTGCGGTTCTTGTAGGGAGTGGCAGCAACAGCAGAAGTGCTAGAGGCAGCCGTATAGATCATGAGGCAGCCTGGCGTCTCTCTGTCCCACAGCTAAAACTGAATCCCATGGGGCATCAGCAGAACTAACAGAGCTTTGTAAAATGTAACCAAGTTACATAATCTGGTGTCAATTTTGGACTTGAGAGGATTAAGAGTGAAGGGGAGGAATCTAGTCTGTCATGGCCAATGAGGCCTCTGTGTGGGCATGGCCTTCCCCTGAGAATTCTGGGAATTCCTGAATTTCCTCCTTGGAAGCAGAAGACACTCTCTCTGCTCACTCCCTTGGAGACTCTCTACTGACAAGGCTGACTCCCTGAGAGACATCCCTGAGGAGCAGCCACATGGACCTACCCTGATGCAGCCCTGAGCTGGAGAAGCCACATGGAGACCTCTGCCAGCACTGAGATGCTTACAATTCCACTGAATCCACAGGACTTATCACCCACTGGCCTGTGATCTTCCTGCATCTGGCATTATTGCATGTGTTTCATGAGTCAGAAGAGGACTTTATAGATTGGTATCAGACCTATGGGCTAATATCAGACTCATGGACTTGTTGGGATGTTTTTCTCAATATTCAATTGCTCTTGTATATAAACCTCTTTCTTATGCACATGTGTGCCTATGAATTTGCGTCTCTAGTGTCCCCAGACTCACACAAATATCAAGTAATATTGGAACTTGGGATGTATAGACTATGAATTTGGGAACATTGGAAGTTGCCAAAAATGAAATGGAGCCTATAAAGATCATACTCTAGGTGTTAATGAGCTGAACTGGATTAGCATTGGCCATTTTGAATCAGAAAATCATATTATTTACTATTCTAGTAATGAAACAACCAAGAGGAATGGCATTGCATTCCTCCTCAGAAAAGATATTTCAAGAGCTATCTTGAAGTACAATGTTGTCTGTAATAGGGTTATATCTATGTGCATACAAGTGAATTCAATCAATACTACTATTATTCAAATTTATATAACAACCTCTAGAGCTAGTGAAGAATTGAAGATTTCTCCCAACATCTTCAGTCAGAAATTGGATCAAACATGCGATCAAGATGCATGGATGACTATTGGTGATTGGAATACAAAAGTGGGAAACAAAGAGAAAGGAGGAGTATTTGGGAAATATGATCTTGGCGATAGAAACAAAGTTGGAGATCATATGATAGAATACTTCAATGACTTCTTCATGGCAAATACCTTTTCCCACAACACAAAAGTGACTACACATGTGGATTTCTCCTGAAGGAGTGCACAGAAATGAAATTTACTATGACAAGGGGATAGCTCGATATCAGCAGCTAAAACCAAGCCAAGGGCCAACAATGTAGCAGATCATCAATTGCTCCTATTTCAGTTCAGGTTGAAGTTGAAGAAAATTAAAACAAGTACAGGAGAGTCCAAATATAACCTTAAGTGTATCTCTCAAGATATTTTAAGAATGTCTCAAGAACAGATTTGATACGTTAAACACTAAGGACAGAAGACCCGATAAGCTCTGGGGTGACATCAAGAACATCATACATGAAGAAAGCAAAGGGCCATTAAAAAGACAGGAAAGAAAGATAAAAATCAAAATGGATCTCAGAAGAGACCCTGAAACCTGCTTTCAATCATAGAGTAGCTACGACACATGGAAGAACTAATGACGTCAAAAAGCTAAACAGAAAATTCCAAAGGGCAGCTCAAGAAGAGGAAGTAAAATAAAGAAAGGGGCAAAGACCTAGAATGAGAAAAGCAAAATGGAAGAACACACTCGGCATATCTTAAACCGAAAGGACTCATGAAAAATGTCAAGCCTCAGGTTGCAGTATTGAAAGATTCTATGGGCAAAATACTGAATGATTCAGGAAACATCAAAAGAAGATGGAAAGACTATACAAAGTCACTTTACCGAAAAGAACTAGTGGACATTCCACCATTTCGGGAGGTAGCATGTGAACAAGAACCAATGGTAGTGATGGAAGAAGTTCAAGCTGCCCTGAAATCATAAGCCAAAAGCAAGGCTCCAGGAATTGATGGAACACCAGTGCTTCAGCAAGCTGATGAAACACTGGAAGCAAGCACTTGTCTACGCCAACTGACTGTAAGAGATGCACACTTTGCCCCTTCCAAAGAAAGGTTACCCAACAGAATATGAAAACGATAGGACAATATCATTGATATCACTTGCAAGTAAAACTTTGCTGAAGATCATGCAAACGTTGCAGCAGTACACTGACAGGGAGCTGACAGAGGCTCAGGCTGGATTCTGAAGATGATTTGGAACAAGGATAGCATTGCTAATGTCAGATGGACCTTGGCTGAAAACAGAGAATACGAGAAAGACATTTACTTGTGTTCTATTGACCATGCAAAGGCATCTGACTGTTTGGATCATAACACACTGTGGATTGCCTAGAGGAGAATAGGAATTCCAGAACACTCAATTGTGTTCATGTGGGACCTGTACATGGATCAAGAGACAGTTTGGCAAACAGAACAAGAGAAGACTACTTGGTTTAAAATCAAGAAAGGTATGTGTCAGGGTTGAATCCTCCCAGCATGTTGGTTCAATTTTTATGCTGAGAAAATAATCAGGAAGCTGGCTATTATGAAGACTGATATCAGGATTGGAGTGAGACTTATTAACAACCTGTTGTATGCAGATGACACAACCTTGCTTGTTGAAAGTGATGAGGACTTGAAACATTTCTGGATGAAGATCGATTGTCACCTTCAGTGTGGATTACAATTTAATGTAAAGAAAAACAAAATCTTCACAACTGGACCAATAGGTAACATCATGATAAATGGGAATAAATCCAAGCAGGGATTTTTGTCTTGCTTGGACCCACAACCGATGCCTATGGAAGCCGCAGTCAAGAAATCAAAAGACACAATGCATTTGCATCTGCCGCTCAAGACCAATTCGAGGTCTTAAAAAGCAAGGATGTTACTTTGAGGAATAAGGTGTGCCTGACTCAAGCCATGGTATTTCCAAACACCTCATCTGCACGTGAATGTTGGACATTGAACAAGGAAGACAGAAGAAAAATCAATGCATTGAACTATGATGTTAACGAAGAACATTGAAAGGGCCACAGAGATCTCTTTGTCCTGTTGGACAGTCAGAATGCTCCTGAGAGGCAAAGATAGTGAGACAGTGAGACTTTGTCTCACCTACTTCGGACTTGTTATCAGGAGAGACCAGTCCCTGGAGAAGGACATCATGTTGGGTAAAGTAGAGGGACAGCAAAACAAAGGAAAACCCTCAACAAACTGGATCAACACTGTGGCTGCAACAGTGAGCTCAGGCCTGGGAGCAATTGTGAGGAAGGCAAAGACCCAAGCAGTGTTTCATTTTGTTGCACACCAGGCTGCTACCAGTCAGAACCAACTGGAGGGCACCTGCCAACAACATCTACTAGATTTCTTTAAACCGGGGAAAAGCGTGAAGTGTATTATTTTCCCCAATACGTTCATTACTTTATATATTTCCAGTAGTCTTTACTCTCTAAACTAATTTTGGAACCCTGATGGCATTGTGAGGTAAGCACTGGGCTGCTAACCACAAGATCAGTGGTTCAAGCCACCAGCTGTTCTGTGCTAGAACAATGAGGCTGTCTGTTCCCCTAAAGAGTTAAGTATTTGGAAAGCCGAAGGAGCAGCTCTACTATATCTATAGGATCACTATGAGTTGGAATTGACTCAGCAGCAGTGGAATATTGATTTTTGGATCCAATAGTATTGCCTATAGAGGCCTGGTGGTGTAGTGGCTACATACGAGGCTGCTAAATACAAGGTCAGTGGTTCAAAACCATGAGATGCTCAGAGGGAGCGAGATGAGGATCCATGATCCTGTGAAAACACGCAGCCTCAGGAACTCACAGGAGCAGGTCTACTCTGTCTCGTAGGGTTGCTATGAGTCAGAAGCAACTCGATGGCAATGCGTTTTAAAAAATATTATTAAGTTTATGCAACTTAATTATTTTCTTCTGTCCTGTGACCAGTGCTTTTTTCAAATGCAAAGTGACCCCAGACACCCATTTTGATTCTTTATTCTGCTCCATTGGTTTTGCGGTGTTTGCACATCCCTCCCAGATCCTAGGAATACGGTGACTATTAATTGCAGTCTTCATTGTTGTTAAAGAGATTCCACTGCCTTGGGAGCCTCTGGGTATATGTTTTTCATGGAGATTTAGAAGAGGCCAAATTGAGTTTAATTTAAACCAGAAACCACACTAAAGCAAAGAGTTCCTTGATGCCTACCATCTACCCATCTCTATGCTGGGCAATTTATATACATTAGCTCATTTAAACATCCCAGTAACTAAGGGAGATGGGCAGGACCACTCTGAACATCTCCAACTGAGGCAAAAGGCAAATGGAGGCCTTCTTTCCTTCCCACACCCAGTTTTGGCCCACCTTTCGCAAACATGTATGTAACACTACAGACTAGTGCACAGGTGAGCTTCCGTCACCTCGTGCGGGTGCCTTGGTGACAGCATCATGGGACTGTGGTCTACTGCGAGGACAGACTTAGGAAAGAGTCCTGCACTGGCCCTGGGAGCCGGTCCTGCTATCATGGCCCAGACTTCTGGGGTCCAGGTACTTAGTCTACAGAAGGCACAGGCTCTAGGAAAGTAACAAGGTCACCTTGGGCCCACAGATTCCAGCCCCACGGAAAAGGTGATGTCAGAAAGGCTCGGGGTAGAAGGTGGGAAGGTGCAGCAGAAAGCCTGCTTTGTAGAATATTGGAGGTAGATCTTATTCCTTACAACTGGTAGACATTGACCTTGAACATCCATCTGTCCGATAGAGAATCCCATGCTTTCCCACTGTCTTACTTGTCCTTGTCTATGTGCATGACAGTGGTGCTCTCACTGCCATTGAGTTGCTGCTGGTTTATAGTGACCCTATAGGACAAGGTAGAACTGCCTCTGTGAGTTTCTGAGACTGTAACTTTTTATGGGAGTAGAAAGCCTCATCTTTCTCTCAGGGAGTGGCTGGTGGTTTCAAACTGTCGACCTTATAGTAAGCAGCCCCATGCATAACCACTATACACCAGGGATCCTTCTATGATGGATTATGTTATTCTGGAAAAGACTTTGAGCTTCTTGAAGTTGAAAAAAATAAATAGACATTAAGATGTGCAAAACATCTTCTTCCTCATCCTGCTTGTATTATTTTTGCTGAAGAAGAAAACTTGGCTACTGAAACTACTATTATCAGATCGAGATTGGTTTAACCCCATTCAGATCTCCCTCTGGGAAGATAAAAGACTTTAGGTGGACTCAGAGATGTGTAGCATACACCTTGTGTGACAAAAAGCAAAGGTACTGAAATGCTTCCGGGCATCACTCCCGGGTGCCTAGAGGAGTTGGAATGCCTTACCCCTCTGGCCAACTTCTCAAAGCAAATAAAAAAAATATTATTGCAAGTAGGTTTGCCCACTGCCTCCCACAAGGGAGCTTGGCACAGAGCTAACGGACGCAGGCAATACCCCTCCGAGCCTGAAAGATGTGCCGTAATTTCTCTTTTGTGCCCAGCAGCAGTTCCCTAGAGTGCCACACAGCATCTTCAATGTACAGGGGAATGGTTCGTTAGCCAATCCATCATCCTCTGAACTGTGTACAAACTGCATTCCTCCTTCAGCCTGTGTTCATTTTATTTGTCCCTATTTTCTTCATTAAGTCACCTTTTTTCCTTTCATTTTCATTCAGATGCCTTAAAAAAAGGCATTCTGTAAGTGTTTGGCGTATGTATATGTCTGTACAATACCTTTTGTACTTATGCCATGCAAAAGTCGCCACGTTTACATCCTTCCCATTGTTTGAAAAGAGGGTGTTTCCATGGTTGGGGGCCTGACCCAAGAACTGATTCAGAAGCTACCCCTCTGCCAGATGAGCCACTAGCAGGGCTGCGCTGCTGGCTGTCAGCTGACCGGCTCTCCCGGGGCTCATCTTTGCCACTCCCCCCAGGACTGGAGAGCACGTCGCACACGGAAAGCAGGTTAAAAATGGAGCTGATGACAACTGAGGGCTGTGATACCAAATAGAGGCAGGCAGTGGCTTGGTTTCCTTTCGCTGGCTGGAGGCTGAGGAGGTTGAGAGTCCAGTCCCCATCCTGGCAACACCGGGGAGGAGGGTAGAACTGTACTCCGGTGGGTGCACGAGGCCTGGCCTTTCAGAAGCAGATCGCCAGGCCTGTCCTCCAAGGCGCTGTCAAGGGGCTTCGAACAGCCAGCCTTCCCACTACTGGCTGGACACTTAATCATTTGTGCACCCAGGGCTGCTTAAGATTACAGCTCACAAGTCTAAAACACCAGCCCCAGCAGACTAGAACGTTTCTGAGGCGAACAAAAGACAGCTTCGGGCAGCCCGTGGGGCGCGACCCCTTTGGGGGTTGAACGACCCTTTCACAGGGGTCGCCTGGTTCATAACAGTAGCAAAATGACAGTGATGAAGTAGCAACAAAAATAAATTTATGGTTGGGGGGTCACCACAACAGGAGGAACTGGATTAAAGGGTCGCGCCATTAGGAAGGTTGAGAACCACTGGCTTAAGGGGATCTGAAGAAATAAAGGAAGATGAAATATCAATGAGTGCGTTGTTTGTATTTATGTCTAGTTACCAAATATGGAAATTCCTCATGATGAGGAACACCACAGCAAACCTTTAATTATGCTTCCATCACGACTAACTATCGATGATGGCGGCCATATTGGTCGCTGTCCTGGAAACACGTGTGTGTCCCGATGTGACAGTGAGCAGTGGCTATTGCTTAATATCCAGTCTAGCAAGGCTTTTTATCAATTTAGGAAAGTATCATCTGATCAAACACAGTTTGGTCCATTCTAAATGGGTTTGTTTTGCTCTGGGTTGATTTAATGGCTTTGCATAAATTAGGACATCAAAAAAATCTTACCTATGTAAAGATTTAGAATTGTTTACTTTTAAAAGCTGGCAAGAAGTTTGCTTAGAATTACCTACATTGAAAAATGTCTAATAGAATCCTCATTGGTAAGAAGATCTCATTGCTGCAATTACTCTCATCTGAATTTATTTTTCACCCCATTAAACATGGATTCCTTTATAAACACTTTTTAACTTATAAGAATTTTGTTTTTATAAATTTGGGTTATTTCTTCTTCTTTTTCAATATGGTTCTAATAATCTAAAATAATCAGAAGAAAAGATACAATTGAAATTTTTCCTAAATGTTCCGTATTACTTTTCAGAAATGTTTAAGAATTAAAGTGAGTTACCATATCTTACAGCTCAAATTCATGTATTTGAGGGTTATAAAGCTTTTCAAATTGTTCCCTGCTCACTGTAACTTATTTTTATAACTGTCACTTTCTTGTCTAAACATTACTAGAGTAGAAAGTTATGAATTCCAAGAGGGTTTTCCGTCCCTTTGAGAGTCTTGAAATCATTTGTTCCCTGGGAGAGGGAAGATTCTCTGTCATCTGATTCATAGTGTCACCTGGTTTAAAGTGAGTGACCAATAAATATTTTTGAAATCAAGTGAAATTAAAAATCAAATTTTATCACTGAAATATAAAACTTCATTTTCTAACTATGTAAATCTAGAGAGTAAATATCACGAAGTGGATGGTACAGTGGTAGAACCCTTAGCTTCCAGATGAGATCAAAGCAAAACCAAACTCACTGCCATTGGGTCAGTTCTGAACCACAATGACCCTGTAGGACAGAAGGCTATAAGTCTCTACTGGAGCAGAAAGCCTCATCTTTCTCCTGTGGAGCACCTATTGTGTTCAAACTGCTGACATTGTGGTTAGTGGCCCAACCCATGGCCCGCTACACCATGAGAGCTCTTTTCGCGGTGAGAATTCTTTGCCCTTGTGCCTCATGCACAGTACATCTCCGTCCATGGAAGTGTGAGTGTTACCATGAAGCTGAATGGATTTCTGTATAGCCCTCACACTGAGACTGACTGTGAAGAAAGTCTTGGTGATCTAAAATCACCAAGTGAACGTCCTTGGTGATCTGAAAAAAGTCTTGGTGATCTGAAAATCAGCCAGTGAACGTTCTATGGATTGGCAGCTGATCACCAAGATGATGCCAAAAAGGGCAGTGTTCTATTTCCTCATTCATGGAATCACATAAGTCGGGCCTACTACATGAATAATAAGCAGTAAGTCTCATCAAAGTATCCGTATTATCTTTAAAACATAACATCTTAAGGCATAGCTCAGATAACAAAAAAATATAAAGTCAAAAATAAAACCTCACTGAGCTGGCCTAATTAAAGGAGCTGAATAAGTTAGTGAAATGGAAACCTATTAGCAAAATGTTCTGCTTTATTCAGTGTGGACATTTTGCAGGACTTATGGTTGCTTGCAGGAAAACTGGTGGTTCTGTTGTGTGTTGCACTGCTAATCTCAAGGTTAGTGGCTCAAAACCACGAGCAGCTATTCTGGAGAAAGTCGAGGCTACCTGCTCCCATAAAGATTACAGCCTTGGAAACCCTAAATAAGGTTGTGTTAGTATATAGAAAACATAATTCTCTAGCATTTAAAGCAAGGGTGATTTAGATATATCTAGAAAAAGTCACTGGTTTGTTGAATAAAACTATCCTTCACTTTCTAAAAATTATCAAAAATAAGACATCTCAACTATATTTATTTTGGAACTTTTGGGAGAAATTTGTCAAAAACAAAACAAAACAAAAAAAAACAACCACACCCCTTCCCCCAGGAGAATTTATTTCAAAGGAGGGCACTGAATCTGCAGCTCCGGGAGAGGGACATATCCAATCAGACTACACGGGAGCAGATGAAGGGGGAGGAGGAGAGAGTGGAACATATCCTCGCCCACCAGGACTTGAGGACAATGTTCCGGATTAGAGCAGCCAGTCCACAGAGAGGACCACATGGCCAGCCCCA
>NW_022103911.1:1319578-1323919 GCF_000313985.2 Echinops telfairi | reverse complement strand
CTCGCTCTCAGATTACTGACTATCACTTTATCGGATAACCCAGTGCCTTCATCAGATCTCTGTCCACCACTCTAGATAACCAGTTGTATTAAAATTGTGTCCATCGTTTTGGAGTGAGGACCTGTGAGATTCCACAAATATTAAGACACATAAGTTTTGGTACCTGGATTTTCTGACATTCTTTTGAACTTCAGTGTTCTTATAGTACTTATAATTCTTCAGCCATCCACTCACACACCCAATAAATACCTTAACTTGATCATTAAAACACATTTATATTCCATTTGAATCACTTAGCACTTAACAATCTTTTCACCTATTTCAAGTTAATCACAAAAGTTAATTGGGAAACATCTTTGATAGCAAATTGAAGTTCTAAAAACCCAAAACAAACTCACTGCCATCGAGCCGAGCCGATGCCGACTCATGGCGATCCTGTAAGACAGGGTTGAACTGCCCCTGTGCGTGCTTACGGAACAGAAAGCCGTGTCTTTCTTCCCTGAAGCAGCTGGTGGTTTTGGAGTGCTGGCCTTGCAGGTAGCCCAACACGTAGCCACCACTCCACCTGGGTCCCTCCAGTTGAAGGTCAGAGAAGATTAAATGATCAGCGATCCAACAAACTAATGAGAGCGGTTTGGACTCACACAAATGTTTCTAACACATACTCTCCTCTTCTGGTTCTTTCAATCAGATGAGCGAACGGACAACGTTGGCATAAAAATGAGGCCACAAGACCTACATCTCCCTCCCCAGGTTTCATCACTTATAAAATTGTCTATAATCTTTTGAGGCTGGCTCATCTATGAGCTAAAAGGCCTATGCTTTATTCTTTTCCCCCCACCTCTACCTATCAAGTCATTTAACATCCTATTTCCCAATAAACAACTAGCAGGGTAAGAATAAGTTCTTATAGAAGTTACTAAGTCTCGTTTTAAATATGTTTGTTTTGGCCCCAACAATATTGGAGCAAGTACTATCCCACAGAGAACAAGATATAAGGCTCTTGTAAAGGCAGGGCAGTGGAGGAAAAGTCCAGTCATTTCAATGAAGATGAATGGTTATTTGTGAAAACCACGAAGGAAGGAAAACAAAGGGAAAGGATAGGGGCCAAAGAATTGGGATTTGGATGTCATTAGCATGAACAGCTGATAGGAAGTTCAGAACTAAATAAGATCCCTGTGACTGTGTTGGTTGAGTTACGTAAAGAGGCACAGAGGCCTTAGACAAGGGTCGAAGGGGTGAAGACAGAGATCTGGGATCATGCCAAGAAAAGGATCCGTAAGACCCTCAGAGAGTCCTGTTTCAGTGAAGAGAACAAAACTCAAATATCAGGGTGGTATGAGGAGATAATGAGCACTTGCTATAATTCAACAAATGCCTTGCTTATTCCATGACAGAACTAAGATGGAGCTCATTTCCAGCGGGGGATTGGAGTGGAGTGGGATGGAACCCATCTAGTTCCATATGAGATTTTACCATAGGACTTTATTTTTAATGTATCCTTTTACTTTACAGAAAATTAGCTTGCTGGGCCTGGCAAACGCAGCCCTGGTGACATAACATAGTGAGTTACGAGTTGGGTTTCCATCTGGAAGGTCAGCAGTTCGAAAGCAGCAGGCACTCCTTGAGGGGAAGATGAGGCTTTCTACTTCTGTAAATATTTAACCTCAGAAGCCCACAAGGGCAGTTCTACTCTGTCCCCTAGGGTCGCTATGCGTCAGAAAGGACTGGCTGGCAGTAAGAAGCCTGGCAACAAGAGGACGTGCCTTAGAGCTTTAACATCTTTTTAAATGTTTATAGTACTGCTGAAAACTGATCAAATAAATGCTGACTTGCACATCATGACTATATAGTTAGTTAGTTATCTTTGTTTGCTTTTTGTCCTCTTCGTTGCTGTGGTGGGGCTTTCCTGAATCATGTATGTCACTCTACATTTAAACTTGAAAATCAGAAGCAAACTTTTAGTGCCCTTTAGAAATGACCCACCAAGGACTCTTGTTCTTCTGACTCCTCTCTTCTTCAAGTTCTTCATATGCAAACTGAATTCTTCTCATAAAACATTCACCCTTCTATTTGTGAAAATGTTCATTTCCATGGCTTTCTGTGGTAGTCACCTAATCTGGTGTCAATTTCAGGATTAAGAGTGTAGGGGTGGAGTCTAGGCTGTCAATCTGGAGATAGCCAATGAGACTTCTGTGGGCATGGCCTTCTCCTGAGAATTCTGGGAAATCTGGTACTTCCTCCTTGGAGGCGGAAGACAGTTCTCTCTCTCTGCTACTCCCTGGGAGACATTGCAGAAGACAAGCCACATGGACGCAACCAGACCTCGGAAGCCGGAGAAGCCACAGAGAGACCCCTGCCAGCGCTGAGCTGTTTCCAATGACACCGGATCCAAAGACTTTCTACCCACTGGCCTGTGATCTTCTGCATTCAACGTCATTGCACGTGTTTCATGAGTCTGAAGAGGACTTAAAGATTGATATTGGAAATACGGGGTAATATCGGACTTAGGGACTTGATCTGGACTGGGCTGGGATGTTTTCTCAATGTTCAATTGCTCTTGTATACAAACCTCTTCCTTATATACATATGCATGTTTGTGAATTTGTTTCTCTAGTCTACCCAGACTAACACACATTCCAATGAGTTAAAAGGACAAATATCATGACTTTGGAGAGGAGGAAAGTAAAGACCACGAAACAAGGCAAGCACTGCTAAGACCCATTCTTTTATTTTCTGTAAACCGCAATGATCAGCAGTGGTAGCCCCCATAGGTCTTAATGAAGCCTTTCATATTGTCTCCTGTCATTCCATGTAATCTGACCAATTCTCAGATCAGTACCAGGGCTCAGTACTTTAAAAATAAAATGAAAACTAACTCAGAACCACCCCTGAACCTTTTGTAAAGCCCAGATGCTTTTAAAAGAAAATTACCTACACTCCTTTAGAGACACGTCTACCCCTGCTAACAGGCAGATGGGTTGAAACCAAGTGAAATCGACAAACACTTAGATGGCCTGTTTTCATTCACGCCGTGAAGTGTCAACATCAATCTTAGTTTTCCCAGTCTCTGGGTCAACCAGGAAAACCCAACAAATGGCAGACGAGCTGGAAAACTGTTTTCCTTGCCTGCTAATAAAGTTGAACAACAATACCCATCGCTCTTTTAAAATCCTCTCAAAGCTAGTCATCGGGAAGTTTGGGATGTTGCGGGTTGAATTTGAGGGAGGCGTATATTTAACAACAAAGAATTAAAGAATGGGAGGTGGTGGAGGTAGAACATATCAATCATTTTCTTTGTGACATCCACACATAAAATTAATGGAAATGGCCATCTTTCCAATATGGAAACTAGGCAATTATGAAGCTCCCAGTTGCTCTGGCTCCTCTAGGACAGCTGCATGGCTGTGAGTTTCTATGGCTTTGTCTACATATGATGCTGGGTGTAGGCACTCACTCTGCATCTTGCCTTTTTAACTTCCTTTGCATGAAGGCCATGCACATCCTTTCCACATGGTCCAGGGGAACAGCTAGCCCCTCTATGACGCTAGAAAACAGTCCAGATAACCTCCCAGTTATCTCCCAATACTACAAATCTATGCAACAGACAAATGGAGCAGACTTCTGAATTAAAGCCGAAAGATGGGCATTTGAAACCACTACCACAGCTTGGACAATATAGCCATTAGCACACGTACAAGAAAAAGAGAGGGCCATATAGGAAAGGGTTTGGTGAAAGAAAACAGTTTCATTTTCTCCCCATAAGGTGCATTCATTCAGTGCCCACTCCTAGTGATCTCATAGGACAGGTAGTTTCCGGAACAGAACCAGCTCTTAAGAATACATGGTTTTAGCTGTTAAGAATATATGGTTAAGCTTCAAAAAGAACTCTAAAATTCTTCATTGCCAATAGATAAGAATATTCAACTGTGAAGGAGTCTAATGGAGGGCTTTAAAACAAGAACTTCAAATTCAGTCACACCACTAGCTTTAGCAGATATTCTTATGACTTTGAAATCAGACAAATTTAGGAACTATTATTTTTTTTTAAATACAAAAAAAATCTAACAGAGCCACGTGTTTCTTGATTTCACCTGGAAACAAGATGTGACTGTTTTCCAGTTTTTAAGATAAAGGGAGTTAGCTTTTCATGACTGAGCACCTAGAAGCACATCTAGGGCTTGTTACACTTGTTACTTAGACTAATTGGGGCCTTCTGGAAAATTGCTCTCTGAGAGAGTCAACAGTTGCGCTTGATTAATATTTTAAGGAAAGTTATACATTTAAGTCCCTTAGATTCTGAAATTAAATGTGCTTAATCCTGAAATAATCGCCCATTTC
>NW_022103911.1:1290874-1318120 GCF_000313985.2 Echinops telfairi | reverse complement strand
GCTTGGGAACCTTGGGAAAGTCTCCCTGCTCAGCGCCCCACTACCCCGCCCCAGCCGCCAGACGCAGGGAGTCCCTGGAGGAACTCCAGGTTAAAGTGCAAATTCGTCTGAAGGCTGGGTTTGTCTTTGTGCTCGTGTCCTGCATGTCAAGTGGGAGATAAGGAGATAGTAGACAGTTGTCCCACCCCATTCCCTTCTGTCGTCTGGACGCCTGGTCGTCTTGCAGCGCCTTGAACAGATGGAGAAAGGTGCGGGACCCACGGGAGCAGTCAGTTCTACTTGGTCCTCAAGGGCCGCAAGGAGTCAGAATGGCCTACACGGCAGGGAGCTTGGATTTGGGCGTTTGAGTAGACTCAGCCCAGGGGCAGGGCCTGGTAGCGTGGTGGTTACACATTGGGCTGTTAACTTGCAGGTCAGCAGTTCCAAACGGCTAGTCTTTCTGGAGAGAAAGACAGGCTTTCTACTCCCATCAAGAATTACCTCCTCAGAAGCCCACAGAAGTAGTTCTACCTTGTCGCAATAGGGTCACTGTGAATCGCCATCAACTGGCAGTGAATTTGGTTTTTTGACGTGCTGCACGCGGAGCTGCTAACCACAAGGTCAGTGGTTCAACCCACGGGGAAAAGATGAGGCTGTCCATTCCCGTGAAGATTGAAAGTCCCGGCAGTCTACATGGAGCAGTTCTGCTCTGTCCGATAGGCTCTCTATGAGTCGGAATTGACTCTGTGGTGCTGAGTTTGGGTTTTTTGATTTATTAAATCAGCCCAGTTGCAGGGTTTGGGGAAAGCTGGAATGACAAAGCGTGTCCCCTGTTGCCCCCCTCCCCCCCACACACACAACCCGTCCCCTCCAAATAGTACCAAGTAAACTATGTCCTGAATTCCCCCTATATGTGATTTTTTTTTTCCACCACGGGGTAATTACCAACTGAAATAGAAAGTGCCCAGGCTGAAAGACCAATGCTGGCACTGTGGCTGCAAACATCAGATCCTAATTACAGTAATTCAAAATCCACAGAACAGGAAGCCTGATCATCTTCAGACTCTCACTTATTTATTTATTTTTTTGAAGGAGGTACAGCTTGGCAAAGAGACCAGCTGATCCGAGTTCTGAGTGGGCCACTGTGTGGTATTCAGCTTTGTAAATATGAACGTCTTTTTTAAAATGGCTGTGTCCGAGAATTGGGATTTGGAAGAAATATCTGATAGCCAATCCAGCAGTAGTTCGAGAGAGGAAATGGAGCATTTATATGTCTGCCTCTCCAAAGACAGCTAAACCTTTGTCCCAAGAGAACACATCGAAAACTGTTCTACAGGGAAAATGCCACGAAAGTGGGAAGCAGAAGTATAGATAAGGAAACTAGAGCTTGCTTTGTGACATCCACATAAGCAATTAGAAAAAAAAAATACTACAAGCAAAAAATTTGAAAGGACTTTATTAACCCTTATAATACTTATGGAGATATTCTGTCAAGAAAAATAAATTAGGAAGCTTTGAATACTATACTATCTCAAAAAAAAGAAAGAAAGAAAGAAAAAAGAAACCAAACTTGACCCATGGAGAGGTTTTGCTTAAGGCACATTGAGTTTATGTTAATGGTGGTGGATAATTTGGAACAGGATATCGATACTGGTCATGCAACACAGAGTATGATCAATGGCACTGCAGAAGTTATACTTGCTGAAGTTGTTGAATTGGAGAATGTTTTATTGGGTATATTTTTGCCACAATTAAAATAATAATTACACGAATAACTGAGTACAAGGAGGGAAAACATTCTAGAATCGATTGTGGTAATGATTGTACAACTCGTCTTGATATGACTGAACTATTGAATTGCATGATATGTGGATGAAGTGCCAATGAAACTGTTAAAAATACTATACTGTCTCTAAATGAGTAATCATAATGACGATGCTAGGAAGTCAACAACTTTCATTAAGTGTCCACTACAAGTGATCCATGAACAGAAGATCTAATGAACTTGGAGTAGAAATCCACAAGGGGCTTATTATTTAAAAGTAGATGGGGAAAACCCACGTAAAAAAGAATAAGTCTAATACAAACTGTTGTATAATGCTTAAGAAATATGGGAATAAAATGAGATATGGATTAAAGTGGCTACTTTAGGAACTCTTCAGTGGTAAGATAAATTTCAAAAACCATTTTAAAGGAGGGTAGACAAATGCCTTGGCAGAGCGTACAAAAAATATCACTCTCTTCTACCCAAGGAAATTCAAAGGTGGGATGCCAAGCCAGTCTGGCCAAATGTATTTGACATTCTAAACTAGGCGTCGGGAAACTTTTGAGATGGAAGAGCCAATCCTGTCCCTCACTACAATTTAAAAATTATTTGAGAGCATAAATATATGTTCACAAACCATTGAAATCACCATTATCTGATTAATATCCTTAAAACATTTTCTAGGGTGAATAAGCAAATGTGGTGAAGAAAGCTGATGGTGCCCGGCTATCAAAAGATATAGCGTCTGGGGTCTCAAAAGCTTGAAGGTAAACAAGCTGCCATCTAGCTCAAAAGCAACAAAGCCCACATGGAAGAACATATCAGCCTGTGTGATCACGAGGTGTCGAACGGATCACTGAAGACAAATGGGTGCATAAGCAAATGTGGCAAAGAAAGCTGATGGTGCCCGGCTATCAAAAAGTATAGCATCTGGGGTCTTAAAGGCTTAAGGTAATCAAGCAGCCATCAAGCTCAGAAGCAACGAAGCCCACATGGAAGAAGCACATCAGCCTATGCAATTACGAGGTGTCGGAGGGATCAGGTATAAGGCATCATCAGAACAAAAAATCTTACCATAGTGAATGATGGGGGGAGTGCGGAGTGGAGATCCAAAGCCCATTAGTAGGCCACTGGAGATCCCCTTGCAAAGGGGTCTCGGGGAGGAGACGAACCAGTCAGGGTGCGATGTAGCAACGATGAGAAATACAACTTTCCTCTAGTTCCTAAATGTTTCCTCCCCGCTCCCACTATCATGACACGAATTCTACCTTGCAAGTCTGGCTAGAACAGAGGATGTACACTGGTACAGATAGGAACTGAAAATACAGGGAATCCAGGGCGGATGAGCCCTACAGGACCAGTGGTGTGAGTGGCGATACTGGGAGGGTAGGAAGGAGGGAACCGATTACAAGGAACTATATGTGACCTCCTCCCTGGGGGACGTACAACAGAAAAGTGGGTGAAGGGAGACGTCGGACAGGGCAAGGTATGACAAAATAACAATTTATAAACTATCAAGGGCTCATGAGGGAGGGCGGAGCGGGGAGGGAGGGGGAAAATGAGTACCTAATGCCAGGGGCTTAAGTGGAGAGGAAATGTTTTGAGAATGATGAGGGCAATGAATGTACAAATGCGCTTTACACAATTGACGTATGTGTGGATTGTGATAAGAGTTGTATGAGCCTCTAATAAAATGATTTAAAAACAAAAAACATCTTCTATTGGACGTCAGAGCCGCATGTAGTACCAAAGAGCTGCCTGTGGCTGGAGAGCGGCCGTGTGCCACCCCTGCTCTAGACCAAAGAGACCCGAGGGGGGCAATCCAGGAAGGGGCCTTCTGAAGAGGAGGACATACAAAGGTGTTGCAGTTAAAAGATGATAAGCATCAAATCAGTTCATCTGACTAGCAACCATCTCTGCCTTCTACAAGTCATGTGACGTTGGGTAAAGAATTTACTGTTTGCAGTCTAAATTCCTAAACTGGGAAAGAGGAATAATCTGAGTTTATAGTAAACGAGATAATATTCAGTGCCTGCATTTTACAAATGGATTAGCTCGGATGTTTGACTGCAAGACATGGGATCACAATCTGAAGGGAAGCTTCAGGGAAGTTACTGACGTGTGGAAGCAAACTATTGGAAGGGCGAGGGTGGAAGCTGGACCTAGGAACATCCGGAATTAAAGATCCAGAGCTATCTGGCTCTTTTCATCTGCCCTGCCATGCCCACATGGTCGTTTCTCTGACTGCATGGTAGTTTCTGTGACTTGCGATTTCTGCCCACGTCTTTACACTTTTACAACTGGACAGGCACAAGCTCTCTCTGTGGTCCTGAGGTTAAAGTTCATGCGAAAAGACACTAACCGATCACTGATCACATGCCCATCCCCTGGATCAGCACCCTAAATAGGACAGTAAGAAAGCCACGCTGAAAAGCACGTGTTGAAGAGAGAGGAGAGAGACACGGTCATTGGGGAACAGGTGTGAGCCCATCAACCACCTTATTAGGTGACTGTGATGGCAAACTTGGTTATCAGCAAAATGCATTTTCTACCCAAGATGAACAGTGGAATGATCACTTTCTCTAAGAAATACTTTGAACTATTTGACTAATTCAGTCAGTAGCTCATTTACTATATTATTCCACTAGCACAGTTTTCCAAATAACTGGAATTTACTCTCTCAAGGGTTCACATTTTTATTTTGAATTGTGTGTGAAATAGATTTTATTCATTATGGACTATATCAAACAAATGCATTTTTATAAACTCAAACGCATCATTATGAATAGATATATCATATTATGATATAAATATCAGGCACAATTTTGTCTCTGAGGGCTGCTGGATAACCTCACCCCAAGACTTCTAGGGTCCCTTTTAGGGCAGCAGCTGTGACTTCTCAGCAGTCCCATTATTACCTTTCCCACTACTTCTTATCCTGCTTCTCACTACTGAGGATTCCAGATAATTAATGACTATGCAGAAAACAAGGCTTTCAGTCAGAGTATACTTTAGTAGACTGAATCTGTTCAAAGAGTGATGATTATTGGCATTTAAGATTTTTTCTTCTTCTTCTTCAGGTTCACAAAAGTATTTTGGGAAGTCGGCAGTCAATCTTTGCCTAAAATCTAGGGGCATTAGAATATTAAATCAAGAAGCATTAAACCTTATGTTAGATCCAAGGCATCCAACATTGTTCATCTAATTATTGATAGGTATTTTATGAAAAACGAGAATATTGTCAACTTGATTGCATGTGTAATGTGAGTTCAGAAGAGATATGCTAAGATATTTGCAAAGTAAGTTTATTTGAACCTGGGTGTGTTGAGTGTTGAATTTTTCAGCTAGTTATTCTGGGGGTTGGGGTTGGGGGGAATCAGTTCAAGTTAAAATTGTAACTCTAAGGCATTGAACTGATTAACAAAGTAACTACTAACACAGAGAGATCCTTCATTGTCAATACCGTAATCCTTGTTGATACTTTAGAATTTCCCCAATCTCACCACACCGTGACTTTAATTCTGCTCTGGACCACCGTGCTGAGAGTGTAACAGCAATGGCTCGGGGGACATGACCCCAAAGAAGCCTGGAGAGTAAGCACACTGTCTGCTTATTTTTTAATCTTCAGAGAGGAAGGTATTATTAGATCCTTCACTCGTACGCATAAAGTAATTTCAGTAGCACATGCTTAAATGTTTACGCAATTTCATCAAATCCGTGAGTGCACCTTCTTACAAGAGGGTGTGTTGAGGGAAGATCAGGGGACACAGGAGCCATCCAGAACGCTGTTCCCTGTTTCTCAAAAAAGGGTAGAGTGATCATCGATGAGTACAATAATATTTTCTCATGTGACTGAAAGAAGAAAAGAGGGGGGTAGGGAATCAAGAGTAATCACACACATTCACACACTAAAATAAGAACACGGTTCAAACATACACCAACTGCCAGTCATTCTAAGAGGGTAAAACTCACAGATACAACTGGTGCCCCTGCCAAACTGTTAAGTCTCTCCAGCTATGTAAACTGCAAAGAGTTTGCAAAGGAACAAATCCAGGCCATAACCCCCTTGAGCACAACAAAAGGGATCGTTGTGCAGACATTCACATTGCATCATACCACTTCAAAACTGATCATGAGTCTAGGAAAAGGCATGGTTTGGGCATGACCCAGTCCTGTTGCTCTCATTCCGTAAGACAAGGCAAGCGTATCGTTAGTCTCTAGTTTACATTTTTTTATCTGCTTGAATCAACTAGTGAGGCACTGACAAACCTTATTAATTCAAAGTAAGCCAAGCCAACGCATGGCGCCAAAGAGCACACACCAGCCTACCGTGGGGAATGTGTTGTGCTATAAACTGTAAAACATTTTCGCCTAGGGGGTTTCTCAAAACACCTCTTCCTTCCCCTCCTGCAGTCTGTCCTTTCTATCGTTGATAATTGCCGATGTTTCCAGTACAGAGCGTTGGTGGGACTTCGGTTGTTTTCTGTGTATCCAGTTTACATGACTCTGGATGTTGAGGTTAAAAGCTATTTACTACACATAAATATTTACATCTAAACCTCTCAGGATAAGGAAGAAGAATTCATTGAAAATGAAAGCAAGGGGCACTGATTCTCTTCACAGAGTAGAATATCGAAAATACCAAAACATCCATTTGATGGATTCGTTTCCCTCGCATCATTGAGTTTGTCTATATTTTGCCAGATTTAACGCAGCTTTAGTTTCATGTTTGATATATTTTGATTCTAGAAAGAGACAGTAGTTTTGGAAAGGGAGTGTGTGTAAGGAAAGGTCAAAGAAGTCAGAACAAAATCATTTCGTTGAGTTATTTTATTATGGTACCAAAGTAGCGTGCTAGAGGATCTGTCTGTTGGCCACACAGTGTAAAAGTTCAGAGGATGCATTTACGAAATAACAGCAATGTGTCTGGGATTATATCGAAATCCATCAACCCTCACAGAGAGGACTGTAAGACCAACAACACCTGGAGACATGATGTCCCCTCACTGGATCACACCTCAACAGAGGACAATACTGGGGACACACAGCAGGCTGGCAACAGTAGCAAAGCAAAGCCGCAAAGCCCCTGAAGAGTCACAAAATAGACTTCAGGCTAGGAGGGGTGGCTCCTGGAGTTCCCCCAGGATCAGTGGGGAGACAGTCATAAAGGTCAGTGGACAGACCTAGAATTATGTATGGGTTTTTTCCTTTCATTGTCTCTCCATCCCCTCCCCCCCTTCAGTCTCTGTTAACGCTGGGTTGGCGACTTACATAAGATAGGTATAGGAAGCAAGCTTGAGGAGAAAGCAATGGGACAAATGGTCCCAGAGGGACTGGGGCTAGAAGGAGGTGGGGGAAGGGAGCGGTGAGCAAACAAAGCCATAGACAGGGGAACAACTAGGGAATTAAAATCAACAACAAGGAGGATGTAGAGATCCTGGGGGTGGGTGTTGGAGCAACAGCAATCTAGCTGAGAGGGATTACTAAGAGGCAGAAGTAGGGCGAGTGTGATGGTGGGGCAGAAGGAAGGTAAAAGGAAACAGGAAAGATCTAGAAAGCAAAGCTATGGATAGAGGTGTAAGTATAGGTGTGCACATATGTAAATGCATTAGTTCATAAAAATAGAGGTATTTACATATGGTCTATTTACATATATTTATATGGAAATACACTGAGGTAGTGGACAGACTTCTAACCTCTGCTCATGCCCTCTCTCAATCCAAGAACACTTTTTTCTAACAACCTTGCATTTTGTGATGCACAATCACTGAAGACAGAATGGGTGCACAAGCAAATGGGCTTAAGAAAGCCGATGGTGCCTGGCTAGCAAAAGATATACTGTCTGGGGTCTTAAAGGCATGAAGTCAAACAAGCGGTCGTGTAGCAGAGAAGCAATACGCCTACATGGAAGAAACACACACATGGAAGAAACACACCAGTCTGTGTGATCGTAAGGTGTCTCCAGGACCAGATAACTGGCATCAGAAGACCCAAAACAAAAAAACAAATATACTGCTGTTGAAAAAGAGGGGGATCAGGACAGAGATGCAAAGCCCATCTGTCAACAATGGAACATACCCCCACAGAGGGGTCACAGAGAAGGGATGAGTCAATTAGGGTGTCATAAAGCATCTCTGAAACACACAATACTCCTCTGGCTCCTTGAGGCTTCCTTACCCCGCACTATCATGACCCCAGTACTGCCTTTCACTGCAGGCTAGATGGGAGCATGTGAATAGGTACAGCTAGGAGATAAGAGCACATGACACATGGAAACCAGGAGCAGGAATGTGAGTAGTGATACCAGAAGGGTAGGAGGATGGTGGGGAGAGGTGGGAAGAAAGGGGGAGCCAATTGAAATGATCAACACATAGCCACACATACAACCCCTTCCAGGGGTATGAACAACAAAAACCGAGGGGTAACGAAGTCAGTGGTTGGTGTAAGATATGAAAGTAATAATAATTTGTAATTTATCAAGAGGTTACAAGGGTGAGGGTGGGGAAGGAGAGGGAAAAGAGGAGCTGATACCAAGGGCTCAATAGTAAATAACTGTCTAGAAAAGAATAAGGACAACATATGTACCAAAATGCCTTATACAATTGATGTATGGATTGTAATAAGCATTGTAAGAGCCCTCAATACAATGATTAAAAAAGAAAAAAATAATAAAGTAAATGTTTAGAAAATAATGATGGCAACATATGTACAAATATGCTTGATACAATTAATGTATGATTGTTATAAGAGCTATAAGTGCCCCCAATAAAATTATCTTCAAATTAAAAAAAAAATCCATCAACCCAGTAGGGATGTCAGAAAGTAATACGCTGTAGGATTGGTTGAACAAAAGAAAATTAAACCCCAAACCTGAATTTCCTCTTCCTTAGATTTTTCATAAATACAACAGACCTCTGTAAAAACTGTCTTGCATTATACTCTCCATAAAAGAAACAAACCATTAAGTTAGGCGCTTACATTCTGATTTGAGGTGAAAGAAGTATTTTCAGCTTGTCAGTGCAGAAGAAATAGACTAAATTTTGAATAAGAAATTAAGTCAGGATATAGGCTGAACCCATACAGCTACCTTCCCTCTGTATCTAAAGCCTTTGAAATAACAGGAAAGAAGGAATGAGAGAAGATAACTCGAAGTACATTAGAACACAAGAACAGGTACAGCTCAGAACCCCTAGTAGCATAGTAGGTTATGTGTGTAGGCTACTGACCTCAAGATTAAGATGTTCGAAACCACTAGCTGCTTCGTAAGAGAAAGACGAGGCTTTCTACTCCTGTAAAGAGTTACAGTATGTTCAACAACAACAACAAAGAACAGGTACAGTTAACAGAGTTTCAACGCATTTTGTAAACAAACAAACAAATAAAAGTCTAATGAATTGAGATGGGCAGATTAATCAGAGCCCATATCCTGTCGTCAGAAATGGAAAGGGAGCCCTTGTCACAAAGATGGCGCTGACGGCGAAGAAGGAAGCTCCTGCCTCTCCCAAAACGGAAGCCAAAGCAAAGGCTGTAAAAGCCAAGAAGGCCGTGCTGAAAGGCGTCCACAGCCACACATACACACACACACACACACACACACACAAAGAAGATCCACACGTCACCCACCTTCTGGCGGCCCAAGACCCTTGGAAGAGGGTCCCCAGGAGAAACAAGCTGGACCATTATGCCATCTTCAAGTTCCCCTTGACCACAGCGTCTGCCATGAAGAAGATCGAAGATAACAACACACTTGTGTTCATTGCGGATGTCAAAGCCAACAAGCACCAGGTCAAACAGGCTGTGAAAACGCTCTATGACATTGACGTAGCGAAGGTCAGCACCTTGATCAGGCCTGACGGTGAGAAGAAGGCATATGTTCGACCGGCTTCTGACAATGACGTTTTAGATGTTGCCAACAAAATCGGAATCATCTAAACTGAGCCCAGCTGGCTGATGCTAAAAAAAAACTTTCTCAATAAAAAAAAAAAAAAAGAAATGGAAAGGGAAAAAAAATGACGATATTGTCTGAATTTTCCCTCTCTACAGGGTACCGCAGGATCCCTGGTGGCTGAATGGTTAAGCACTCAGGCTGCTGACCAAAGGTTGATGGTTCAAACTTGCTCACGGATCTGTGGGAGGAAACCTGGAGCTTTGCTTCTATAAAGATTACAGCCTCAAAAGCCCTCCTCTGGGATGGGGAGCACCCTTAGCAGTTCTCCTCGGTCACAATGTCGTTGTTCCACCCCAAAGCAACCGTGGGCACCACAGAAAGAAACATTGCCCTGTCCTGCATCCTCTCCACGGTTGTTTGCAGGCTTGCGCCCATTGTTGCAGCCACGGTGTCAATCCATCCTGTCAAGAGCCTTTCTCTTTTTGCTGCCCCTCTGCTTTGCCAGGCATGACGTCCTTCTCCAGAGACTGGTCTCTCCTGACAACACGTCCAAAGGACCCGAGATGAAGTCTCACCACCCTTGCCTCCCAGGAACATTGTTGTTGTCGTTCGGTAGCAATGGGTCAGAGTTAGCCCAGTGACAAAAACAAGAAGAGAAGGTAACTAGAAACACTCCTGAATGGGCTATTCTTGGACTATTCATACACCATACATACACATATGCCAATTTATTTCTTCCATTTGGCATGACAGGAAAGACAAGAAACATGCTTATCTCATGCACTCTACTTCCAAAGCTTTGACCATTTAATCATTTCCTGTTTCGCTCTCAATGTTTTCCATCAGAGCATCGGCTCTGGTGCACACACAGGCTCTACTCGCCCTGGTCACCCTTCTTCCACCTTCAGTCCATCAGAAACTTTACAAACTTTTGAATTTGGTGATTCGATCTCAAATTAAGTAAGAGTAACTACAGCATCTATACATCTCTAGCCAACTCCTCTTCACTCACCCAGTTACCTAAGTCAACATTTTATAAGTGAGTTCACCATCATTCAGCGAAAACCAGTGGCCTCTGTGTACTACAGATTGATTCAGTCCTAGAGGTAGAAGTGTGCTATAAATTAATGCATGTATTTGCATTCATTTTGCAGGCTTCAAAGAAGGAAAAGAAACCTAGAAAAAGCCAAGTTGAATACTCTGTTGTGATTGTTATATAAATGTCCGTTTGAGAGGATTATGAGTGAAGGGGTGGAGTCTAGTCTGTCAATCGGATCATAGCCAATGAGGCCTCTGTGTGGGGATGGCCTTCTCCTGAGAATTCTAGGAAAGCCAGTACTTCCTCCTTGGAGGTGGGAGACTCTCTGCTCACACCCTGGGAGACATAGCATCTGACAAGACACATGGACCCACCCTGAAGCAGAGACCCCTGCCAGTGCTGAGATGTTTCCAATGCCACTGGATCCAAAGACTTTCTACCCACTGGCCTGTGATCTTCTACATTCGGCGTCAGTGTGTGTGTTTCATGAGTCTGAAGAGAACTTTATAGATTGGTATTGGACATATGGGCTAATATTGGACTTATGGACTTGATCTGGACTGGGCTGGAATGTTTTCTCAATGTTCAATTGCTCTTGTGGCCCAGGATCTTTTTCTTATACACATATGTGTGTCCATGGATTTGTTTCTCTAGTCCACCCGGACTAACACATGGTGTTCCAACTGCTGTCCTTGTGGATTGCAGCGCAACAACCACGATGCCCCCGGAGTTCCCGAGAGCCCCCGAGTGCTGAGACAGAGCACACCATTTTATTGGTAGGTGTCATCTGAGTCCATGCAACTCCATGTGGAAGAGTAGAGTTGGCCTTTAGGGTATTCTAGGCTGTAATCTTCTTCTCTGTATCGTTCCAATTTTAGTATACGTGCTGCCAAAGCGAGCACTCTAGGCTGTAATCTTTACAAGAGCAGACCAACAGGTCTCTTTTTTCTATGAAGACACGAGGTAGCTTTGAAGCCACTAGGTAGCTTTGAATCACCAACGTCTCCGTTAGCCTGGGAGCACTTAACCATTGCACCACCACTGTAATTAAAGAAGAGGGGGGGAAAACTGAGGCCAAACAGTAAGCTCTGCCTTGGACACAACCAGAATCCAGGATCCTGGGCCACTGTTTCCCTCCTTGGCTCTCTCTGCTCCTCCATCTCCACCCAGGAAAGAATCACTCCTTCCTCCAAAGGCTCAATATTTGGCATAGTGGTTACCGAAACCACTAGCCCCTCATGGGGAGAAAGGCAGTAAAGAGTTACAGTCTCAGACACTCACAGGGGCAGTTCTACCCTGTTCTATAGGGTCACATTGGGTTGGAATCACTTGATGACAGTGAAATTTTGTTGTTCTTAAGAGAATTAAGTGTGTTCTAAATCCTTACTCTTGGTATACGTAATTTGGACACAAATACATTTTGTTGGATCACTCAACGGATTAAAATTATTATATTCCTAATTTGAAAACTGTCGTATTATAATTTAATACTCACAATTTTGAGCTTCCTTTCTAGAAATGAACTTTATAACACTGAGGTATCATTGGTTTACATGAATTGGCAGTTTTGTTTTCTGTAGAGCAATGTGTTGTTTTGTTCTTTTTACAAAAATCAGTAATATATTAAGCACACACGAGTATTAGCTAAAGTCAAATATAGAATTTTTTTAGCTTCCAAGGACTGAAGAAGAGATTCAACCCTTTTTCTTTTATTTACCACACCATCAAACACCCCAATTCCACAGGTCCTGCCAACGCTACCTTCTGACTGCAAGGGATTTACTGAGCCCCAAAGTCTGACTGTTGCCTTAAATTTCCCCCTTCTCCACAGAGAATGTGAAACACAATTTTGCTAAGAGACATAGTGTTCTGCCAATTGTGTTTAAGAAGAAGCTTAAATAACCATTCTCATCAGTAACCTCTGATTTGAGTTTTCCTCTTCTTTCTAGGGAGAGGGGAGGGTTGTATACTAGTTTAGTTCATTGATATTGTGGTTTTCACTGGCTTTTACAACTTAAAAAGTTCAGTGCTTCTGAGGCTTCTGATCAGGGGCTCTTTGTCCCTAGAGTTTCAATACTTCAGGCAAATGGTTTTCACCAACCTACTTTTAACTCAAATGTGAAACAGGAAACTGTGATGTAGTGTCTAGTAAGCCATCAAAAGCACTCTGTTTAAAAAAGAAAAATTAAGTGAGCTCATTGCTGCTTTAAAGTATCTTAAGTTTTGGCAGGACACCTACCTATCTAGGAGTCATTGTGAAAGGTTAATTAAATAAAGTCAAAATAGGGTAGTCACGTCTTCCTAAGTCTCCCCCTCTCCTCCCCCTCGTGCTTCAAGCAAATGAGTTCTCTCAGCAGAAAAGATGAGAAATGTCATCGTTCTCATATGAGAACGGGATGAGTGGACGAAGATATTTGGTTACACCTCAGACAGTTCCTCCAATCTGTGGGGCAAACGAACCATAGGGCTCGAGCATTCATAATGGTATCGTTTTAAGATTCACACCTGTGCCGGTGATACCTACAGCTAAGCACAACTGGATGCGACTGGGCAGCCATTTGGAGCACTTAAGGAAAACAAAATATTTCTCTGAGGCTTTGACATGATAAACATACAAGTTCACTATCTAAACATTAAGTCATATTTTAAATGGATACTTTAAGCAATCGCTTCCTGTACAACCAGAATGAAATCCACGCTTATTTTAATGACAGTGATGATAAAGTTGGTTACGTAATCCCAAGCCAGTCACCGTGGGAAAAAATGAGGAGCATTAGTCTTCAGTGGCAAAGTTTCTTAGGGGAAATTATTAGTGCTATTAATGTGGTGAACATAAAACGTGGGGATGGCAGGTCAGGCAGGGAAAAGCTGTGGTTCGCTTTGTAACAAGAAGTCTTTTCTGGATCATTTTGCTGTGATTATTGGTAACATTTGAGCAGTCATATATATATATAATATTCTCACTACAGAAACTTCCACTGGGGAATCCAATATATAGATCGGTTCTCTTTTGCTTATCTACAAGCTCTTCATTTTCCTCCAATAAATGTGCTGATCGGAAGGCAGCTCAGGACAGGTTGACTGTTTCCATGTCTCAGTTCTTCTAAACAGACCTTCAGTGTATTAACAAGAGAGAAAGGAGGGAAGGAAATGAAAGGAAACACAAATCCTGGTTCTTTTCACGGTGACTGCTTTTCTGAAACATCACCTTGGTCTACACCATATTTCAGAGCCGATGTCTTAATTATAAAAGAATAATTCGGTGAATAATAGAAACCAATAAAGGGAGAATAAAAGGAGAGGACAACTTCTCATTCGAATTTTTCATTTTAGAAGATAAGGAAGCAAGATGACAGGTAATGAGAGTATACAGGAAAATGTTTAAAGCCTCCTCATCTCTAAGGAACTGCAATATGGATAGTGGGATTATGTGTGATTTAAAAAAATTTTTTTTAAATCTTACAATGTTCAAAAACAAGGTTTCAGTAAACACATCCCACTTTTCTCAGCAGAGAATGGGGTGCTTTTCCATTTCCAGTGGCCAGGTCAGCCTCCTGATCCACCTCTTAATGGAGATCAAGAGCTTATGAGTTTCCTCTACTCCCAGGGCACAGTGCCCCACACATTCCCGGCATTCAGCAAGTCTGGACGGACTAATTAATTGATGTCGGGCTCCTTCACCTCTGTACACCTCTGTACTTACAACACCGCTCTCAAGGGTGTCTAAACACACTTAGAAATAGCTGTTCTGGTTTTAGATGATACACAAATTCCCTCCTAAAGCGATTTCTCTGTATTCATCATCCCCCGTGAGCAGAGGGGTAGGGTGACACTTTCATGGGGCCAGTGACGAGTGGCTTGGAACCAAAAGCCACTAACTCCTGGTGTAGAGTTATGTTGATGCTAGAAATCATTTACTTGGAGATTTCAGACAAGACCAGGTCGCTACATTTGTATCAAGGACATTACAATGGTGGATATAATGGTGCGTAAGTATGAGAAATGAGTTGTTTTCCCCAAATAGAAGCCCTGGGCACTTTTTCTGAGCGTCTGGAAGGAAGTTAGCATAATGTCCATTGGGTATCAGGCTCCCATCATGTTTCTCGGCCCCGAGCTCTGACCAGGGTCAGGGTAGATGCTTCATCACTGCCTAAAGTTGAATGAATCAGTCAGCCAGCTGTGCCTCGCCAAGTGAACAGCAATCTGTTTCAGGGAAAGAGTGGTCGAAACAAAGATGACGTAGGTAGGGATCATCTTTAAAATCCCTCTCATTACACAAACGCCCACTATAAATTGAGGAAAGGGGGCATGAATTCACTGTTTTCTACAGCATTTTTTTGATAACTAAGGCTATTTCATTAAGAGGTTAGGCAATGATAAATGTGATGGCAAGTACAAACTTTGTAAGTTGATATTCTTTTAACAAACAAGTGGATCCTAGTGTTAAATCTATACAACACAAAAACTTAAATGAATGTGAATAGGTATGAAAAACTATTTACCTCATAAAGCACATTAGGAGCAGACCGCCCAAAAGTTCACTGAAAAACATAATTAAAAAATATATAAGAAAAACAAAAACTTAATTTCTCAGAACAAGCTCCATCAAGTTCAAGACAATTGTGTAAGCAACAATACTGGCCATTTAGTCCACACCTAAAGAACTGAGGGCTGGGGAATACACTTGAAAGATTTTGTTTTGTTTTAAATAGAAAACAAAAAGAAATTAGAAGGATCCACATCAGAACTGTGAGGTGCATGGATGCCTAACGATTTCCCATCAAAATGCTTGAAAAATCGTCCGTTTACTGAAAGGCAAATCGCTCTCGTTTCATGAGAGGAATAAAGAGGTGGTGAAGGACTGACTTTCTGGTGAAACTTTTCCAGGGGTTTTCTGCTGAAGCTTTGGCTACCTTTCCCCAAACACTTCCATAAGAATCAGATGGTATCATTAGTTGGGCTTCTAGAAGTTAACAAGTAAAATGCCTTGAGTGTCCCCCAAAAGTGTTGCCATGACCTTTGCTCTCGACTTTTGACTTAACTGGACCACTTGCACTTCTTGCTGGCCATCGCCTTGGTTGGACTTTCTTTGTCTGCAGGATTGTCTAAGTAAATCCATGCTTCGTCTCCTGTGACAATTCTTTGGAGAAATGTTTCAGGCTCTTGATCCATTTGTTTAAGCTCTGCCCTTGTCTACAGCATACCTGAGCACAACAGTTTTGGCACCCATCTAGCCGAAAGTTTGCTCAACTTTAATTTTTCAGTCAGAATTGTGCAAGCTGAACCAACTGAGATGTTTATGGTAATGGCTATTATTTATTTTGTTAATTGTAGGTCTTCTTCAACTAGGACATAAACAAGAGTGTTTCCTCCTCTGGTCTCTTACTAAACATAAGTTATCCATTTGTAAACTACTGATTTCTTTGTTCCCATAAACTTTTCATAAAGCATCAATGGTTCCACCATTCTTCTACTCAAGCTTCACCATATATTTGATGTTTGTTCCTGCTTTAATCTGAGCAGAATTCATGTTGATCTGATAGGGGCCTGTATTAGTCTGGGTACTTTGGAGAAACAAATGCACAGCAACTCATGGATAGGAGAGAGTTTTATGTAAAGAAAATGTGCATCACGAAAACATCCCAATCCAATGCTGCCCAAGCCCACAAGTCCAACATTAACCCATTAACCCAACACCAGTCCACAAAGTCCTCCACCTCACAAAACAGAGGCAATGATGCCGACTGCAGGAGGAAAGCTGAGTCAGTGAACGAACAAGCATCTCAGCACTAGCAGGGGCCTCCACACGGCTGCTCCAGCACCCAGGGCTGCATCAGGTTAGGTCCATGTAGCTTCTCCTTGGGGATGTCTTGTAGGAAGTCAATCTTGCAAGCTGAAGCAGGGAACTGCTAAGGCAGCTGCACCCGGTACAACCATCACAAAACAAGAGACCCGAGAACTAGAAAGGTGAGGCTTCACCACCCATTTATCCCTCCGCCTTTCAACCAGCCCCACATGTGATTATCGGCCAGGCTGGCACAATTAACTAACTCAGGGCCCTTTTCAAATTTATCCCTATTATATCAAACTAGATCCTGTTAAGAGCTGCTATAACAAGTTAGTACATGTTGATTTTGTTGTAAACAAAGTTTTGCCACCAGTGATTATTTTTTTCATAGTATATATTTTGTACAAACTTTTTTAAGACTCCTTTTATGTGAGTATTTGTATATATGTATATATATGTGCGAGTTTCTGTATGTATATATTGATTCTCACCTAAAGTGACCCAATGTGCAATAGAATAAAATGTATATGAATATAGGTGAATATATATATATCCTGAAGTAAAATGTATGGCTTAAGGTGACAGTTTCGCTAACATCTATAAGTTGCTTTCTTGGGTACTTTTCAGTGTTTTAGTAATATTATTTTTCTTACAGCTCTTAAGTTTTTTGCATAGTCATATATTGACACAGATATTCAATGCCACCTTGCTAATGGTAAAACAGCTATTATATCCATGAAACCACTGCACAGTGTCTAAATCAGGAGCTGAATATGTTCTTCTACCTTTTATCAGGTCTAAAAAATGCAGAGCAAACATTATCTATTGTTAATTACCTGTAAAGTAGGGCTTTAGCCACTTCCCCTGTTTCTAAGAGCCCTGAAGTGAAACCTAAAAGAAGTCACCCATTGTTTTCAATTGTGCAAGGGCCAGGAGCAAACAGGGCTCAAATTGCAGCTCTGAAAGGCCACAGGAAATTGGCATACCACTAATCTGCACTCAACTATTCATAGAAACAAAGCCCACATTCCTGCTGAAAAACTCACTAGCAGAAACCCAAGGCAGATCTGTTTAGTAAGAACCACAGAATAAATCTGCAGAAATAAAAGTTGTTAATTAGAGAGCCAGGGGTCCTGGCTCTAGTAGCTCTTAGAATACACGCACCATTTAGATTTCCACCTAGTCTTCCCCATTCCCCACCCCACCCAAAATGGGGCCATTATTAGGATCCTTGCCATTTACTAATCTGAGCAGGGGTAGGTTTGGAGGGGACACATGTATAAGAGGGTCTCCAGACAGCTGAGTTGTGATGAAGCAGTGTACTGAGTGAGTTAAAATCTAAAACAGATTGAATTTGCTCTTGTGTATTTGGTCTCAGTTTCCTATACATTTAGTGACTTTGTTTCCAAACAAGAGGAATGGAACCCAAAACAGCACAAGTTAAAAGGAAATCATCGTAAAACTCAAGTCTGAAAATAAAGATTGTTTTTTCAACTGGATGCTTCCTCACAGCAAAAGTCCCAGGCAAGACAGAGATACCTCCTGGAATAGTGAGTGACACTCCCACGGTACTCCCCCTTACACAGTGAGCAGTGCCAAGGCCACAGAATGAACTAACAGAACCAGGAAAATTAGATGCCAGTCCCAACCTTATCAATAAGCACAACAGTCAAATTCCCTCCCTGTGCCAAACTTCCTCATCTGTAAAAGCAGGTGAATAATTTGGGCCCCTCTTTAGCTCAACAAGCATGTTGCCATCTTGATATTTTATAAATGTCAGTGCTCGAAGGAATACCATATATGTAATATACAAGATATTCTGAACTTACTAACAATTGTGATTTGACTGAATACTTATATTGCGTTATCATCGCTCTAACTAGACAATTCATAATTATTCATAGCCATCATGCATTTGGGGAAAAGGAGTAAACAATAATTTATGACCCAGGAGAAAAAAAACATTAGCACCTAAGAAGTAGAGCAAAGCTCTGGCATCTTCCAAGACTTCAGGCCACCTCAGTAGTACTTATTTGAAGGGTACTTGGTGGCATAGCGGGTGACCACCCACTGAGCTGCTACCACAAAGTCTGCACTTGGAAACCATTAGCCCCTCTGGGGGAGAAGGGTGAGTCTTGACTCTACAGTCTGGGAAAGCCACCAGGGCGGTTCTACACTGTCCTGTAGGGTCGCAAGAGCCAGAATTGACCTGATAGTAGTGCCGGTTGAACTCTTAAAGGGGAAGACCAAATGGGGTGCATATTGAATAACTAAGAATAGATGAGCAAAACGAAGAAGTAGATAATTTCAACAACTTCTAAATCAGGCTTAACTCAAAACGCACTTATACTACCATTAAGTCGATTCTGAGTCACAGAGACCCTGTACAATGGAGTAGAACTGCCCCTGGGGGCTTCCCAGAGTAACTTTTTTTGTTGTTGTTCAAACAGAACAAGGGTTTTATTTCTTATTATTCTTTAATTTTTAAAAAAATCACTTTATTGAGGGCTCATACAACTCTTTATCACAATCCGTACATCCATCCATTGTGTGAAGCACATGTGTACATTTGTTGCCATCATCATTCTCAAAACATTTGCTTTCTACTTGAGCCCTTGGTATCAGCTCCTTATTTCCCCCCTCACAAACCCTTGATAATTTATAAATTATTATTATTTTGTCATGTCTTACACTGTCTGACGTCTCCTTTCACCCACTTCTCTGCTGTCCATCCCCCAGGGAGGAGGTTATATGTACATCCTTGTGATCGGTTCCCTTTCTACCTCACCCTCCTTCCACCCTCCCGGTATCGCCGCTCACACCACTGGTCCCGAGGGGTTCATCTGTCCTGGATTCCCTGTGTTTCCAGTTCCTATCTGTACCAGTGTACATCCTCTGGGCTAGCCAGATTTGTAAGGTAGAATTGGGGTCATGATCGTGGTGGGGACGAAGCATTAAAGAACTAGAGGAAAGTTGTATGTTTCATGGTTGCTACACTGCATCCTGACTGGCTCATCTCCTCCCCGTGACCCTTCTGTAAGGGGATTTCCATTTGCCTACAGATGGGTTTGGGTCCCCACTCTGCACACCTCCTCATTCACAATGATATGATTTTTTGTTCTTTGATGCCTAATACCTGATCCCTTCGACACCTCATAATCACACAGGCTGGTGTGTTTCTTCCATGTGGGTTTTGTTGCTTCTCAGCTAGATGGCCGCTTGTTTATTTTCAAGCCTCTAAGACCACAGACTCTATATCTTTTGATAGCCTGGCACCATCAGCTTTCTTCACCACATTTGCTTATGCACCCGCTTTGTCGTCGGTGATTGTGTCAGGGAAGGTGAGCATCATGGAATGCCAGTTTAATAGAACAAAGTGTTTTTGCATTGAGGGAGTACTTGAGTGGAGGCTCAATGCCCAGACTAACTCTTTATTGGAATAAAAATCCTGAACTTTCTCAAGCAGCTGGTGGTTTCAAACTGCTAACCTTGTGGTTGAGAGTCCAACCAATGACCCAGTACACCACCAGGGATCCTAAGTCAGACTTATCATTTGGGATGCCATAGTGAGGGTACTTCACCCCAGTGGGAATTAATCAATGACTTCCAACATCAGTCTCCTGCAGTGCCAAGATTTCATTGCCCCCATTCTAAAAACAACTCTCTTTGGGAAACGGTAAAATGACCGATGATATTCCCCAAAGTCTGCAGCAGATAATTACATAAATTATTTTAGAGTTCTACTTAAAAGTATCAGCAGGTTACAGATCATGCCAAGATAAACCTTTTATTAACATAGTAAAAGAGTGGCTCTATGATTAGAAAAACCCAAGCTAAATGCAGGCATTTACAACTGGATTGTAAAATGCAAGGGCGTGGGCATATCATAAATACTTATTGAGTGCCCACTATGGGCAGAGCATCATAAGGGTTGCAGGTGAATTGATACCACAACCTCATTCTCAAAGCATCATAATATCAAATGAGAAAGAAGACATAAATATTCACAGTCGTTTACCCAGGCTGTCACTAAAGAATTTCTGTAAGAGATTATTTTGGCGCAGTCCAGCCAGAGAGGCAGGGTGTGAATTTAGCCATCTGAGGAATAACATTCAAAAGGCAACGGTAGTTTGTGAGGATGGAGTCTGAGGGACAGGAATTAAGCGATTCAACTGGAGAAAACATCTTTATGGGAGAAAAGCAGGGGCGAAGGATGAAAGGGGAGGGTGGGGGTCTGACAGCACGGCCCTGAATGCCTAACACATTTGCTGGAACTTTAGCTTACAGTTAGTTCATGCAGAGAGTCACTGTCCCAAAAGAGGAGAGAGTAAGAAGGAAAGAGCAAATTTGGGTGCGATTTAAAAAAACAAAACATACAGCCTGATGAACTGGAAAAGTAATATTTAAATACGGTTATTTGTTATGCAGTCATGTTTCAGGCCAGTCACATCATATGATAAATGACACAAATGTTTCCAAGTGTAAATCATCATATTCCAACTAGGCAGCCACCGGCAGACACACATTTTCCATTGGGTCAAAAGGGCCCAGCGTTTTATTTGCACACAGAAATATGGTTGAGTGTGTTTTTCCCCTTGAGAGAGCGTCCCATAGGTATCGTGCGTGCGAACAGCCCCGATCATGGTCACCGCTCTACCCGCCCTGCGGCCTGTCGTTGAGTTAGTGGCTTGGTGTGCCATAGGAAGGAGGTGACAGTGCCGGCTTGGAGGCGTTTGTCGGGCATAACCTCAAAGGCGCTTCCTCGCACTCTACAGCATAAAGGAAGAAGTGTTTGTTTTGAAAGATAAGCATGGGTAAGTAGGGAAAAAAATGCTCAGGGGCAAATACTTTCAAAAAAATGTTTTTTGAAAGAATGCTGGGTTGTTTTTTTTTAAGAAAGGCAAGTTCAAGCAGACCTCCCCCCCACCCCCACCCCCCACAGCAGTACTGCCTGCTTTTCTTCTTTCCAACATTCACCGGGTTTTACAAGCCACACGAAGCGCATTTCCCCCAAGGATTAAGACTCTTCACCTTCCATTAAAAGTGTTCCTTAAGAAAGGAAGGGACTGCATGGACTGAATTGAGTGCCAAGCAGAAGAAATCCCATGATCCACAAGGAACATGGGCTTTCACACGACTTTTTTCTTTTTAACTCAAGTTTTGAAATCCAGCAATCCCAGCTTCCTGCAAGTTTAAGTCATATTCCTTGATCATGATCACTTAACCAAAAAGGAAAGTTTTCAAGTTTCTACTTGTGTCTCATACCACCTATAAAATCTAGAAGAAAAACACCTCTAACACGACCATTTACAAACATTGCAAACTATCCCACCCCCCACCCCCCCCAAAAGACCAAACCTCAAGGCCAAAATGATTGTGTCCTTCTTTTTGTGTAACTTCTGCAAGAATCTGATCTGATTGCGTCAGGCTATGGTTACGGCAGCCTGTTTAGGAATTGTAAATTAAACTCCCAGCTTTCAGGTATAGACAAGGCCTCCATACTGTAAATAGCACAAGCCTTTTAAAGGTTGTTTTTATATCTCTCCCTCAGTCACCTGGTTCTATTTCTTGCTAGCTGCTTATTCTTGGGCAAGTCATTTTACCTCTGAGGTTTGCCTTAGTTTACTTCAAGAGGAAGTGAAAAGTGGGTTATAAAAGCCAGGACGTGAACATAGCAAACATTCTTTTATGACGCGCCAATGATTCACCAAATGGTGACAGGAGCCCTGGTGGTGTAGTGGTTACCAGTTGGTCAGCAGTTCAAAACCACCAGCAACTTTGAGGGAGAAAGACTGGGCTTTCTATCCCCATAAACAGAGTGTTGGAAAAGCACAGGGGGTCGAAGAGGGTCAGCCTTGACTGGCTGGCAGTGAGCGTGAGGACAGTGGGATTGGATGAAGGCAACGGTTGGCTTGGTGAGTTTTCTAGTTCTGGATAAATCACTCACTCAAACACAAATAAGCAAGAAAAGTTCACATTTCTCTTCATTGTGTGATACACAATGGACTCTGGGGGAACTCGGATGGAGGGAAAAATACTCTCGTTTCTGTTTGATTTGCAAAGACTTTGATTCATAATCTTGTCTCACTTTCTTGCTGTCTTCTTTCTGTCCACTTCCTGATTCATTAACTGTTCCTGGAGAGAGAGAGAGTCAAGGGAGAAAAGATATCCTTAAACCTGCACAATTAGTAGAAAGCTCAGTGTGAAAATGTTTGCTCTCCTAATACATTTCATTTATTCAAATGGTCTCTGTGGCTAGCATTCCTAGAGATGAACTGATCAGTGTTGAGTTCCACATTGGGCGGCTAACCCTGAGGTCAGCTGTTTGAAACCACTAGCTGCTCCAAAGGAAAAAAAGATGAGGCTTTCTACTCCTGTAAAGAATTCGTATGATGGCAGTGAGGGTGATTTGTGTGAGTGAGTGTGTGTGTGTGTGTGTGTGTGTGTGTGTGTGCTAGATTCCTCCTCCCCCATCAATGGCAACCAATCATCTTAAACCCATCTCTTCTCTTCAGTTTCCACTGTCCCTGTCACATTAATTAGCTTGGGCATTATATTAACTTCCTTCTGGTTTCTCTCTCCGCTCCTAGCTTTTCTCCACAGTGCCGCCTGGAGAATCTTTCTGAGACTCTAATCTGGTCCTGTTCCGTTCTTGTTTATAATCTGCCCATAACTCTGTCACCCACACCACAGAGCTCACACTTCTTAACACGACAGTCAGACTTTCCAACTGGGCCTCCTGTCCTTTCCACAGGAAGCTTCCACTGAGAACATACTAACTTAAGAGCAGTTTTTCCTATCGTGCCATGATCATCTCTATGAACATGCCCTTGTACTTGCCCCAGATATTTTCTCTCCGAGGCCTACCTGATGCATGACTATTCACCTGCCACGTCTTCTCTAGGAAGCCTTCCCTGACTTACAGAAACAGATTGGACCGACGTCAGCCTCGGTGTTTTCCCGGCCCCAGTTACAAACCGTTACAACAGCACCAATCTCATCGTTGGAAAGTCACCAGCTTCTTCTCCGTGTCCTCCGCCTCCACGCCTGTTATTTAAAGACCTATGTTAACAACTCTTCTTTGTTTGCCCTTGCGTTTCATCGTGAGCTCCAAATACCTCGGCCCCCATTCAACCTTGGCCAGCGCCATCCAAGGGACTTCAGATTTCCTCAGCCTTCTGGGCTTGACCGTCTCCCATCTTCCTCATTGCGGCTCTACTAAACCAAACCAAACGCACTGCCATCGGCTGAGGCCCACTCCCGGAGCCCCGCACCGCAGGGTAGAACTGCCCCTGCGAGTGTCCGAGACACTGACTGTGGAGGAGGTGACAGCGCCAGCGTGCTCAACCGCTGAGCGTGCAGGTCGCGGCCTAGCGTGCAACCATTATGCCGCCAGGCCTCCTAGCGACCCTGCAGGACAAGGTACAACGGCCCCTGGGGGTTCCCCAGACTGTAACTCTTTACGGAGTCGTAATCAAGTGAGGGGATGCCTAACTTTCTACCCTTCCTGTTTTCTAAGGGGGCTCGGTCAGCAGTATTTCCTCCTACTTAGGCCTCTCAGTCACTTCTGGTCAGCCATTTGCGGCGGCTGCGCTAACACAGGCCATGGGATCAGAAGACACCAGTCGCTGGAGAAGGGCATCACGCTGGGTGAAGGTGAGGGGGCAGCAAAAAGAGAAGCCCCTTGACAAGCTGCGATGAGAGTGGTGCCATTGTGGGGACGGCGCGGACGGCGCGGGGTTTCCTTCGGTCCTACTTAGGGCTGCGTTGAAAACGATGGAGTAGCATCTGACAACCACCACTATCCTAAAATCCCTGACCCCTTTGAAGATTGCCATCGTTACATTCTCTGCCTTAACCATGGCACTCACCGGCCCCAGAGATGTCTTGCTACAATCGGGAAAATGGAAGCACACCAAAAAACAAAGCAAAAAAGCCGCTGTCATGACTGTTCCGTCAGCTGAGTTCTCTGCATGGATTTTCACCACACCTGTCCCCCCGTTGACTGTCCGTTGGTATTCCTCATGTCTAGACATCCCGACGTTGCTCTCGAGACCCAGGTTCCGTCTGAGATGATCTGAACTATTATAACAGACGACCATCCCTCTATTTACCAACACCAGGGAGGCTAGTGGAGGTCTGTTTCTATCGCCTTCCTCTTCTCCAACTCAACAGTCCACTCCATCTCTCTCTTCCCTGGCTTCCTTCACTCGTTCCTCAGCAAAGGGCTACTCTCCTTGCCAAGGCCAAACTCCCACTGGGGTTTATGCTTCTGTCCCTCCTTCCCCGCTTCCAGAAACCTGCTCCTTCCATATTTCACATCTATCTCAAGGGCAGATCTTTTTTTAGAAGGTTAAAGTTTCTGTTATAAAAATCCATTTCAGCTGTGATCTTCTTCTAGTGACTGTCTTATCATCTCTAAATTTCTAGAACTAACAGCCTGAGGTTGTTACCCCACCACCCACTCATTTCCTAAACCCATACCCTCTGGTTTTCATTACCGCAAGTTCACCTGACCACCCGCCAAATTTACTTTGACTTTTTTTTTTTTTAAGTTTGACATTTTGACATTTGGTCACCAATTTCCATCTCAAAGGTCTCCTTCTTTTAGATTTCAAAACATACCAAGCTCTTGGTATTCCTGCTTCTTTGACCATCTCTCTCTCTCCCTTAAACTGCTTGGTCTCATGGCTCTACATGCTCCCTTGTGTCTCTAAACCATAGGTATGTTCCTCACAGTTTTGTCCCTAAAATCCCTTTAATTCTATTCACTCCATTATGGGTCTGTACTATGATCGTCCTTTCATGCCCAAGTGGTGATCAGCCATCATTTACCTTCCTTAAGGTCACTCCTGTGTCCAGTAACGTGCTAGAAATTCTACCTGTACTTTGTTTACCCCCCTCAAAGGACTCACATTTCTTCTTTACCCAACATACCTCCCAGACTCATTCCACCTATTCCTTTTCACACTATTACTACTTTATTTACTCAGGTCCAAGCGCCGAGTTTAATTTTTAAGTATTGCCTCCATGTCAAACCCACATATAAATAACTTTAAAGTCCTAGAGATTCCCAATGTACAACGCTGCTCACATTCTTCCTTCCTTTCCACGCCTCTTATCCTCCTGCTCGTTCAGACCATGAAGACCTCGGGCTTCCTTCTTCTAAGTTGGCCTCTTTACCTTAATCGCTCCCATTTCAATCTCCCACAAATCTGGAATATGAATCTATAATCTTACCCGGAGGCCCTTGACCCTACCTGTACTTTAGAATCAGCTAGGACACTGTTAAAAGCAAAAATCAAGGCCCACTACCAGAGACTTGAACTTAACTGTTTTGGTCTGGTTTACTGTTATTTATTCTTAGATCATTTTAATGTATAGCTAAGGCTGAGAGTCACTGTTGGCCAAACTACGAAAGTGAGTTTCTCAAACGCACACCTGGTTTTCTTACAAGTGTCTTGGACCATTTTGTCTAGCTCTCTTTTTATCATACTTCTCTGCCTTGTACGACCGCTGTGCTTTAACAAATGTGCGCAATTTCCTCAGTTACAAATGAACGTACAGCTTTCATTCAAACTCTCCCCCATCAACCCACCTTTTTTTCCTGCTCTTTCTCCACCTCTATTTTCTTGCAGCAAGTAGTTTTTTATCATTAAAAAAAAAAATCTGTCAACTAGTTCTTGAGCGGAAAAACCTCTCTGAACCTGGCTTTCTCGTCGCCAAGATAAAGAGGCTGAAGGAGATGGCCTCTAGGATGCTTTCTGGCACGAAACTTATGATCCTAAGATTATCTTATCAAAACAAGCTCTTGGACTACTGGTGAATGACGGAAGTTCG
The DNA here is from genome assembly GCF_000313985.2 of Echinops telfairi. NCBI lineage: Eukaryota > Metazoa > Chordata > Mammalia > Afrosoricida > Tenrecidae > Echinops > Echinops telfairi. Next base: position 1,291,821 of record NW_022103911.1, on the reverse strand, counting down.
CAGTCTACTTCTCTACTAGCCAGTTCAAAACAGATCTAGACTCTCAGAGGATTTTTTTTCAATGAGAATCATTACCACCTCTGATTCAACCTGACAAATCACATCAATCTTTTTAGTAAGGCAAGATCCAACCCGTTATTTTAACCACTGTAATTCGAACGCAAGCCAGAAAAAAGGTAAGCAGTACCATCACACCGATTCTGAAATCGATGACTACTGTCTTTACAAGTGGACTTAATCAGGTTGTTCTAGTATTGACATAGAAGCCTGGCCACAGGAAACACACATGCTGTTTTCAAAGTAAGTTGATAAGCTCCATCTGAATAGATGAAAATCATGGCAATGAGGTCATCTGCTACTCAGTCGTAATAGGGAAGTGCAAATAACATGCAGAAAAGCCTCCCAGCTCCAAATGTTGGTCAAGTATATTCATTGTGAACAAAAACTTCCCGGTGAGGAGAACAGAATGGTCAAGACTAACGTGAGGCAGAAAGGTGCTGGGTTGGCTGATAAGAAATGCAGGAAAAAAAAAAAAAAGAAATGCAGAAACGTTGTGTCTCTAGTTCTGACTGTCGCCCAGCTATCAAGAAAGAACCTGCTCAAACCAGGCCTTTGTTTCTACAGCCTCAAAACGAAGACACTGAGCTGAATAAACCACTTCCCAAACTACCTGATGATAAAATCACCCAAGCAGCTTTCTAGCAATACAGAATACCAGGTCCTTCCCTTTTGATGTAACAGGTGTGTGCTGTGACACAGCCGTCAGAATTGTTCATTGGTTCTCTAGCTAATTGTTTTCATACATGAGAAACCTTAGGGAAGATACTATTTCCAGCCCTGGCATTCTACTGCATAATAGAATCATGCATCTAGTAGATGCTCAATAAGTAGAGAGAAAAATGGCTTGCAAACAGTCTGAAAGATGGAAAGGACCGTGAACTGTCTAG
>NW_022103911.1:1283345-1289645 GCF_000313985.2 Echinops telfairi | reverse complement strand
GAAGCGCTTAATCACTGTGCCACCAGGGCTCCTTTTGTTTTTCATTCATTCATTCCACTCGCTGTCAGGGAGTCAGTTCTCATTTATGCGCCCCTACAAGACAGAGAACAACTGTCCCGTCTTCCAATACTAGCCATCTTTATGGGAGCGGTCTCCTCTTTCTCCCAAGGAGTGGTTGCGAGTCTTGAACTGCTGATCTTGCCACCAGGGCTCCTTTGCTTTTCGTTAGGCAGTATCAAATGAATGCCAAAGGCATAGGAAGTCATTTCCGCTTTCCGGCTTCTCTTAAATTCTTGAGGACTTCAAAAATTCTTGTAGGACGTTAGAATGCTGGTGATCAGTTTTAGGTTCAACAAGCCCACGACTCACCATCCCTGAGGAGGGCACACGCTAATATGCTTTTCCTCTCGGGTTTAACAAACCATCCCAGCAGAGGAGGAAATTTTGAATCAAAGTGTCTACGCTTTGCCACCTGACAAGCCTCTGTTAGCAATCTGAACCTGTAACCTATTGCTGCTTCTCAATCTGAGCCTGACATCCCGCCACAGTCCTACACAGCTCGGGGAGGCGCAGACCACCGTCCTAACAGTGCAGCTCCATGTATTCAGCAGATGGCCAGAAGTTGAAACTCCACAGCACACCTCATTCTCATAAAAGTTATAAATTTCTTTCAATAAAAGCTACAGCTTCTTAGACTGGTTATTACAGCTACAGCTCTGACACCAACTCCTAATTACACCAAAGGTCTGAATCACAGAAAAAAAAAACCACGCAATATTTTGAGGCAGGCTATGTTTATATATTTCATTAAAGGAGCCAAATTTCAGCCCGGTATTCTAAATACTGACGGATGGATGATAACATCACATAACTTGAGTACCGGAAGAAATAAAGACTCAAGTTCAAAGTCTGAAATGCCATGAATTGTGAAGTATTTCTTAAAACACATTCATTTTTAAAGAATCTTTCTGCTTTCAGAGAGTAGAGAAAACCTTTGCTTATATCGAATGTCAAAATGCCAACAAAAAGGTTTAATGACTTGCTTGATGAAAAAGAATTAAAACAAATTTCTACCCCATACACCGTGTCTGATATAAAACAGGCAAAGCCTATTCACAAAGTACAAACCATCTAAGTGTACATGATCAAAGTCAAAAGCTGGGTCCGATTTTAGTTGTGATAGCCTGGGTTCCAATGATGTCAGCATCTTATTCTGAAGATGTGGATAATGTTCAGAATGTCGAATACTTGGATCTGATAAATTGCTGTTCATACCGATCCAGACTCAGTTTTGTTCAGTTCCTCGGGCGAGGTGAGAGATTAGGCAAACCTGAACCCAATGAGCCTAGCTATGGAGTGGTTTCCCCAGGTTAAATATGAAGATTTCAAAATAGTTACCTTTTCTAAAGTTTCAGGCCTTTTATATGTCTTATTACAAAAGACATGACGAACTGCAACTTGATCGGGCCACATTAAAGACTTATTAAAGGCGATGAAAAGGTAAGGACAGGGATGTTTTTAAGACATTTCTCTGATCGTGTGAACTATTCCCTTGGCGCACATGCTAACTTACAAAACGTTTTCCTGCCGTGACAGTGGAAGAATCTCCCACTGTGTCTACAGAAGTAGTTCTTGAAAGTCTTGCTGACAAAAAAAAAAAAAAAGTCTTGCTGACAGAGGCTAATTTCATGTTTTAGCTCAAGAGAGTTCAGACCAATATTTTTCAAAACATTCAGGTAGGCTACCGTTTCAAGAACCCCTGACATATACAAATACTTGTGCTTACAGTTATTCCAAAAATATGAAGTATTTGTTCATATTAATAACCCCAAACTTGACACTTTCTTAAGCAATTCACTTGGACATTTGTCTAAAGAACATTTGAAATAGGACTTGGGTTACCAAGATAATCCACTGAGCTTCCGGGGAACATGCAGTGTCTTCAGAGAAAGAACTAGAATGCATGTGGATGAAGGGTCAGAGCACATGACCCACGGCATCTGAATAGTCCGAGCTAAGAAATGAAGAACTCAAGAGACAGTTTCATTAATTAATATATTTTCTGCATTAGAGTTAACATATGTACTTTCTTGGTGTCACCGTATTTTCCGTTAAGTATTGATACTTTGTTATATTCAGACATGGGTACATTTCAACAGTCTTTTGCAATAAATATCATAAAATAATAGAGATTCGCATAATAAATATTCTTTACAATAAAAAAGTTTAACAGACTTTTGTCTTAAAAATAGTCAGAATTCAACTTTGTGATTTATACATAAAATATACAAAAAGCACCACAATTTGTGGTTAAGGCGATGAAAACACAGAGAAGATTAGAATTACTCCGCAGCTAACTAACCCAGGGCCCAAAAACACCATTAAGGAGCCAAGATCACTTCAGGCAGCATAGTTCTGTGACATCTATAGATTCATCAGCTATAAATACCAAGTTCAGCTATCCAAGTGCCCTCGATGACAACAATGGGAGGGAGGGGAGAGAAAGAGTATGGGTGCTGGAGGCAGTTGAGTCCTGCAAAACTATGAAGGCTGGAATAAGGATGAGCACGGTACACACACTGGGTCTCCAATGTGAAGGCTGACACTGTAAAGCGAATCTAAAATTACACAGAAAGGAAAAAAGAGGGACTGGCATCATTAGAAAAAGTTCACACCGAAACAGAAGGGAGAGCAATGAGGGGCAAGAAGGCAAAGTGGTTAAAGGAAAAATTTTATGTTATAACAAAAATATATCCCCCATGCTACTCAAGGGTCCAATGCTATGAAGACAGCCCTAAGAGGAGACAGATTCAATACATAGCTTATTTCAGCAATTAAACGGTCACTTCTTTAAAAACCAATGTCCCTGTTCCCACAGTACCCCGCCCCAAACTACTTTAAATCCTTGTAGCCTGGGATGGGGGGTGGGGTGGGGGGTGTTCATGTGTACAACTTTAGAAAGTTGCTTGCAGAACAAAAAGGCTACACCAAAGCCCACTGGCTCTCAACGCCCCTCAAGTGGATGGCTGAGGCTCTCATGGTAAGTGGGAACCAGGCAGTTTCACAGTCCACGTTCACTGAAGAGCATCCATGAGAGTCGAGTAAAATCCATGAGTCAAACCTTAGGAACCAGGAAGGAGAAGATGGGAACCGGAGGAGTTTTCAAAAGAAAAACCAGTATCTAGAAGGATCTGTTTGTATAACAGCCATCATGTGAAAGCTAGACGTTCAGGAGGCTCAACCCACCTCCAAAAATCATGATGGTTTACCCTGAGCCCGGGAGGGGCAGCTCTCCAGTTTACAATAGACCGTGTTGGAGTTCTTGCATCTGCACCCCGGACGGTGGATCCAGTCATAACAGCCCCTGCACAGTTTCAGGCATCCTTTAGCGGGAGGATAGCAGAGTAAGCAAGGTAAAAAGAGAGCCATCGCCCCCATGCACAGGTACCGAGAGCAGCAGTGTGACTGTGTGCAGGAGCAAGGGTTATCCGAGTAAGAATCCCCCTCGTCGTCATTGGAGCAGTGGTAGAAGATGCCCTTGACTAAGCACATGCAGGTTCCGTATTCCACCATGCTTTCAGCAGAGCAAAGGCACTGCCGATTGCAGGCCAGACAGGACGGCAGGGTCCTGGGAGCTGTGCATTCTCCACACTTGCATTTCCCACACTGTTCGCAGATGAACTTGTGCTGCGTGACGTCCTCTTTCAAGGAACCCTTCAGGTCATCCACAATCAGTTGCTTGGGCTGGGTCCGGATTGCCCTCTCAGACCTGTGCCCAGGGCCTGGTCTGGCTGGTGGTGACCTTCCCAGCAGTCCCTGCTCAGAAGAGGCACTGCTGTTGCTCCCAGAACTGGCTGCACTTCCAGTGCTGGTGGATCTGCTCAGAATGGGGCCCCTGGCATTATTTGTGAGTCCTGAATGTCCCAGGTGGCTGGTAAGTCGATGCTCATAGTTATTATTCACATTAATTGGTATAATTTCATGAGTCCGTTCATGCTTGTCTTGCCTTGGTGCTGTTCGAGGAACGGGTCTTTTCACCACGGAAGGCCCTTCTGTGTACTCATTGCTACCTCGGATGGCCTTGATCTGGTCCAAGGACAAGATAGCAGCAGGCGGGATCTCCCTCTCATAGTCTAATCTCTGCCGGCTCTCCAAGGAGGGCTGCTGGATCACAACTAAGGAACTGCCACTGCCATGTTGATTTTGGGGATCCATGTGTAGTGATCTTGAACTCTGGCAATCAGTAGGAACCTGGCATGCATCTGAAATCCTAAAAGGAAATCAAAGATGAAAAAAATGAGAGCGAGAACAAATGACAGGAAGCATCTCCCCCCAGCCCCCACCGGGGTGGGCGCTGGGGGTGGGGGCGATCCTGTCAAGTCACAAATTGCCTAAACCACCTGGTAATGATCTCCATCAACGGATTACAGTGATGCCGGGGTCCTGGCTAGCGGCCAAGTCCAAGGGAGGCTGGGGACCACATCATAGAAAGAAAGACCCCATGCCCTAAAATTGAGATGTTTTTCTGATTTTTCAAAAGGGGCATGAAGAGGAAGCACTGCCTTCCGGTGGGTGGATCTAACAGACACTAAGGAATGGAGTATGCCATTCAAAGGTACTATTTATTATTCACTACCAGCACCAGAACAGCCGTCCTCCACAGAAAACTGTCCATTCATCAGCGGCTCTCCTAGAGAAAAGTATCATTTCTTCTTAAAAGTAAGGATAGCTATAGTGCTGTGGCCTTCTTGTTTGCTATTGCAAGCCTACTCATGATGAGAAAACTCACTGAAGATACTTCATGCATTTTCCAAAACGAGTACATCTACCAGTAAAGGAAATGTCTCAAATAAAATGGAGTCTCCAAGAGGTCAGTTTCTGCAGAACTCAGGATTAGGAAGCTAGCTCGCTATTAATCTTTGAGATACAAAAAACCAACAGAAACACAAAAAATTCATGGTACGTTTCTGCAAATGTTAAAGAATATTCACATTTGAAATCGCATAATTAAATAAGGGCGTACTCAGGTTAATGCAATACCATAACTTGTATATACAAATAAGTGTTAGGCCTTCAAAGTGGCATGGAGAAATCCTGACCCTTTTAATTATCTGTATTTTTTTTCCCTTTTAAAACCCTGCATTTACATGACAGACCTCAATCTTCAAAAGCACTCCCAACTCAGAATCAATGTGCTTCTTGTAACAAATTGAGCACGCTAGTCTCCTAATAAAAATAAGCACTTGTTTTCATCCCAATAGTAAATTAATTGTCATTTATACTGTACTCTTCATTAAGCAACCTACCCAAACATGAAAGCATTTCCATTTTCAGACTATAGCAATCTGGTATCATTTTCCACACAAATTCTTTTCAAAGTCTGCAGATGCAACCCACTTCAAGAGTGAAAAGCAGACATTTCCCATCAACTCCTCGAGCCTAAACTTGCCATATTTATAAACAGACCAGAAAGCAGTCTGTTTCATTTGCTACAATTAAAGGACCTACCCCAGGACTATACCCATCTCTTGCAGCTTCTCTTGTGTTCACAACGTGCAACTTGCAACTGTCCAATTTTTTCTACCATCTCTGTATCTGCGGGCAAATACATTCACAACCTGAAGGTCTTAGTCCTAGCGTCTTCTAGAACCTTACAAAACATTCAATCATTTCTCTCAAACCAACCTTTCCTCCTCGCGAAGAACTCGGTTAACCCAATGCTTTGACAGCAAAAAGGGTATTTTTCTTAAAGAGTACTAAATTAGATTTCACGAAAGTAAAAAAACAAAAACACGGCGAAGAACTTGAATAATGTCATCAAAACACAGGCACAAGTTCGACTTGTTGTAAAAGAAGAGTTGTGACCAAGTTCACGCAGGCTGGTAGGTTACCAGGTAAAAAGTAAAACAAACAAACAAACAAAGAAAACCAGTCGTTGCTTGTCCGAAGAAATGCCCGTTTTCAAGCAGCGACAGTCTTCGGTCTGGTACACCAAACGCTCTCGGTCAAGTGTTTTCCCAAAGAAAACACGGGTCAAAGACAGACTACCTCGGCGGACAATCGCATCACAGCCTGGGTTCCCAGCACCGGGCCTGCGCATCCCCCACCAAGGTGGGCTTTCCTTTTCCTGTCTTGCTCTTTACAAATCAGGGAGCGCCTTCAGATTCACGCCCCCCTCCCCCAATCCAGCCCCCGGCACGAATGATGGTCAATAAACCGTTCTGTCTGTACGTCAAAGAAGCAGCTTGATTCGCGAAGGGCCGAGATGAAATCATCGTGGCGGGGGGAGGGGGGAAGAGG
>NW_022103911.1:1272809-1282019 GCF_000313985.2 Echinops telfairi | reverse complement strand
GCGCAGGCCGAGGACCTTGCCCGGTCCCGCACGCTGGGCAAGTGGGGGCACCGAAGGCCCGGGATCTCCGGTCCGGGCAGGTCCGCCTCGCCGGGGCAACGCTCGCTCCCAGTCCGCCGACCCACCGGTTCCACGACCCGAACGCCCGCTGCAGACGAGCAGAGAGGCAAAAAGAGAAATTAATCCCCCTTTCCGTGCAGGCTCTGGGGCGCGCGGCGCGCACCTCGGCCGGGCCCGGCGCAGCGGGGCGGGTCGCTCGTGGGCCCGCCCGCCGCCCGCAGCCCTCGGCCATGTGCTGCCTGTTGCTGCTCGCGATGATTGACAGGCCGGCGCACCTTCGGCGTGTCAGCCGCGACCCAAAGTAACATGCAGTCTTGCACGTTTTTGCCCCAGTGCTGCGGTCCCTTAGCGTGCCTAGGAGTTCAAACAACGTTCCAGCCGCGCCTCGGCGCGCTGGAAATCAATACCCGCAGACGGGAAATTCAGGTTTTTAAACATTTGCTTCGCTGGGGGTTCGCTCGGCCACAAAGCCGAAACCGACAGGCATTTGTCCACACACCGACTGCCAGCCCCTCGGCGACACAAGCCACCCTGGGTTTCGTACGTGCGATCGTTTCGAACTTGAAACTCGTTCGTGTTCAACGGCTCGGACAAGGGGGCAAAAAGGGAAAGGGACGCTTCTGCCCACCTCTCCTTCCAACGGTGGCATTCACTTCACCAGCCTCCGTTTTAGCCAGTTGGGAATGCTACTGGTGCTTTGAAATGCAACCAGTAATCTCAGATCTACAGGCAGTTCAAAGAAATGTTCGGTTCCTTGCTAATACAAACATTTTCCCCTCCACTCTCTCCTAGAAGATCTACAGAAGGAAAAGAAGGGAGAGATCCTTACCTACTGCAAAGATTGGAGATGGCTTTGCAGCACAGGCTGTTCCTTATCCGGGGCCCGGAGCTCGGTCGGGTGCTATCACTCCGCAAACCACTGCGTGCCTCACAGAGCGATCCCACTCCGGCTCCGCAGCATTTCAGCTCCTCGCCACCACCTCCACCTCCACTCCAGGACACGCCCCCAGTGATATCATGTGTCAATCACACGGGCTGCCTGAAAACCTGGAACAGGATTTCCCCAACTGTCGTTTCCTCTTTCGTTTGCGTGTACACTTGGAACGGTTGTCGTGTTCACTCTCGTAATAAACATCCTGCAAATGCAGTTTGCCACAAAAGAATACCTCTGAATGCGTGACTCTTTATTATCATTCTCAATAAAGGGTTGCTGGAGGCCAGCCTGAAAATTGAGTTAGAAAATAATTTTGAAGATTAAAGGTAGGTTATAAAAAACAAAAACAGCCCATTGTATGTCAAGCCACCACTCTGATCAGTTGGAGGGAAAATGTGTAGCTGATATAAAAAAGGATGTTCATATAACATTACAGTCCTATTTAAAACCAAGCTCAGAATATGTGAACTCTCAAAGTTTAAAAGGTGGCAGCCTTCACTGCAAATGCAGTAAAACAATATGTCATAAGGAGTCAAATTTTTGGCTGCAGGTTTGTTTTTTTAAAATATCTCACTATCTTGGTTTGTGATGTGATTTCCCCAAAATTAGCTCAATAGAAAAATCTCAGATTCATTCAACTTTCTAATTTATTTTTATAAATTTTCATAACCTCAAAAAACTTTGTTTTTAATTAGCTGAGGAAAAATGATTTCAAGTACAAATGATTCACGTAGAAGTTTTTTAATTCTTCAAAATACGTATGCCATGATGGGGAGAGGGGGGGCTTTTAATCATGTATGTAGAGAACTTCCTTTCTGCTCTCTTATAAACTAGTATATTTTGAACATTTTAAAATAAAAATCATTAGGTTCATGCTGCCATAAGAACAAGTAAAATTTAAGATTCCATAGAGACTTGAAAAAGATACTTAACAACAGCAACAACAAAATTATGCAATCAAAAGTAATCCTTCCTCCCACCCACCAGGTGGGTGGTACTCATATCAGGAAAAGCTTCAAGTCTTTGGCAAAACAAAACTCTAGACTCGATCAGACTAATATGGACATTTTCGGCTCAAGATAATTTCTGAAACTCGCATTCTTTACTACTGTGACTCCATTGAAATGGCTTTATTTCCTATATTGGACTTTCAAAGATTTGAGCATTAAAAAAATTAAGGTTGTGTAATTGCCTCCAAAGAATCTAGGACATAAATAAGAGCATCGATAATAAGAAATAAAACTTACTAGAAAATAACAGAAGAAGAATGAGCTAAAGAGCTATATATTCACCCTTAATATTTTAAATTGTATTAGATTAAGATGTTTAAAAACATGACATTGATTTTATTGCATGTTTTTCCTTTTTCATAAATCTTACTTTATTTGATAATGTAGATCACTTTTACCAAAGATGAATGTTTCTTCACTGTTGTGAAAGGATTGAGACCATGCAAACCAGAAATAGACGATCATTATTAGACTATCTAATCTGGTTCTTCAAAATTGTCTTCTTAATTATCACAACAATCCTGGGAGGAGAGGTCAGTTCACCAAGAGATAAAACCAGGAGAGGGAGCACTGAACCCTGCAACTGCCAGGAAGCTCACAAAAATACAGCTGAGCGATTTCTATTTCAAATAAGCTTCCAACTATTCTAACCAGGGATTTGTTACATTATAATTTTCATAAGATTAAGTGTTTTTAAAATATAGTAGCAATATATACATATATATATTAGTCAAAAAAGCCACCAGGTTTTGTCTGTAACACCATGTTCCATTTAGGAAATTGAAGACTACTGCAAAGTTGGCCAATAACACCTTCTACCATTTGGCACTAAAATATATTGCTATAGTTTCCCCCAAATATCCCATTACAAACAAATACAAGTATACTCTGGATCTAAAAGGCATTTAATAAAACCTGCCCATCCCTTTGCCTGCAACTGCACAATAGCAAGTCAAAAATTTTAGTTTAAAATAGACATTGCTCTTGACCTAGTGAGTTTAATTACAGTACACTTTGTGTAACTTGAACAGAGGATTTGTTTGTTGGTTGGTTGGTTTGTTTTTTCCTGAGGAGGAAAAGCAATGTAAACATCAATGGGAAAATCTTTTAATGATTTTTAGTTTACTTTATAAAGTCTAAATTGGGGTGGTAAATGCCCTGACTTATTCTTCATTTCATGTGAAAACAATACTAGACATCTCTTCTGGCTGATTTGATTTCGGAAAGAATGAAATTTAAAATATTGTAAACCTAATCATTCTTTGTGAGTACCAATGATCTTTAAAAAAATTTTTTTAAGTGGAGTACTGAAAGACCTAGCTTATTAATTTCTGTACTTTATTTGCAAAATAGCAGAAGCATAATGTGTTTCAAAAACGTGAAGAATGTTTATTCATTTTCCCACTGTTTCCATGAAGTCATGATAATAAATATACTTTATCTTGCTGAGAAACAAGCATAAAAAAAATCACGGACATCAGTGACTTCACCTCTGAGTAGCTAATAAATCAATGAAGAACTCAAATGGAAACCACGTCCCTTTGCTTCCCTTTAGTGCGACCGTCACTTTATTCCCATTATATTTCCCAAGACAAGCTGGCAAGCATGGTCCATTTTATTTTCAGTTTCCTTTTGTAAACAATCTTTGTAGTTGACAGAAATAGACCAACCTATTCTATAAATTTTCCATAAACACTCTCTTCATGTTCATCAGCTTAACTCTCTCTCTTCTGCCTTTCTCAAAGGACTCGCAATGCTGCGTTGGTTACAGATTCTGGAAGTGGGCAAATCACTTTTCCTGCCAGTAATTTCTCAAGCAAATCTTGAGTAAATTATACTGAATGACCTGTACATGTTCTGTCGGCTCCATAATTCTATGACTAATCACTTGTGTCTTTGTCACAGCGGATTCTATTTGTTCTGGACGTTGGCAGCGGAGACAGCAATGTATATGGAAGGGCTCTGAACCACTGCCCTTCATGCCTTCAGTCGCCTGTTCCTTTCCAGGACTCAAATGACGAGTTCCGACAAACTGCACCATTACTCTGAAGAGAGCAGTGATTTGACTAATTAAATCCACATGGGAAGGTTGTATAAGGAAGCATCTTTGCCCTAGTACAAAACAGTCCTCATCTCTTATCTAGCGAAATAAATCTTGCCCTCTTTCTCTTCCGCTGATGTTAAATGTTCCCCCTCTGAGCCGTGGCTGTTCTTCCCTGTCACAGGAAAATAAGAATGGCCATCTCCTCGGCTGATTTGACGTTTGAAACAAAGAGCAGAATCACCCCTTGTAAGGAAAACATGGCGCCGCTCATCTTTGACGTTGACCGGTGAAAGTTCTTCATCACTCAGTTCCTTGTTATCTTTAGAGAACCTGGATTCATTCATGAAATCAGTTTTTGTGTGAACAATGATACTTAAAATAGGAACTTATTAAAAAGTCAAGTGAAGACCGGAGAAGAGCCTCTAGATTTCAGAGGAATACTTCTGTGGGTGGGTCAATGAGGAAGAGCAACCTCACATTGGGACGGGATGGTCCACAATCATCATAGAGAGCCCAAAGGGAGCATTAACCCGGGACTAGGTCCCTCGCTGGACACTTTTGAATTAGTTTCTCCCTAATCCTCAGTGACCCACACCATGGACTATGCACTACGATGACCTTAGACTCTGGCCTTACAGGGAACCTGGCATCCCAGGAGCACACAATGTGCTGAACAAACTGAGTCCTATCTCAAAACGACCTGTAGCCCTTGGACTTAAGACTGAAATCCCCTGATGAGAGAAGAAACAAATGATGGCCACCCCAGGACTGTGGAAGGGGCGCTCACTGGACCTTGGTTAGGATCCCTGGCTTAACAGATGTCCAATGAAAGGGGACCCAGAACTACCATATTTTCCTATATACCATATATCAATGCCCTCCTTGCATAATGTGACATGTATTAAACTGAGAGGCAGTTTTTTCTAGCTTTATTCTAGCTCAACAATACATATATCAAATCATGTATTGTAAGGAATATTACAGGAAATGTTCCCCTAGCACCAACCCCCAGGGTCAATGTAAATAAGCTCAATAATTTAAGAATTCAATCTGTACAAAGCAACAATGGATTGTAGTTTGCAGCTGCACTATACTCTCATAACCTTCTTTTCTCAATAGTATCTTAAGCTTTATGCTGTTGGATAAATTATTAATGTCATCAATGGAATCACTTATGCCCCAGGGAGATGATTGATAAAATCTTTTGTCATAAAATGATAATAAGACTGCTAAGTATACCAGAGTTGTAAATTAACCGTGGACATGCTGATGGATTCTGGGCTCCTACTTAATGCGAGCCCCAATCCAAGGGCAGTTAGTTCTTGTGACGATGGCTCTGCTCGACACTCACCTTCATGAAGTGATCACTGAAGATAGGGGTGCTACAGCAATGTGTGGTGAAGAAAGCAGATGGTGCCTGGCTATCAAGTGGAATAGTGTCTGGGGTCTTGTATTCAAACAAGCAGCCATCTAAGCGAGGTGTCATCCAAACACACCAGGCCTTGTGATCCAGATGACAGACAACAAAATCCAAATATGGTGAAGGCAAAGATATCAGAGCTTAAATTGTGAACACCCAATCTCTAGAAGGCAATGCAAGGACAGTGGGAGTCCAACATCCATCTGCCATGTAACTACCTATTTGGCATAAGCCTCTGGCAGGTCCCCTCTGGCCATAGGGACACAAACAACTTGGCTATCAGACAGAGATTCTTATAACCTTGATTATAGTGGATGGAACTATGTATGGTCAGTTGACCTCCCTCTTAACGCACCCTAAATTTGTTCTAGGTTTAAATATTTCTTGTTTGTTCTACAACAGAGATTTTCCTCTGACTTATTTTAATATTGCCAGCAGTCTTCGTTCTTCCTTTTCTTCTTCTTTTATTTTTTTCCTGTTTTGGTTTGTTTTCATTGTTTTATCGTCTCAGCTACATTCCCAGTTTATGAAGCATTGAAGCGACAACAACTGACGTAACAGTTTATTAGGGATGGGGTGGAGGAGGGGTGGAGGGCAATTGGGGGCCAAATAATGAATACAGGAGGAGGGAGGGAGCATTAGAACTGATTGTGATGATGTACCTACAACTCTTTTTAAAAGCAACTTAACTATGGAAGAGTATGATATGTGAACTTTATGGCAATAAAACTATTGGGAAAAACATTTTTTAAATACTTAAAACATCTCCTATGACTTGCCTAGTTTAATTCTTTGTTCCCTATTGAAGTAATATCTGCCAAAGATTTTTTCTCCCTTTTTCTTTGAAAGGGAAAAAGGAGATTTATTTGAAGAAGCAACTATAAGCATTCTTCTTTAAGATTACTTAATAGTATCCCAGAGGTCACTGCCTTTCAAATAACCCTCTAAAAACTCACTGCCGTCAAGTCAATTCTAACTTATAGTGATCTTATATATCAAGGTCGAAGTGCCCTTGTGGGTTTCTGAGACTGTAACTTATTTTTCTTTATTCTAGCTCAACAATACATATATCAAATCATTCCATAGTTCAATCACGTTCAGCAGAATTGTACATTTGCTACCACAATCACTTTCCAAGCATTCTTTTTCTATATGGATCCCTTGACGTCATCACCCCTTCAGCCCACGGCCACCTCTGTCTCCCCCGCCCCACAAAGCCCTTGTATTAGTCTAGGTACTTTGGAGAAACAAATCCACAGCGACTCATGTATAAGAGAGAGTTTTATGTAAAGAAAAGGTGCATCATGAAAACATCCCAACCCAATGCTGCCCAAGCCCACAAGTCCAACATTAACCCATTAACCCAACACCAGTCCACAAAGTCCTCCACCTCACAAAACAGAGGCAATGATGCCGACTGCAGGAGGAAAGCTGAGTCAGTGAAAGAACAAGCATCTCAGCACTAGCAGGGGTCTCCACACGGCTGCTCCAGCACCCAGGGCTGCATCGGGATAGGTCCATGTAGCTTCTCCTTGGGGATGTCTTGTAGGAAGTCAATCTTGCAAGCTGAAGCAGGGAACTGCTAAGGCAGCTGCACCTGGTGCAACCATCACAAAACAAGAGACCCGAGAACTAGAAAGGAGAGGCTCACCACCCATGTATCCCTCCGCCTTTCAATTAGCCCCACATGTGATTATCGGTCAGGTTGGCACAATTAACTAACTCAGCCCTTATTCCACTTGCTGACTCTATTGATTCATCAGTTTTCATAACTCTTGATGGGAGAACAAAACCTTGCTATTCTAGTGTGGGGCGGCTGGTGGTTTCACATTGCTAACCTTGTGGTTAACAGTCCAACACGTAATCCCTGTGCCACCAGAGCTTGCTGAAATAGCACATTGGCTCATAAGATAAACTGTGTCACCAGAGAATACTGGGCTCCCTCCAAGAATTGTAAGAAAGCATCCAGGTGAGACCAAATGGCCAACATGTATCCTAAAGCAAAAATGACGTGGGTCGGATGGGGGAGGAAAAACCCGCGTGGAAATAAGGAGAATATGACAGTGTGAAAGCTGTAACCAATGCCACGGAACATACAGAGAAACGGTCAATTTTCTATAAATGCCAACCAGAATTTCTGTATAAATTCTTGCCCAAAGCTCAATAACATAATTTTAAAATACTTAATACTAAGAAAAGCAATGTACCATATAGTGTTATTTTTAAAATAATTGTATTCCGAGTTTCCTTTGATTTCCTGTTCTCTTGGGGCATATCAACTAATTACATTTGTGAAAACATACACCTGGGGCTGCTGACTGCAAGGTCAGCAAGCCACCAGTCAGCCCTCAGAAGAAAGACATCGCTTTCTAATCGGGTCAAGAGTCAAGAGCTGCTGTCTCAGAACTCGCCCCCACTCCCCCACCCCCACCCCCACCCCGGGGACAGTTCTCCCCTGTCCTATGGGCGGCTATGAGTTGGCATCAACTTGATAGCAATGAGTTAAGAGTTGCTAATAGTCGATGGGATAGCACATTCATTGACAATCTGTGTTTGGCTCTATTACCCTTCTGCATGATGGCCTATAACTTAGGCTAATATACCATATATATCCATAATGCTCCCTGTCCAGAATTATCAATAGGGAAATGGCACGATCATATGCAGCGAATATTAGATGTCCAATGGGATGACCTAGGGAGGTTTGAGCCTCAGCTTTGTCACTTTCTACCTAGGTTATCCTCAGTAGATTTGAGCCAACTTTCTTACCAATAACCTAAACTTTAGTAACAATGCTTGGTCTTCTCAAATTCCAGTTCTACTGCAGAACTCAATATATACGTAAAATGACTTATAATTTTAAAACTCTGTATAAATTATCAGTTATCCTTCTCTCCAACACACTATCTGGCAATGAATAAATACTTAAGGTCCCCTGTCCCAGGTGCTTCACCCATGAACAATGGAAGTTGATTGAATTACACTTTTATTTCTAAGGCTGATCTCTTGAGCCTACATAACTGCATTGCTGCGTGTGTGCATATGTCTGTGTATGTGGGGATGTCTTAACTGGGATTTGGGAGCAGCTGTCTGATAATAATTCCAGATTATCAAAGTAATGAGACTTGATCATCTTAACATTCATTTGCAATTTTTAATGGTTAAACTTTTATGCCCAGTTAAGATTAAAGGTCATTGCAAATAATGAAAATCTCTTCTAAGAAATTTTAAAATATTTTGTGATCAGTCAAAATAAACAAAGGATATAGCTTTTAAAAATTGAATGACACATAAAAAGTCAAAAGTAAAAAAACCTCAAAAGTAAAAAGAAAGGGTTTTTAAAAGCAGATAGTGTTTTCTTCTACATATTTTCAAAAAATGTATTACTACCACTTCATTTAGGTAATCTCTTCCCGCATTCATCTGATCCCCTATTAATATGGCAGAGATAGTAACAAACCGGGTACCTATAAATTACCAAAGTATTCTATGAATAACAATGATTTTCTAGTAGTTTTTAAATCAATAGCTGTTTAAAATTGATAACAGATACCCTCCAAAAAAGAAAATTTCATCCTGTGAAGCGCCATCTATTGTTGAAAATAAGTTATTTCAAATTTCATTGAAAGCTCAGAAAAATGTGCTTGAGTTTAGAAATTGGCTATTCATATTAATCTGTTTTACATTTTCTCTTAATTTATAATATTAGTATATAATTTAAGATGCTTTGAATAAAATTTCC
>NW_022103911.1:1269763-1271823 GCF_000313985.2 Echinops telfairi | reverse complement strand
CCAAAGTGGCCAGGGGGCATTCTCAGCTGCCAGTTCAGTGGAATCCGTGCTGTGTTTCCGGGTGGGAGAGTTCCTTCCTTCGGGACCAGGACCTCCAGGCCTGCAGCACATAGGGTTGCTGGGACAGGAAGCAAAAATGCTTCAAGTGGATCACTAGGAGTAATAGTGAGTGGTGCCACTCCAGCTTCCACCCCTTGGTTCCTGGATCCATGAATCCTGGCTATTGGAGCCCAGCACCATATATTGGCTGCTGGTTTGGAGCTATACAGCTTCCTGGAGAACATTGCCCCAGCCCCGCAAGCTGTTGCCACCTAGTTGGTGCCGTAATTGTGTCTTTAGGAGCCTATTCCATCGTTCTCTCAAGCCAGCAGCTTCAGGATAATGAGGAACATGATACGACCAGTGGATTCCATGGGCATGGGCCCATTGCCGTATCACATTTGCTGTGAAGTGAGTTTCTTGATCTGAAGTAATGCCATGTGGGATGCCATGCTGGTGGATGAGACTTTCTGTACGCCTCACGGCTATCCTTGATTGTTATGACCCACACAGTGAAATGCCTGGACACAGTCTATGAAACACAAGTAAATATGTTTCTGGTATTCTCTGCTTTGAGCCAAGATCCATCTGACATCAGCAATGATATCCCTTGTTCGACGTTCTCTTCCAAATCCAATCTGAACGTCTGGTAGCTTCCTGTCAAAGTACTGCTGCAACTGTTCTTGGATGATCTTCAGCAAAATTTTACTTGTCCTGCTGCAACCATTCATGGATGATCTTCAGCAAAATTTTCCTTCCATGGGATATCAATGATATTATCCTCTAATTTTCACATTCTGCTGTGTCACCTTTCTTTGGAATGGGTACAAATGTGGGTCTTTTCCAGTTAGTTGGTTAGGGAACTGTGTTCCAAATTTCCTGGCATAGACAAGTGAGTGCTTCCAGTGCTTCATGAACTTGTTGAAATATGTCAATTGTTATTCCACCTGTTTTTGCTAATAGCTTCAATGCAGTTTGTACTTCTTTCAATACCCTTGGTTCTTGATTGTAGACTCCCTTTTGAAAGGGTTGAATGTCAAGTTGTTCTTTTCGGTGCAGTGATTGTGCATTCTTTCTATCTTCTTTTGCTGTTTCCTTCAAAAATTTTGCCCATAGAATCTTTCAATATTGCAACTCAAGGCTTGGATTTTTTCTGCCCTTTGACATTTTTGGTTCAGCTCTCTTACTTCATCATTTCTTCCATTTGCTTCAGCTGCTCTAGGATGAAGAGCAATTTCACACTCTCTTCTGACATCCACTTTGATCTTTTCTTTCTTTTTAATGACCTTTTATTTTCTTCCTATGTAATGTTCTTGATGTCAGCCCACAGCTCATCAGGTCTTCTGCCATTCATGCTCAATGAGTTCAATTTGTTCTGGAAAAGTTCTCTAAAATCAGGTGTGATACACTTATAGCCATTTTTTGGGCTCTCGTGAATTCACTTTGATCCTCTGAACTCGTTTGAGCTGCTGATATTGAGGTTCTCCATCATCTCTTCCCACCGATGAAATCAATTTGATTTCTGTGTATTCCACCTAGAGAAGTCCACCTGTATGGTCATCTTTTCTGTTGTTGAAAATGGGTATTTGCTATGAGCAAGTCACTGGTCTTGCAAAATGCTATCATGTGATCTCCAGCTGCTTTTCTATGCCTGTGGTAATAGGCTGAAATGGTTACTAGGTGACCACCTGGATCCACTTGTCAAGTGGAAGTGGCCACTGACCCCGGGACCTGGTTCACAGGACTAGAGGAGAAAGCGAGAGCAGGTTGGATGGTCTGAAGTTTATAGAGCTGTGTGGAACATGGGCCTATGGCATGACCTAGCCCAAGGGGGCTGGGGTTGTTGAGAATTTGTGATGGGGCCATGGTCTTAAGGCAAGGCAACCAATGGGAACCCTGGTGAGGCTAAGTGAGGCAGTCCATTGAGTTGAACAGAACCCGACCAGACGAAGAGAAGATATTTGAGCCTGTGAACTGGGGCATATTGCTGCTGACTTTATGGATGGCCTGTCTGGATTTGA
>NW_022103911.1:1264119-1265872 GCF_000313985.2 Echinops telfairi | reverse complement strand
TCTGCTTCGTATTCCTGTTAACAAGCCAGATGGAGCTACACTGATGGAGCCCAACAGCTGGAGGAGCCATGTGGAGACCCATGCCAACACTGAGATGTTTCTACCTCCACTGGGTCCACAAGACTTTCTACCCACTGGCTTGTGATCTTCCTACATTCAGCATCATTGCATGTGTTGTGTGGTTCTGAAGAGGAATTTATAGCTTCATATCAGACATATGGGCTAATATCGGACTTATAGACTTGATCTTGATTTGGCTGGGATATTTTCTTAATATACAATTACTCTTTGATATACAGTTCTCTATGACACACATATGAGTGCCTCTGGATTTGTTTCTCAGGTCTACCCATACTAACACAATCACCAAGGCCATATTTTTCTACTACTGTTCCTTCCACTTTGTTTGTTTCAACTTTTGCATTCCAACCAAATATTATCAATGCACCCTGATTGCTTGTTTAATCAATTTCAAAATGAAGACATTAGTAAAATTCTCCAATTTCTAGCTTTAGTGGCCGGTGTAGAAATTTTTGTAACAGTTGTATTGCCTAGATATTATCCTATTAGGGATAGCATTATAGTTCAAGATCGCTGTTGAAATGTCCTTTTGACCATGAATGTGATGCCATTCCACTTGAATTCGTCAACCCCCCTCATAGTAAAGCATATAACTGTCTGCTGCCAAATGGCCACCGGTCCATTTCCAGGTCAGTAATGCCTAGGATATTGGTCTTTATGCCTTTCATTTTTGAAGACTTGCAATTTTCCTAGATTTATACCTCCTACAGTCCAAGTTCCAACTATTAATAGATGTTTGTACCCGTTTATTCTCATCTTGAGTCATGCCCCATCAGCAAATGTAGGTCCTGAAGATTTTACACCCCACAGCTTTACCCCATGCATGCCATTATGGTTGACTCTAATTTGAAAAGGCATTTCATCTATAGTCAGGTTTGAGTGCCTTGCTACCTGAGGGACTCATCTTCAGGCACTATATCTGATAATGTTCCACTATATCTGATAATGTTCATAAGGTTTTCTCTGGCTAATTCCTTAGACGTGGTTAGCCTGTTCCCTAGTAGTTTCTTAGTCTGGAAGCTCTGCTGAAAGCTGCTCACTTTAGATGACCCTGCTGGTATTTTAAATACCAGTAACAGCTTCCAGCAACACACACATTACCACAGCACAACAAACTGACAGGCAAGTGGTAGAATTCTTCGATTTCTTCATCACTGATTTTAGTGGTTGGTAGGTACATCTGAACAATAGTTATATTAATTAGACTTCCTTGTAACTGTATAGTATATTTAATCCCAGACAGCATTGTTTTAACATACTATTGATAATATGGAAAAGATTCATATTTGTGCATTTATGCATTACAAAGAAAGGTGTCCCAACAGAATGCTCAAGGTATAGAATGATATCGATATTTCACACATGTAAAATTTTGCTTAAGATCATCCCATAAAGGTTGCAGCAGTACATTCACAGGGAACTTCCAGAACTTCTGGGAAGATTCAGAAGAGGATATGGAACAAGGGATATCATTGCTGGTTGTGTTAGACAGGGTTCTCTAGAGAGATAAAACCAGATTGCTAATAGTTTTATAAATATATATTTAGATAGATAGATATATAACACAAGAAATAAACAGTTAAATTATAAAGCAGTACAAATGGCTCAGTACAATTCAAATGTGTTAGACAGTTGTGAGGCACTGGCAGTCTTTCATGTCTTTTAGGGCCAC
>NW_022103911.1:1260953-1263162 GCF_000313985.2 Echinops telfairi | reverse complement strand
TTGTCAAGGATGTTGTCTTGTTTGCATCCATAATCATAATCAGTGCTCGTGGAAGCAACAGTCAAGAAATCAAAAGATGTATAGCATTAGGTAAATCTGCTGCATAAGACCTTGCTAGAGTATTGAAGAATAAGGATTACTTTGAGGACTAAAATGTGCCCCACCCACGCCATGGTATTCTCCATTGCTTCACATGCATGTGGAATAAGGAAGACCTTAGAAGAATTGATGCCTTTGAATTGTGGTGCTGGAGAAGAATATTGAAAGTACCATGGTGTGGGGGGGTTGGGTAGAGGGGCAGAAAGTACCATGGACTGCTAAAAGGACAAACCCACCTGTATTGGAAGAAATATGGCCAGAGTGCTCCTTAGAAGAAAGGATGGCAAGACTTCATCTAGCATACTTCGGACATGTTGTGAGGAGAGACCAGTCCCTGGAGAAGGACATTGTTTTTGGTCAAGTGGAAGGGCAGAGAAGAAGAGGAAGATGCTCAAGGAGATGGACGGACCCAGTGGCTGCATCAGTGGGCTCAGGCACAGGAGCAATGGTGAGGATGGTGCAGAACTAGGCAGTGTTCTCTTCTGCTGTGCATAGGGTCTCTATGGGCCAGAGCTAACCCGATGGCCCCTAACCACAAAAAGATGCTAACTAATGTATGATACAATCTTCTCTTATGACTTAGAGATTTTACTTTATACTTATTGAAAGGACTTTTTACACTGATATAGACAGATTTGATCATGCATCATTCTGCATACACCTACAAAGGAAAATTACATGCAAATATGTTGATTAACATCCCCCAAATCCCTTCACAGTCAGAGTCTGATGAATCTGAATATTTTTTTCACTCATTCATCCATGTTTATGTTTCTATACAACACCATCCTCTGGGCTTTGAGAGCATTGGGAAGGGGTTCTTAAAAGATGTAGTACTTCTTAAAAGGTGCGGCCCCATTGTTTCAGAATTTTGTTCAAGCCACCAATATTTTCTCTGCAAATTCTGGAGCATTCTTGATCTTATCAAAGAGCATTTATAGAAGATTTTTCGACAAGAGCCAGAACTCCTAGTCTTGCCCCAAAGGGTCCTAAAATCATTGGCTGATTTAAGCAAGGAGAGATCTAAGTGATCGCAGCATGCAACAAGGAAAAGTAACCAGGCTTGAACAAAAGCAAACAATAAGAAGTGCCGCATTGCTGGACTCCCGTCTGACAGCCCGCCATTGGAAGACGCAGCACCATTGCAGAGGTATTCAAGTATGCGTGCTGGTATACTTTAGGATGGAGAAAAAGTCGTTGCTAAGGTTTAACTTTCACAACTAGCTCATGAGATGCTGTTGTTGTTGTTGTTGTTGCTGTTCTTCTTCTTCTTCTTCTTCTTCGGGGCCAGCAAGTCAGTCTTACTCATAAAGTCCCTGTGTAAACAACAAAGCACTGCTCAGGCCTGGGACCGTCCACAACTCTCTGTCTGAGCCCGTGTGAAAGCCACCTGTCAATCCACACCAATGGAGGTCTTCCTCCTTTTCACTGACCTCTACTCAAGCAAGATGCCTTTGTCCAGCGACGGGTCCCGCGGGATAATGAGACCAAAGTCAGTGGGACAAAAAAGTCTGGCCTTCCTCACTTCTTCTTCTTCTTTTAAAATCATGTTATTAGGGGCTCATACAAGCCTTCCTCACTTCTAAAGAGAATTTGGATTGTGCTTTTTCAAAGACGGATTGGTTCCTTCGCCATATATTCAATATTCTTTGCTAGCACCATCATTCAAAGGCAAGGGTTCTTTGTTGATCTTCCTTATTCATCCCCCAGCTTTCACATGCATAGGAGGTGCTTGAAAGGAGCATGGCTTGGATCCAGCACACCCTAGTCTGCAAGGTGTTGTTGTTGTTGTTTAACACTTTAAAGGGGTCTTGTGCAGATTGACCAATATATCATTTGACTTCTCTACATTCGCGGGTGTTTATTATAGATCCAAGTGAAATGAAACCTTTGACAACTTCAATCTTTTCTGCACTTATCATGATGTTATTGATCCATTTGTGAAGATTTTTGTTTTCTTTATATTGAAGGATTTTATTCCTTCTAACAATGAAGTGCATTAAATCGATGTGTTTTATAATTAGAAAAAAATACACACCATAAAGCCCCTTCTCTTGCTTGCATGCGAGAGGACAGCACTGAAGATACAGCCCGGGGAGACTGGTGGGTC
>NW_022103911.1:1253403-1259248 GCF_000313985.2 Echinops telfairi | reverse complement strand
GGGGGCAGGGGGAGGTGGGATGAGGAGGCCTCAGGGGATCAGAGGTATATTGCATGGCCCATTGGTGCTCTACTGCACCCTGATTGACTCATCCCTTCCCTGCAACCCCTCTGGGGGTGGGGGGATGTTCCATTGTCCATAATTAGGCTTTGGGGCTCTGCTTCAACCCGCCTCCATTCTCACCAATGCATTTTTGTTTGTTTACTGTTTATTGTGAATCTTCTGATGCCCGTTGCCCTGTATCCATGACACCTCACGATTGCACCGGCTGGTGGGCTTCTTCCATGTGGGCTTGTTGCTTCACTGTTGGATGGCCACTTGTTTAACTTCAAGCCTTTAAGATCCCAGACACTGTATCTTTCAATAGCCGGCATCATCCTTAGTCTTCACCACATCTGCTTATGCACCCAATCAAAATCCATTTTAAAAAGGAAATGTTTTTTAAATGAGTGTGTGGTTTTATGTTTCAATGTACGTTTGTATCTCATTCAAACTTTATCTTCAATTTTAGACAGAAATGCTCATTAGTACACTGAGTTAGCCTCCTTGGCAATTAATTCCCCTTTCCTGTGGGTGAGTCTGTACCCGCGTCCGTCTGTGGGCTCAAGTGCCGTCTGGTTTTTGAGTTTATGGATGACAGAAGTGAGGGAAGGAGAAGACGAGGAAAACAAAATGTGGGAAGTGGGTGGGGGTATCTACACTGGAAAAATCTTGATCCATAAATTATACTTTTAAAAAATGCAGGCTTGTGCCTCATACATTGCATATTAAAAACTAAAGGTCCAAAGGGAGTAAAGACTAAACTCCAGTAGTTTACTGCCCAGTAATTACTTAATACAGACATTTTGAGTTACCTTCTATTTTGAACTGTGAACTGTCTACTGAGTAGAAACCGCGTCTACCAGGTCTTGACTTATTACAAATTCCAAAGTGGGCTCTGAATTAATGAGATTAATGAGATTTTTAAAAACGATACAGGGAATTTGACCCTGATGTAGGAGTTTTATTAATGACTGGTCCTGCGTTCAATGACAATGTGCCGTTTGATGGGTGTATTTTTATAAGGTCTTGTGCAAACATCACTAATCGGGCTTCCTCTTGGTTCACGGTGACAGTCAAGATCATGAGCAGACATCACCGTAGCAAGCCTGAAGTCATTAGAGGAGCACAGCGCTGAGGCTGTTCATTGTACAGCAGTGGCCACAGAAAGTGAAGCAGTTGTATTGGCTTAAATCTACAGAGAAGGCCCAAACTATCTAAAACACAAAACTTTTCACTTTTATTTTTTATAAATGTCTGTAAATGTTTTTATAGATAGTCTGTAACTTAATACTAATACGTTACATAGTTCACA
This sequence comes from Echinops telfairi, assembly GCF_000313985.2. Classification (NCBI taxonomy): domain Eukaryota; kingdom Metazoa; phylum Chordata; class Mammalia; order Afrosoricida; family Tenrecidae; genus Echinops; species Echinops telfairi. The sequence continues at coordinate 1,257,894 of NW_022103911.1, read as the reverse complement.
TTTAATCATCATTGCTACCTGACACAAATTTATGATGTGCTCTGGGGTTTCAGAAATAGTTTATGATCATTTATAAACTCCTTCCAAACCTTTAATGTAAGCTGGCTATACTATCACGTTTTCTTTTTAAAGTGAGGACTAAAAACCAAGATGAATTCAGTGAGTCTAAATGAATAGAAAAGTTTAGGGGAAAGCAACAATAATGGTGATTTGGCTACCCGTTTATTGTTTATCTCCTCAGGCTTTTAATCTCTTTAAAAGTATATAAACTGTAGCCCCACATAGTATTAAAAATGGCAACCAAAGTAGTTTTGTAATAGAATCTTTCTGTAGGCGACTAGCCTCCCCAGGACTGAATGGGAACAAGGGGCAGTTGTGTAATGGAGGGGTAAATTAAAGAGACGTCAGACAAGATAAAGCATGCAAGGGCTCACTTTCTTCCATGATGGCCAGAACCAGAAGGAGACTGGACTTTATTGACTCACAGACGTATACAATCTTGGGCAAGCAAGCCACGGCAGGCGCCCGTGGAATAGGAAGGGGTTGTACATGAGACAAACAAGTGACAGGAGGACACATATGTGACAAGATGGGCAGGTTCTAGAGTCAAGACGGCAGCCTAACCATGGTCGTCTCTGAGCTGGCTCGGACCCGAGGGGACTTTGAGCTCTTCTCCAGGGGAACAGTCCATTATCCTTATCAGAAGGGATGGGCCTTCCTTTGGGTGGGACAGACACTAGGGTCTGATTGCCTTTGATGACAGACACAAGCTTCAGGCAGATACTCGTCAAGCAGTTGACCTTCAAGAGTATAGTAAGTGACCCTGTGTTTGCACACAGCACCTTAAATTTGGTATTATTTTGGGGAGACATGGAGGGGAAGGACTTTTACTTAAGGAGAATGTGAGTGGGACACATCTCCAACCCATGAACTTGAAGGTTTTTTTCCATGGGAGCCCTGGCCTCCCAGACTCCTTAACATATGAATGGTGAGAATTTGCCCACATACACTCGCTTCCCAGTTCTGTTTCCCACACCCTCTGTTTTTTGTTTTTGTTTTAGCATTTTATTGGGAGCTCGTACAGATATCATACCATTCTGTAGTTCAATCACATCACGCAGTATTGTACAATTGCTGCCACAATCAGTTTCAAAGCATTTTCTTCCTTCTTGAACTCCTTGATGTCAGCTCTCCTTTATCGCCTCCCTTTCCCAACCCCCCTGCCCCCGGAACCCTTATTTATTCACTGCCACATCTTACACTCTCTAACAGCTCCATTCACATACAATTCTGTTGCTCACTCCCCTCACGTGGTCTCTGTTGTTTTTAAAGTCAACGGAATGGGGTATGATTATAATGGACTTTCTACATTATTTTAAAATGTCAAAAAATAAGTCTCCAATTCAAATCCTCAAGATGGATCATACACCTAAATATAGAAGTTAACGCTCTGTTCTTATGGAATAAAACATAAACAAACATATATATGCTCTTAGGGAAAGTAAGGACTTCACAGAGAAGAGACAAAAGGCAATAAACCTAAAAGGACATATACATTCCATCGGATTCTAAAAGTCATCAAAAGATCTCAAAAAGGAAAAGGCAAGACATAAGACTCAGAGGAAATATCTGAAATGCATATGGTTGACCATGGAACTATATCCAAAAATAGAAAGAATTACCAAAAATAACAATTGCAACAAAAAGGAGAACTTAATTTTTTTGTACTGAGCAAAAGATTTAAACATGCATCAAAAGAACATACATGAGTGATTTTTAAATTCACAAACAGGTGCTCAGCATAATCCTCTCATCATATAAAAGGAAATTAAAACCATAAACAGATAGCATGTCGCACCCCTAGAATGGTGAACCACCATACTTTAAACCCCATCAGGTTGTTGTCTGTGATGATTTGCAGATTGCGATGATGCTAGGCAATCTGCCCTCCGTGTTTTGAATTGTAGCAGGGTCCCTGGAGTGAACGGGTTTGGACAGAGCTTTCAGACTAGGAACGTAGAGAAAGAAGATGCAATCCACTTCTGAAAAATTATGCACGGAAAATTTTACAAATAACAGTCGAACAAAGTCAAACATTATGATAGAAGGCACTAAGAAACAAATCTGCTTCCTCCAAGTAGCATAGACCTTAATGATAGGGTCCAATGGGGCAAAGTTTTTCAGGGACATTATTCTCAGGACCATTATTTGCAATGAGAAGAACCAGCTGCAAACATTCATTAATAATCAGGATAGAGAATGTTGAAGTAAGAATCTAGGGAAATTGGAAGTCATCAAAAATAAAGTGGAACACACACAGATCAACATCTTAAGCATTAGTGAGTCAAAAGGTCTAGCATTGGGCATTTTGAATTGAATGACCACACGGTTGTCTATGCCAGAAGTGAGAAAATCAGGAGGAATGGCACCCCCTTTATCATCAAAAAGATTACATCATCGATCGTCAAAGTACAATGCTGCAAGTGACTGAATAATATTTATATGCTCACAAGGAAGACCACTTAATAAAACTATTGTTGAAATTTATGCGGCAATCACTAAAGTCAATTGTGATGAAATCATATGCAAGTTCAAGTTGAGGGTGGAGAAAATTAATACAAGTCATGAGAGCCAAAATATGACTTTGAGTATATCCCATTTGCATGTAAAGACCATCTCAAGAATACATTTGATGCACTGAACACTAAAGGCTGGAGACCATGTGAGCTGTGGGTTAACGTGAAAAACACCATACATGAAAAAAGCAAAAATTCATTAAAAAGTCCAGAAAGAAAGAACAGACCAAAGGGAGGTCAGAAGAGACTCTGAAACTTGGTCTTGAATGTGAGTAGAAGAAATAAAGAAGTAAAAGAGCTAAATAAAGAAATTCAAAAAGTAGCTCAAGAAGACAAAGAAATGTGGAGTTAGAAATGCAAAAAGGAAAACACACACACACACACACACACACTCAGCATCAAGCAAGCTGAAAGAACTGAAGAACAAATCCAAGTCTCCGTTACAATACTGAAGGGTTCTAAGAGCAAAATATTGGATGCAGGAAGCATTCAAAGCAGATGGAAGGAATACACAGAGTCACTACACCAAAAAGAATTGGTCGACATTCAACCATTTCAAGAGATAGCATGTGATTGAGACCTGATGCACTTATGGAAGAAGTCCAAGTTGCACTGAAACATTAGTCTCTTTGGATCTTGGAGACCACATATCCCTAATTTGGGTGTGCGACTGTGGCCTCTTAAGCAAGGGACTGAAAAAACTCCCAGCTTTGAGTGTGCCCAGAACAAAAAGAAGCTGCCATGCAAGTCACTCCACCACTCGGGTCCTATGATCTAGTTGATCTTCAAGTGTCAGATAGAGATGCAAGTTTGGGTCGTCAGCAGGTCCTTACTGGTGAATCACAGCCCAGATCCTTAGAATTTTGGAGCAAAGCCATGCCTTACTCTGCAGATAATTAGTTCTCTTTTGAGCTTTTGGCTTGTTACTGGGACTGCACACCTCACTGTGCAAGCCACCATGAAACCTGAGCTGTCCATCATGAACTGAATGCTACCTGACCCACTGAGTCTGTGGCAGTTACATAATCTCCTGTCAACTTGTGAAGGGGTGGAATCTAGTCTGTCAATCAAGTCATAGCCAATGAGGCCTTCTGAGGATTCTGGGAACTCATATCTTTCTCCATGGAGGTGGGACACACACACCCCCTGCTTCATCTTCCTGCTGACAAGACACATGAAGCTGTGCTGATGGAGCCAGAGCCCTGGAGCTGGAGGAGCCATGTGGAGACCCACGTCAGTGCTGAGATGCTTCCACTGCCACTGGATCCACAAGACTTTCCACCCACTGGCCTGTGATCTTCCTGCATTCTGCATCATTGCACATGTTGCATGAGTCTGAAGAGGAATTTACAGACTGGTATCGGACATTTGGGCTAATATCAGACTTATGGACTTGATCTGGACTGGGCTGTGATGTTTTCTTAATATGCAATTGCTCTTTGATATAAAACTCTCTCTTACACACATATGAGTGTCCTGGATTTGTTTCTCTAGTCAACCCAAACTAACTCAAGAGTCATAGAGTTGAACATGCACAACAATACTTCATTATTAATTGAAAGTGGTATATATGAGATCAGGCTCAGTCAGACCTGAAGGCACAAGTTAGCTGTATGAAGAAGTGGCCCAAATGCCCATAGTCACCACTCCTGTCACACTCCCTCCCTTCTGCCAGTCTGCACCGATGGCCTCATGTGAAGTTCCTTATAACTTCACTGAGGAAGAGAAAATGTGTCCTTGGTTTACAAATAGTTCCGCATCATATTCAAATACCACGCCAAAGTGGACAGCAGCAATACTCCAGCTCCTTTCTGGGAACTTCCTGAAGACAGTGGCGAAGGGAAATCTTCCAGATAGGCAGAACTTCAAGCCCTATACCTGGTTGTTCACATTGCTTGGAAAGAGAAATGACCAT
>NW_022103911.1:1238704-1252331 GCF_000313985.2 Echinops telfairi | reverse complement strand
GTCTCTTTATTGCTGCATTTCTCCCACTTCCACTCAACAAGTAGATCCAGGTGGTCACCTACCAAGCATTTCAGCCTGCTCACAGGCTCCCTTTAACATTCGGTCCCAGAGAGGAGTTCTCTTCATGGTTCCAGATTTTTCCAGCTTCTAACAAAGACTACTGGTTCCTTAGTATTCCAAAGCACTGGGTGGGACATATATTTTCAAATCTTTTTTACAGATATGGCCTAAACCCATTTAAAGATCAAATTTTAATGACTGAAGCAAGTGGACTTACAAACTTTCTATTTTCCTACTTCCCATATTTTCCCCAGAAAAGCAACCAAGTAAATAGTGTGGCTTTATCTGACCTCTGGCTAGACAAAGAAGGAAAAATTCCAGGAGGGAGAGGTCAAACAAACATCTACTCTCTATCTTATGATTTGTTTCTCCAGTACCCCACTCCCAAGGTACCATAATGTATTAGTCTGGGTACTTTGGAGAAACAAATCCACAGCGACTCATGTATAAGAGAGAGTTTTATGCAAAGAAAATGTGCATCACAAAAACACCATGAATGCACATGTATGCTGATTCATGGGCTGTGGTCAGTAGTTTGGCTCGATGGTCTGGGACTTGGAAGGAGCATGATTGAAAAAAATTGGTGACAAGAAAGTGTGGGGAAGAGATATGTGGAAAGAACTCTCTGAGTGGACCAAAGAGGTAAAGATATTGATTTATCATGTAAATGCTCGCCAAAGGATTCCCTCTGCAAGTGGATAGAATGACATTTTCTGTGGAAATAAATCATTCTCTTTCTCTGGCCACTGCTGTCGTTGCCCAGTGGGCTCATGGAAACAGTGGCCATGGGTAGAGGTTATATGTGGGTTCAGCAACATGGACCTCCATTCACCAAGGGTGACAGGGCTACTGCCACTGCTAAGTGTCAATCTGCCTGCAGCAGAAACCACCACTGAGTCCAAGATTTGGGACCAATGCTTGGGGTGACCAACTAGGAAGCTGGTGACAGGTTGATTACATAGGACCATTTCCATTATAGAAAGAGTAGCATTTTGTCCTTACTGGAATAGACACTTACTCTGAATATAAATTTGCTTTCCCTGTACACTATGCTTCTGCCAAAACTACCATCTGAGCACTAACCAGATGTCTTATCCATCAGCATGGTGTCCCATATAGCAGCACATGGATCAAGGAACTCGCCTCATAGCAAATGGAGTGGCAAAGGGCCCAGGCTCCTGGAATCCACTGGTCTTATCCTGACCCCTATCATCCTGAAACAACTGGCTTCATAGGCCAATGGAATGGCTTTCTAGAGACAGAATTCCGACATCAGCTAGGTGATAATACTTTGTAGGGTTGGGGCAATGTTCTCCAGGAGGCTGCATGTGATCTAAACCCACAGCCTTTCCCCTACTAGCCAGGATTCATGAATCCAGGACACAAGGGGTGGAAATGGAATTGGAATTCTATTACTCCTAGTGATCCACTAGCAGCGTTTTTTGTTCCCGTACCTGTGACCATATCCTCTTCAAGTCTGGAGGTCTTATCCCAAAGGGGAAAACATTCCCCCAACACTCATTTTATTTAACTGGACATGAAAAATGTGTACTGGTCATTTTGGCTTCTTCAAGTCTCTGGATCAACAGGCAAAGAGGGGACTTACTTTAATAAATGGTGTGATTGATCCTGATTAGCAAGGGGAAATTGAATTGGTATTACCTAATGGAAGCAAATAAGAACATGTCTGGACTCCAGGAGACTCCTTAGGTTGGCTCTTAATGCCATGTCCTGTGATTCAAGTAAATGACATGCTTACTGATGGCCCAGACCCTTGAGGAATAAAGGTTTGGGTCACGTCATCAGACCATGAAGCACAACCAACTGAAGTGCTTGCTGAGGGCAAAGAGCATACAGCATGGGCAATGGCAGAAGGTCGCTTTAAATACCAGCCCAAAGCACATGAGGAGTTGCAGGAATGAGCACTGTAATTTCTGTGAGGATTTCCTCCTTGTGTGGATCAAATATTTTGTTCGCTTATCAAGGATAAGATGTCATTGTGGCAGCACATTTTTTATGAATACACATTAGTTGTATTATGTTAGAGGAAAACATGACTTCACCATTGTCTTTATTTAGGGAGTATACATGATTTCAGGAGATGTGTTCAAGTGCCACAAAGGAGGGGCTGTGACAATTCGGTTCTGTGTCAACTTGGCTGGGTCAGGATTCTCAGGAGTTGGGCCGTTGAGGCCTCTCCTGTGATGTGACCTTCTATGATGTAATCAACCACAGGACGAGCTCGTCTGTGCACAGCCAAGCAGCTTGGGGAATAGGGTGCAGGGCACACCCCTCCTCAGGTCACAGTCCTGATGCCACCGGAAGGGGGTTTCCCATTTCATCCATGCTCCTTCACACCAAGTTGGTTTTGTGTTTTGGAACTTCTGATACCTCTTCCGGTCGACACCTCATGATCACACAGGCGGGTGTGCTTCTTCCATGTGGGCTTTGCTGCTCCCTTCTAGATGGCTGCTTGTTTATCTTCAAGCCTTTAAGACCCCCAAATGCTATAACTTTTGATAGCCGGGCACCATCAGCTTTCTTCACCACATTTGCTTATGCATCTATTTTGTCTTCAGCGATCATAGCAAGAAGGTGAGTGTCATACAATGCCACATTATTAGAACAAACCATTCGTGTACTAAGTCAGGATTTAAATAGAAGCCCAAAGTCCTTCTGAGAAGCCTACAATCCTTGATCTTCATTTACAGGTGCTTCAAGATCTCCTCGCTTTGAGCAAGCAAGGTTGTGTTGCCTGTATATTGAAGGTTAATTTTTCTTTGGCTTCAACACCACCACTGCAACTCTAGAATTTACAAAAACTAGTTTAAATACTTTGAGAAGCCCTGGTGGTGTAGTGATTACTTGTTGGGCTGCCATTTGCATGCTTGGCAGTTCAAACCACCAGCAGCTCTGAGGGAGAAAGACTGAGCTTTCTGGGAAGCCCACAGGGGTCAATATGAGTTGGCATTGACTCTATGGCAGTAAAAGCTTGCATACTGCAGCCAACAGAATCTTTCTAAAAGGCAAATCTGTTCATTTTTTTAAAATGAAAAACTCTTTAACCACTTCTCATTGTCCGCAGGTCAAAATTCAAAATGTGGAACATTCCCTCAGATTGCCAAGTGGTCTGGCTTGCTGCTCTCTCTAGCCAAAGTGCAGCACATTTCTATGTTCCCTCCTGTGATAGTGAAGGTTTATTGTGCCAACCTGGCAGGTAAACACATATGGGATTAATTGAAGGGCGGAGAAATAAATGGCTCAGCAAGCCTCACATTTCTTGTTCTCTGGTTTCCTGCTCTCCGATGGTCAGACCAGGGTGCAGCTGCCTTAGCTAGTTCCCTGCTTCAGCTGGTGAGGCTCACTTCCTGCAAGAAATCCCTAAGGAGAAGCCACATGGGCCCCAATGCAGCCCTGGGTGCTGGAGCAGCCGTGTGCAGACCCCTGCCAGCGCTGAGATGCTTATACACTCACTGATTCGGCTTTCCTCCTGCAGTCGGCATCATAGTGTGTTTTGTGAGTTTGAGGAGGACTTTGTAAATCAATGTTGGACATATGGGCTAATGTCTAACTTATGGGCTTGGACTGGACTGGATTGGGATGCTTAATGTGCACTTGACCATTATATAAAACTCTTCCATACATATGAGTTTCTGTGAATTTGTTTCTCTAGTCTACCCAGACTAACACACTGCCATATAGAAATTCCTTGGCTGTGCCCAGGTGTTCATAACCTCGGAGTTTTTGCATGTCACTCTCCCTCTGTTAGAAGATTATTGGATATAACACACTTGTTTGCCCACTGCTGTGCCATTGCAATTGTTTAATTAATTATTTAGAGTAATTAGTTTAAAAATCTGCTTTCCCCTCTAGACTGCAAGGCTCCACAAGGGCAAGGATGTGTTTGTTGTGTTCACTGTTCCAACTGGAGCAATCAGCCTAGTGCCTGAGGCTCAGCTCTTGAGCTTCTTGTAATTAAACAAAGGATCTCCCTCTCCCTGGAAAATCCTAATGCCTTGACCGAGTGGGTAAATTCAGATGGCTTCTGTTTTCTGTAACAATCAAATCGGCGAACTAATGACAAGAAACATTTTTCTTTGTGTCCTTCTCCTTTTAAGTCCATTTCCCCACCCCCTGTCTGTCTTTGGATTGGGGGTGGGGGTGGGAAATAGATTCATTGTCATGAGCAAAGTAGAGGGACACATCTCTAACACGTTCCCACCTCATGGCCTTTGTTCCTTATCATGCATGAACTTAAAACTAGCAGGGTAGAAAATAAGGCGAACCACGATCTAAATGCCAGCTTTCATATTTTCACAAGTAGAAAGAGCAAGACATAAGGTGGTGACTTAATAAACCAGCTGTTTCCTTCTAGGATTAAAGACAAATCACAAGGGCAAATGCTGAAGAAAATTTTCCAATCAAACATTGCTAATCCTGTTGATTTCTAACATCCAAGAAACCCAGGAAAATCTAACAGTGGCGTTCTTTGTATTTCTTCTTTAATGAGTATTTGGCAAAAACAATGAAGTGGAGGGAAATGTTCTGGAAGGCACAGAATCCAGTGTCACTTGCTTACAAAGCCACCATTGGCATATGAGGTGACTGAGCATCTGTTCTCAATCTTGGGTGAAAATATCTTTTAATCCAGGATGTAATTAAATCCCTGGTATGTACAGAGATATCTATTTCACCTATATAATTCCCTGGATGCTTAATTATAAAGTAGTTGCAATCATTTGCACCAATCAGTTCATGTTATGTTATGTTGACATCAAGTTTGCATGTTTTGAAAGGCAATGCATGGGGCTCCAAGTGGGAGGATTTGGTATAATACATAGAACACATGCACACATAGTCCTGTCTCCAAGCGCTTCATCTACCAACAGGGCCGGCTCCTGATCTTGCCTCTTCCGTCAGTTTCAAGATAGGAAATAGTGATTTTCATCAAGTCCATGCATCCTGCACAAGGGAGCTTCAAAAAATTCTTGAAATTTTCCTAGTTTCCAATTTCTGTTGCCCCGCTTGTCTCTGTAGGTAGCCAACTAAGTGTGTGTTCTAAGAGACTTTCTTAAGTTCTTTACTAAACCATGACAATCATTTTCTTAAGATGATGAATTACTTAGAAACAAACACTTGCTTGAAAAATTAAAGTCCCTTAACTGAGTAAAGCAGAAGAATATAGTAGGTCGTATTCTTCATGTTTAAGTATCTGTGCAATATAATTTCCTCTTGTGAACAATCAGCAAAAATCTTGGGTTATTTTCAAATTAAGGAAAGTCTGAAACTGTTCTTCCTGAGTTAATTTTCTCTAAATCCTAAGCCCCATTAAGAACATAAGTTTCCTTTTAACTATCAACCATAGTTATACAAGGTTAGGTCAAAAAAATCAAAAGATGGAGCTATGGCTTCTCAACCTATCTTCCAATGGTCTATACACTTGTAACGGTGGTATTTCCACCTCCTGAAAGATTTTTGCCCTTTCATATCTTCCAGGAATGAAAATCATATTTTTAAATGTTCTTTGAGTTTGGGGAACAAAAAGAAGTCTGAGGGGGTAATAGTAGGACAGTAGGGTGAAAAGGATTTCCTACCAAAATTCATGTAGGACAGCATTGACTACTCTCGAAGGATCACCAGGTACATTGTCACAATGGGCCCAAAGTCCTTGGCACACTTACCTGGCTTTTTTCTCACCAATGAAATGTTGCACTTTTCCATTTTCTTAAACCTTCTTCCTAATAAGCTTTTGTGATTATACTGTGTCCTTTGAGAAATTCTATCAAGATTAACCCTTTGGAATCAAAAACAGTGTCTATAATCTTCTGAGCTGTTATCTTTGCCTTAAATTGAACTGACTCTACAGATCTCTAGTGGCATAGTGGGGTATGCATAGTGGGCTGCTAACTGCAAGGCCAGCAATTCAAAACCACCAGCAGCTCTTCAGGAGAAAGATGAGGCTGCTTACTCCCATAAAGGTTTGCAGTCATAGAAAACCACAGGGGCAGCTCTACTCTGTACTATGGGGTTCCTGTGGTGGTTATGTAACCATTTGTCAATTTGAGAAGATTAAGAGTGAAGGGGTGGAATCTAGCCTGTCAATCAGTCATAGCCAATGAGGCCTCTGTGTGAGCATGGCCTACTCCTGAGGATACTTGGAACTCTTGGATTCCTCTTTGGAGGCTGTAGACACACTCTCTCTGCTCACTCCCTGGGAGACATTGCAGCTGACAAGGCACATGGAGCTACGCTAGTGCCCTGAGCTGGAGGAGCCACATGGAGGTCCCTGCCAGTGCTGAGATGTTTACAACACCACTGGATCCACAAGACTCCCCATCCACTGGCCTGTGATCTTCCTGCATTTGATGTCATTGCATGTGTTTTATGAGTCTAAAGAGGAATTTATAGATTGGTATCAGACATATGGGTTAGGAGAAGACTTGTGGACTTGATCTGGACTCCGCTGGGATGCTTTCTTAATACTCAATTGCTCTTGTATATAAAGCTCTTTCTTATACACTTATGAGTGTCTATACATTTTGTTTCTCTAGTCTACTCAGACGAACACAGTCACTATGCGTTGGAATTGACTTGTTGGTAGTGAGTTTGGTTTTGCGTTGATAGATGCTCATGGAAGTCATTGGTTTGATTGGATTTGTTTTTTGAAGGCAACTTGATGAGACTAAACAAGTATATTTTTGAGAGAACTTGTAGGCATCCATCAAGTGATCAAAGAGATGTGTGTAAATGTGTCTTATTTAGATTAAACCCATGCATGTATGAAGTAGAACGGAAGTAAGCAACACTTTTTTATTGACCCTCATAGTTTTTGATTAAATAGAATCAAATGCTATCAAGGTGACTGTAGTAAAATTCCAAGCTGCTGTCTTCTTAATTGTGTTGGAAGCAACAGGCGGGAAGAACGCAATAGCGATGGCCTGAATAATTCTTTCGCAAAGACAGTATCATCATAAAGACTCATTAAGCATTGTGTACATTATCCTCATATCACAGGAAGGATGGAAAATTTTTAAAACCTTATATGAGGTACAACGTTTTAGTGATAAATAGTAGTGTATTCATAAGTAAACATCTCTACTTCCTTGTCTGTACATACTGGAAAATACTCTAAGAATTAGTTTCTGCTTTTATAGTTAGTTGTGTTGTTGCATCAAAATATTCAAACATAATAACCATAAAAAGAAAGAACAAGAAAGACAGGCTTGCAATGTTCTAAAAATGAGAAGGCAAACCCTCTGCATAGTAAGTTAAATCCAGGCAGAATGAGAAACTGCTTTAAATACTTAACTCCCAGGAGGAATGAAAAAGAGAGCCGTGTTTTGTTTTTATCCCCACCTTAAAATAAATGGTTCTTTTTCTAGGTTCTAGATGTTATTTTTATCTTTCTACCCCAATCCTTCATCTGTAAAAAGCCACATTTGTTAGTACTCTGGACGTCAGCTTTCTAGACTATTTTTTATTCTTTTTGTTTTATATTTTCCCTTCCTTTCTTGCATCTCATCAGTCAATAAGCAACTACACAAGAATGTATTGAATGTTTTCTTTGCACCAGGTCAGGAGCCGCATTACCTCCTCTGACCTTCAAAGAAAAGGCTATGTGATGTTCATTTTCTTCAAGCTGTTCTTCGGTGAAGGCCCTGGAATGCCCTATTAAGTAGTTTGCATCTGCTTTTCAAATGAAAGAGCCAGGGAGGGATTTTCGTTAGCGGGTAACAACATCTCAGGTAATAATGTGCAGCGGGATCAGGTGAAGGTGACTTATTGGAGGCTATTGTAGTTGACGAGATAAAAAACGATGTGAATAAAGGCCCCAGGTCGGCTGCCAAGAAAGTTTCAAGAAAGCAGCAGCAGCATTTGAAAGAAAGCTCAAGGGTAGACAGATTCAACAAACTGGACCGATGAGGGGGCGGCCTCTCTCGTGTCGCTAAGCAACCTGAGCAAACAGTGCAGACTGAGGAGCGCAGGTAAGGCCCTTCAGTGGAGTGGGTTGTTAGTTGCTGGTGAGTAGACTCGACGCATGGCAACCCTATGTGTAAGAGGACAAAACTTAGTGGCTGTGGTTTGAGTCTATTGTAGTGCCTATTGTGTCAGTCCATGTCTTTGCCCGACCTCCATTTTACGACATCAGACGCCCTTTCCGCTGCCCCTGCAGAGAAGCCTACCAAGCAAATGATTCGAAGTATTGGGCAATATTTTGTGATCTGTAAGTTTTGGTAGTAGACTTTGGGCCAGACTTTTCTTCATAGTCTGCTGCAACCGGATCACCACTGATGACGCTGCTGCTATCTGAGATTACAGCTTCAGGCCTCCTCATAACATTCAGGTCACCACAGCATGACAGACAGGTCCAGGGGACAGTGGAGTGCAGGTGCAGGGAAGTGGGGTCAGAACGTAGGTTAAAGCTCTGTTTTCGGCATAGTCTTGGCCCAGAAGACAGTCGGGAAGCAGTTAGCATGATAGTGGCTTGGTTGGTGTGGCAGTTACTTAATCTCCTGCTAACTTGAGCAAAGGGGTAGAGTCTAGCCTGTCAATCAGGTCATAGCCAATGATGCCTCTGCGTGGGTATGGCCTTCTCCTGAGGATTCTGGGAACTCCTGTCTTCCTCCCTGGACATGGGACACAAACTCTCTCTGTTTCCCTTTCCTGTGGACAAGCCAGATAGAGCCATGCTGGTGTCACCCAGAGCCCTGGGGATGCTTCCACTGCCATTGAACCCACAGGACTTTCCACCCAGAGGCCTGTGATCTTCCTGCATTTGGCATCATCGCATGTGCCGCATGAGTCTGAAGAGGAATTCATGGGCTGATATTGAACTTATGGGCTAATAATGAACTTAGGGACTTGATCTGGACTGGGATGTTTTATTGGTGCATAATTCCTTCTTGATAAAAAGTCTCTCTCTCTTTTTTAAAAATCATTTTATTGGGGGCCCATACAACTCTTATCACAATCCATACACACATCAATTGTATAAGGAACATTTGTACATTCTTTACCCTCATCATTCTCATAACATTTGCTCTCCACGTAAGCCCCTGGCATCAGCTCTTCATTTTTCTCCCTCCCTCCCTGCTCCACCCTCCCTCATGAACCCTTGATAAATTATTAATTTGTCATATCGTACACTGTCTGACGTCTCCCTTCACCCACTTTTCTGTTGTCCGCCCCCCCATGGAGGAGGCTATATGTAGATATCTGTAATCGGTTCCCCCTTTCTAGCCCACCCTCCCTCCACCCTCCTGGTATCACCACTCTCACCACTGGTCCTGAAGGGATCATCCGCCCTGGATTCCCTGCGTTTCTAGTTCCTATCTGTACCAGTGTACATCCTCTGGTCTAGCCAAAATTTTAAGGTACAATTGGGATCATAATAGTGGGGTGGGGAGGAAGCATTTAGGAACTAGAGGAAAGTTGTATGTTTCATCGTTGCTACACTGCACCCTGACTGGCTCGTCTCCTCCCTGCAACCCTTCTGTAAGGGGATGTCCAGTTGCCTACAGATGGGCTTTGGGTCTCCACTTGGTACTCCCCCTAATTCACAATGATACGATTTTTTGTTCTTTGATGCCTGATACTTCATTCCTTTGAGACCTCATGATCACACGGGCTGGTGTGGTTCTTCCATGTGGGCTTTGTTGCTTCTGAGCTAGATGTCCACTTGTTTACCTTCAAGCCTTTAAGAAGCCAGATGCTATATCGTTTGATAGTTGGGCACCATCTGCTTTTTCACCACATTTGCTTATGCAATCATTTGTCGTCAATTATCGTATGGGGAGGTGAGCACACAATGATATGATTTTTTTGTTCTTTGGTGCCTGATAACTGATCCCTTCAGCACCTCATGATCATGCAGGTTGGTGTGCTTCTTCCATGTGGGCTTTGTTGCTTCTGAGCTAGATGGCTGCTTGTTTACCTTCAAGCCTTTAAGACCCCAGACGTTATACCTTTTGATATCCGGGCACCATCAGCTTTCTTCACCACATTTGCTTATTCACCAGCTTTGTCTTCAGTGATTATGTCAGGAAGGTGAGCATCATGGAATGCCAGTTTAATAGATCAAAGTATTCTTGCATTGAGAGGGTACAGATATAAAGTTGTCTCTTATACATATACGAGTGTCTCTGGACTTGTTTCTGTAGTCTACCAGGACTAACACAGTTGGTATTATGTTTTAGGAAGCATGTAATATAGTACAGGTTGAGTTTGAGTCTGAGCTAACAAGAAGTGGAGGTGGCATTAATACACACTGTAAAAAAAATAGTGGATTTGACAGGAAAATAAATTACATATGATACCTGGTTTGAAATTGTATGCAGACATCAACTTTGAAATCATATGCAGGCATCAAACATTTTGGAGCACAATCAAGTGTGAACCTACATATTTGAGTCACGTGCAAAGAACAGGATGTGACTCCACGAGGCAGAATCCCTGAGACAGCAAAGACAAAGCAGAAAAGGATGAACACAAAAGTTGAGTGTTCCTACACTTGGGCAGGCCAGGTTGACTAGAGAGATAAATCTAGAGACGCCCATAGATGTATAAGAACAAGCTTTATAGCAAGAAGTCATTAGGCATCAATAAAACATCCCAGTCCAGTCCAACTCAAGTCCATAAATCTGATACTAGTCCATATGTCCCTCTTCAGACTCACGAAGCCACATGCGATGATGCAGACTGCAGGAAGATCACAGGATGGCAGGTACAAGGTTCTGGGGATCAAATGGCGCAGTTCATCACAGGGCACTGGGAAGTCTCAGAGAGAGACAGGGACTGGCCACCAGTGAGCCATTTATTGCCACAGTTGCACCTCCAAAGGAGGTCATCAAGTTGTGACCTGATTGGCAGGCTAAATTCCACCCATATCTTCTTATAGATGCTATGTTGACACAAAAATATCGACCAGAACAGTGTCTGCTTTGTTCTAGGCCTTTGATATAAAGAATTGAAAAGAAAAAGACTTACTCTCTGCTCTCCCTCATGCCCCTCGCAGGTCTAATGAGACAGTGGCTGACAGCACTGTACGGAAACGTTACACTCCTAGTGTTCAAAGGGCACTAAGACATGTATGCTAGAGGTCCCGCGGCGAATACTTGAGACCCGAGCATCTGCGATCAGAGTCACAGGCTGGGAAGAGAGGGACGGGACACGAGGTGCAACAGGCAGGATTTCCTGATTAAGCAGAAGAGGAAAATTGAGGAAAAGCAAATGCGTTCCAAGTCACACACATGTGAATGAGCCTGGCAGATTTGGAATATTCTATGTCGCCCGGGATTGCTGGTGAAATGAAGTGTGACATTTACTGCTAGAAATGAAAGTCGTCAAGTGCTTGTTCAATGGAAAACACAGGGAAGGCTCAGATCAGCATCTTGTTCCCACCAGCCCGCAGCCTCCGAGCTGATTCCTATTCATAGCTACCCTCATGGGCAGAGCAGACTTCCACCTGTAAATTTCTGAGACTGCACGTCTTTACGGGAACAGACACCATCCTTTCTCCCCGGTGGAGCAATGGGTGGATTTGAACAGCTGACCTTGAGGTTAGCAGCCCAACTCTGGCTCCACCGCAACACCAGAACCCCTGGCATCTTATACACTACTTAACAGGCAGTTGTCGCTGCTACTGAGTCTCCTAGAGTTCGTCCTGACTCGTGGAAGCCCTATAGGTCCGAGTGGAATAGCATCATAGCATCCTCTAGAACAGTGATTCTCAATCTCCCTAATGCCGCGGCCCTTTAATACGGTTCCTCATGTGGTGGTGACCCCCCAACCATAAAATTATTTCCATTGCTACTACATACTGTCATTTTGCTACTGTTATGAATCGGGTGACGCCCTGCGAAAGGGTTGTTCGAAAGGGGTTGGACCCACAGGTGGAAAACTGCTGCTCTAGGATGGAATCTTTACAGACTGCTTACCTGAGGATGCTGTTGGGCCAGTGTCGGACTGCTCATCGCAAGATGATCAGTTCAAACCTACCAGCCGTCTGCAGGAGAAAGAGGAGGCAATCTGCTCCCATAAAGACATAGAGCCTGGGAAAACATCGGTGGGGTTGCTGTGTGTTGGGTTGGACTTGAGGGTTTGGAGTTTTTACAAAGAAGCCCTCTGGCGCAATGAGGCAAATGTCTGCCTGCTAATGCAGGCTCAGCAAAGGAAGTCTGACGAGAGTTGGATGGACCCTCATCCAACGGGACTGGGGCCTTAAAGGAAGAGAAGAGAGAAAGGGGCCGTCGAGGGAGAACACCATGGAACGACAGCGTGCCATGTGAAGACAGAGGCAGAGGCTGAAGTCATGCTCCCACAAGGCAAAGGATGCCTGGGATTACCAGATCCTGGAAGAGACAAGGAAGCACCCTCGCTCAGAACCCTGTCGATACCTTCAGTTGGGATTTTCAGCCACCAGCACGGTTAGAGAATGACTGGTGCTTCGTTATAGCAGTCCTAGGAAGTGAATGCAGGTGGTTTCTTATAAAACAAAGCACGCAATTACCATGCCAGCACCAGGCCCGGTTACAGCTACGTCCATTTGGAATCCCAGTGAGTCTGTATATAGAGAAGTAGAACTAAGGTTTCTTAGTGACGGATTTTCTGGGAGCAGATGGCCAGGCCTTTCTTCCAAGGCACTTCCAGGTGAGTCAAACCAGCAAGTTTGCAATTAGCAGCCGAGCATATTGGTGGTGCAGTGGCTAAGACCTCCGCTAGTAACTGAAAGGTTAGTGGTTTGAACTCACCAGTCCCTTGGTGGGTGAGTGATGTGGCAAGCCACTTGCTTCCATCATGGTGACCGCCTTGGAAACACGGCAGGGGCTACTCTGCTCTGTCCTGTGGGGTCAACGCCACAGCCAGCAATGAGAGGGATGCCACCACTACCATGCTACCCGTCAAATTCACTCTTGGGCATTCATCCAAGATCAATAAAAATGGATGTGCACATAAAAACCTGTACATAAACACTGACAGTAGCTTTATTCATAATGGCCTGTCACACACTGAAAACAAACCAGATGCCTTTCCGTGAGCACATGGTTAAACGAAAGGAACAGGGGAGTGGTTTACCCACATCGTGGACCACTGGTCAACAACAAAAAGGGACAAACTACTGACACTGGCACGAACGTCAGTGAGCATCTCCAGGCAATTATGCCAAATGCCAAAAGCAACCATCAAGGTGGCACACTGTATTCAAATGGTCAAGGGCTCATTTTGCTTGGACCTACAACCAGCATTCATGGAAACAGCAGTCAAAAAAATCAATAAAATGACATAGTGTATATTGAACTGGGCAAATCCACTGCCAAGAACCTCTTTAAATTGTTCGAGCAAACATGTCCTTTCAGAGCAGGGTGCACCTGAGCCCCGTGATAGTGTTGGCAGTGAGAAGGACAGGCCAGGGAAGAACTGGGGCCTTTGAATGCAGTGTTCATGTGGAAGATGTAAAATGCCAGGGCTTCCAGAACGACAAACAGGTTTGTTTTAGAAGTGTAGTCAGAATGCGTTTTTGTTTTTAATTAAAAGATCATTTTATTGGGGGCTCTTACAGCTCTTGTAA
>NW_022103911.1:1233548-1237949 GCF_000313985.2 Echinops telfairi | reverse complement strand
CCCCGCAAACACTCGTTTGAAGGTGGGATGGTGAGATTGTGTGTTATCCACGTTGGACAGATTATCAGAAGAGACCAGTCCCTGCAGGACCTCCTGCTCAGTAAGTAAAAAGTCAGTGAAAAAGCGGAAGACCTTCCATGCGACGGGTCGCCGGCCATCGTGGGTGTCACGGCGGGCTCTCACACAGCAATGGCGAGGATGGCACGGGACCGACAGCGCTTTGTTCCGGTGCGCACAGGGTCACTGCGAGCCAGGCCATGACTCGAGGGCATCAAACAGCAACATACGTTTAGGAGGGTTTGGAAAAGTTTCTAGGAAAATTCTATTATATGTATATCTGAGCTTTGGTGTTACAGTGGTGAAGCATTCAGCTACCAAGTGAGAGATCGGCAGCTGGAACCTACCAGCTGCTCAGGTTCTTGGGAGAAAGGTGTCCGTTTATACCATAGAGACAGCCCTGGAAACTCTACTATAGGGACGTTAGCTCTGTCTGTAGGCTCGTAATGCGTCAGAACTGACTTGACAGCAGAGACGATTTTGATCTGGGGTAGCACAGTAGTTAAGCATTTGGCTACTAACCAAAAGATTGCTGGTTCAAATGCGCCAGCTGTCCCATAGGAGAACGTTTTGGCCACCTGTTTCCATAAATACCACAACCTTGAAAACCCTATGGGGATATTCTATTTTGTCTTATCGGGTCCCTCCCTAGAAGTGGGAATTGAATTGATAGTGAGTTTGTTACTGTATATTTTTCTTCTAGTTCACCGTTTCAGTATACAGGGTAGCATATTTGACACATTTTTCTTTATCTCATGTTTCACTAGATACCCTGTCTTGGAGCTCTTTTCATACCAGCATGTAAAGATATGCTTCATTCTTTTCTGCAGCTCCATAGCATACCAGGACAGTTACAATTTTCTAACCAGTTCTCCATCGATAGCCCACTTTGTCCTTGTATGACCCTGTCTGCAGGATACAACCCTGGAAATGGAATGGAGAGGATGAAATGGTCCCTTTGGTTGGTATTTGCAAATTCCTGTGTATAGAGGTTGTATGAATTTTCACACCCATTAGGACCACTAAAAAAAAAAAAAAGCTTATTTCCCCAAGACCTTACCAATGCTGTACATCAAGTGTTTGAAGCTTTGCCAATCAGATAAGTAAAAAATGGTCCCTCAGCATGCTTTTGGTTTACAATTCTCTTCTAGTAGTGGGGTTAAACATCTTTTCAGATTATATTTGAGACTGGCATATTTCCTTTTCTGTGAACCGTCTGTTTATAAAACATTTTTCTATTGGGTTTTGTTCTTTTTTTCTGAATGATTCGTAGATCTTTATGTATTGGGGGGATTCGCTCTTAGTTTATGTCTTGGCTAAGGTTCCCCAGAAACAGCCCACGGCAAAGCTTGCCTGCGGGCTCCATTGCCAGGGACAGAAGAATGAGAGATCTAGAAACACCAGAGGAGAGAAGAAGAACAAAGGCCAAATTACACGTTTCAGAGTAGCCACCGCTTCTCCAGAAAACACAGAGGGTCGCAAAGATGCACAGGTGACTACGAAGAGTCTCAGAAGGCCGAGTGGAATCGTTTTGTATGGAAACTGTCTCGAAGAGTGGAGATCAACCCTTCTTAGGTTCCAGCATTGCTATCCCGCCCCTTGCAGCAACTCCTAGGAAGCCAGACTTCTCGTTGGACCAACCAGGTAGGATACAATGGCAGCGTCTCTGCAGCATGGCCCTGTGTCCTCAAGGAAGGTCAAGGTGATCAGCAGTTTTAGATAAAGTGATGGTAATTTGGGGTGGGACTTTGGAACCAAGGCAATCACATGATTCCTTGTTGGGGCCACTCTTCTTGGGAAATGAGGCCAATTGAAATCCGAGGGACAGAAGGAGTTGAACAGAACTGAGGCGGTATCATCTGTTAACTATTAGAAAATAATTTTTA
Organism: Echinops telfairi; assembly: GCF_000313985.2. Lineage (NCBI taxonomy): Eukaryota > Metazoa > Chordata > Mammalia > Afrosoricida > Tenrecidae > Echinops > Echinops telfairi. The sequence continues at coordinate 1,236,006 of NW_022103911.1, read as the reverse complement.
GTTTATTCATTTCTAGTTTCCCATTTGCCTTCCCATTTGTCTCTCCTCATGGTGGGTTTGGTCATCGAGACATTCCTCATTTTTATGTCATCTTGTTTATCAAGTTTTCCTTTTATAAGTTCTGAATGAAGAGTCCGGGATAGAACTATGTCCCCATTCTGAGACTGCAAAATAATTCTCCCATGTTCCTTCAGATGCTTCCATGATTTTTTTTTTAATTTTTAAAGTTAAATAGTTACGCATCTATAATTTATCCTGTGAAGTGTGCATCTAATCTCATTTCCCCAAATAGCTACTCTGGTGTACCAACACATTTTCCTCATTGATTTATCATGAAGCTGAGACTCTAACCACTCACCCAAACCCATTCTCCCTTCTTCTTGGGCATACAATAGACTAAAGGGCCTGGCTTACCCAGAGATAAGTATGGTATATGACGTGGTCAAAGGAATGTGGGTATGCTACACACATAAAAAAGCCTTCCACAACACTCATAGTGAACTATTGACAGAGCAGAACTGCCCCGTGTGTTTTAAAACTGTGCGTTTTTGTGGGAGCAGAAAGCCTCCTCTGGTTTCAAACTGCTGACCCGGTGGCTGGCAGCCCCACTTGTAATCCAGTGTGCCACCAGGACTCCTGACATAGTCTGTAGCGTTAGCGAATTAGGACATCAAATGCCAGTGGGAACTTGGCAGAAATGCCATCTTTTAAAGTTGATCACGTGATAGAGATCCCAATACGTTCCATTTAAAAACTTTCTCAGGATTATTAAGTCAGTGACAGAACTCATTTCAACCCCTGAAATTTCAGGATGCGTGTGTTTTTGGCGGCGTCCCGGCTCACCATAACCAGTATCAGCATCTCCTAAATTCCCATCCTTATTCGAGTCGTTTTGAGACTCTCTAGTCTCTCCCATTGGACTATCTTTCGAGTCAAGTGACAACACCACATTGTTTTACCTGTCCTTTCAAAACGTATTTTAAATTCTACTAGCACTGTTTTCCCCTTTAATTTATTTATTTAACTTCCCTGGATTCCTTTGGTTTTTCCCCTAGTTATTTGTTTTTTTATTCTTTATTTTAACATATGAATGTGTTCTTTTTCTTCAGGAGTGGTGTGATGGGTTCAGTTGGGCTGTAACCAGAGGTTGGTAGCTCGCATCCACTGGTAGCTCCCAGGCAGAAGGATGAGGCAGTCTGCTTCCATCAATATGGAAGCCTCGGAAACTTGACTGTGTTCTCTGGGGTCTGTATGAGCCAGAATCAACAAGGGCAGTGGGTTTGGTTTTGATGGAGGGAAACAAAATATTTCCTTATTTGTATTAAGTTAAAATTTATGTTACAACAAGGAAAATTGGCATTTTTATGATGTTGTCTTTCTATCCAAAAGAAAAGTGACACTTGTGCAAATATTTTTTTGCATGTTTGATAATATTTTAAACTTTCCTTTCTATACATCTCACATATATCATATTAAGTATAGTCTTAGATATTTTAATATTGTGTTATAATATTGAATGGAAACTTTCCTTCCATTGTATTTCCTATTGATGTCATGCAAATTTATGCATTAGTCTTATTGTTTGAAGTTGTTTCTGTTGATTCTCTTGCAATGTAAAAATATGCAATCGCTTTATCAATAAATAGTTATTATTACCACTTCCCGAGCAGCACCAATGTCTCCAAGCATTTATCTTGACTAACAACATTGGTTCATGTGCCTAACACAACGGTGAATAGTGATAGTGGGCATCTTTAGCTCATTCCTGACTTCACTTAATGGTGTCTAAGGTCTAAGGGTTCTGTATTAAATTTTAGATTGACTATAAGGTAGTGTAGGAAGGAGCCCTGGTGGGTTACTTGTTAGGCTGCTCACCACAAGGTCAATGTTCTTAATCCCCAGTCATTCTACAGGGGAAAGAAAAGGCTTTCTACCCTATCAAGACTGCGAGTGTAGGAAACCCATCAGGGCAGTTCTTCCATGAAAATAACTGCATCATTTTTCTCCTTATATCTTTTAATATGCCATAAATTTATTAACATAGTTCAATTAAAAACACCTTTCATTCCAAAAAAACCGTACCAAAAACTCTTGTTTGCCTTTTAACCTTGTTTTTTGTTTGTTTGTTTAAATCATTTTATTGGGGGCTTTAACCTTGTTTAAATGTACAGTTAAGGAACATTACGTACATTTGTCATGGTTTGTTACCATCAAGAAATGTCTTTTTAAATTTAAAAAAAAGTTCAGTTATTCTTCTATTCATGATGACATTGAAAGACACATTGCGTGGAGTAAATATGCTGCAGGGCTTCGATAGAGTATTGAAAAGCAAGTCTGTAACTTTGAGAACTCAGGTGTGCCTGACCCAAGCCATGGTGTGCGGTATATGTAGTGAACCCAAGCCATGGTGTGCGGTATATGTAGTGAACCCAAGCCATGGTGTGCGGTATATGTAGTG
>NW_022103911.1:1231877-1233293 GCF_000313985.2 Echinops telfairi | reverse complement strand
ATGTAGTGAACCCAAGCCATGGTGTGCGGTATATGTAGTGAACCCAAGCCATGGTGTGCGGTATATGTAGTGAACATTGGCGGGTAAATAAGGAAGACTGAAGAGGAATCGATATTTTCGAATAGTGGTGCCGGTGAAGAACATTGGAAGGATCATGAACTACCAAAAGGACAAATAAATCTGTCTTGGAAGAAGGATGGCCAGCACTCCTTAGGCACGTTGTCAAGAGAGACTCGTCCTTGGGAAAAGTACAGATGTTTGGTAAAACAGAGGGGAGGCAAAAGAGAGTAAGGCCTTCAATGCGATAGACTGACACAGTGGCTGCAACAATGGGCCCAAACACAGGGAATAATTATGAGGATGGTGCAGGACCCGGCAGGGTTTCACTCTGTGTGCATAGGGTTTCTGAGGGTCAGAGCCAATGGATGGCATCGAACCACAACATTCATGGTGATCCATTGGATCAAATTTTTGCCTATAGAAATTTTTTCTTGTGCGTTAATGTACTTCATATACTATGAATTTTTGCAGCTTTCTATTGTTTTTAGATGCAACTGAGTCATTACCAGCCCATGTACAACAACACTGCCTGGTCCTGCACCATCCTTACAATTGTTATTATCTTTAGGCCCATTGTTGCAGCCACTGTGTTAATACATATCATTGAGTGTCTTCCTCTTTTTTATTGACCCTCAAGTTTACAAAGCATGATGCCCTTTTCCAGGAATTGTTCTTTCCCAATAACTTGTCCAAAGTAAGTGCGATACCATAATTCCAATTCATCAATTTTTCAATCTACTTTGTGCATTGGCTAAGTTTCACATGCATATGAAGTGCTTGGAAACACCATGGCTGGTGAGAGGAAGTACTGAGAGCCGAATGAAGGTCGAACACGATAGTGGGACAGGAGGAAAGTAAAAGGAAATAGAGGAAAGAACTAGGAGGCAAAAGACATTTATAGAGGTATAAACATATGCATTTACATATGTAAATATATTCATATATAACAATAGGGATATAGGTCTATGTGGATATACTTATATGTTAAGTATTAAGGTTGCAGACGGACATTGGGCCTCTATTCAAGTCCTCTCTCAACACAAGAAAACTTTGTTCTAATAACCTGGCATTCTGTGATGCTCACCTTCCAGACATAATTGCTGAAGACAAAATGGGTGCACAAGCTAATGTGATGAAGAAAGCTGATGGTGGCCGGCTATTAGTAGATACAGTGTCTGGGATCTTAAAGGTTTGAAGTTTAACAGACAGCCATCTAGCAGGAATGCAACAAAGCCCACATGGAAGAAGCACACCAACCTGTGTGGTCATGAGGTGTCGATGGGATCAGGTATCAGGCATCAGAAAACAAACAAACAACCAAAACAAACAACCATATCAATGAGAACAAGGGGGAGC
>NW_022103911.1:1230241-1231091 GCF_000313985.2 Echinops telfairi | reverse complement strand
TGCTACCACAATAGGCTTCCAAACATTTTCCTTCCTGGACTCCTTGACATCATCACCCTTTTATCCCACCCCCATCACTATCCCACCCCACCTGCTCCCCTAAGAAACCCTTGTTCTACTTGCCTCCCCTGTAGGTTCATCAATCCTGGGTTTTATAGGCTGAAAAACAGAAGAGTTGTAATCTATATTGAAGGCTGCAACCCTTGATCTTCACTAGCAAGTGTTTCAAGACCCCCCTCACTGTCAGCAGGCAAGGTTGTGTCATCTGCATATTAAAGTTTGCTAATAAGCCTTGCTCCGGTCTTGATACCATGCTCTTCTTCATATTGCCCATCTGTTTTTTTAAGTAACTTGGCATTAATGCTGTGCTAGTTCCTTTTGTTTGTTTTCCCTATTTTTATTTTGGTGAAAACATGCAGCAGAACATACACTCCTTTGTCCGTTTCTGCTCCTTACTCACCTTCAAATGAGCTTATTTCCCTGAATCCACAATTACACAAAGCTCTCTGGGGGTGAGGGTGCAGTTTCATTTTCTAGGCTAAACGCTCCTCTCTGCTCCTGTAGAGAGACAGATGGACACCCCTCGACATGGATGACCTTTCTGTGGGACTATCCAGGAGCCCTGGTGGGGTCATGGTGAAGGGTTGGGTTGCTAACCACAAGGTCAGCGGTTGGAAACCACCAGGAGCACCTGGGAGCAAAGCTTTCTACTCCTGTAATGAGTTACAGTGCAGACACGCACCCGTGGAGGCAGTTCTACTCTGACCTATAGGGTCACCATGAGTCAGAGTCAACTCAGCAGCAATGAGTTTGGTTTGGGCTGTGCCTCTGAATAGATGAATCGATTCTT
>NW_022103911.1:1214567-1228602 GCF_000313985.2 Echinops telfairi | reverse complement strand
GCTGTGGATTTGTTTCTCCTATGCACCCAGACTAACACAGGGAGTGTGATGACTCTTGAAAGCTTGTGCTCCTAAATGGTACCTGCCACCGACCTTTGCATGCTGTTAACCACTGGCCAATCGCGCAGGCCTGAGGCCACGGGGAGGAGGGATGTCAAATGGTAACAAATAGAGCCCCATTGGGAAGGGACCAGAAAGATGAGGTGGTAGAAATTGGACAAACAATAGCATCTATCCAACAGAGAGGGAAGCCGGTGGTACAGTGGTATGGGAAGTGGAGTTGCTTAATCTGGCTCTTCTACCCCTGCCTCTGTTAACTCCCACCGAAGGATTGGGGGCTGGGGGGGCATGCAAATAAGGACATGTGAAACACTAACACAGTAGAAGGGATTCATCCGTTTGAGTCGCCACTGCCCTGGTTGTCATGGTGAGCCTGGTTATCAAGCATGAACCGAGAGAAGTCCCAGGACCATCAAGGACGAGGGGCCACCAGTGAGCATGGCTGAGATCTCTCTGCAGTGACAGAGGCTTAGGCACGGAGACCATGTGATGGAGGGTGGGGGCCAAGACAAGACACCAAAGCAAGGATGCCAGGAGAAGAGCCAAGGAGCAACAGTAAGACTGTGGGCTTGGGAGGCAGAGCGACAGGCGGGCTTCCTGCCCCGTGAAGGTAGAAGACACGAGAGAAACCATGGAGCTGAGAGACTGAGAAGCAGATAATTGGCTTCTTGGCTGTGAATCAATGACTGTATTTTACTGCTTACTGATCCTGACCTGTGGTAACCTGGTAACTTCCCTCACCCCCTCCTAATTGTGAGTTGTATCTGTGAGTTCTGCATGGGCCTTGTGGCACACAGAGACAAGGAGATGTCCTGAGAGAAATGGTCGTTATCAGAATGGACAAAGAAAGATGGAGTGGGGAGGCACGTCTGACCTTTGCCTTGGGGCAAATGGCCCTGGGTGGGCGTGAAATTGGATTCTTCTCCCTTGTGAAGATCAGACTTGGCTTCCAAGCAGTTCCTCCCTTGGTTCAGCATTCAGTTGCTAATCAAAAGGTTTGCCTCTCGATGGGAGAGTGGTCCGGTTCTAGAAAGCTTGCGGACAGCCTTGGAAACCTGCCGGGTGAGTTCTGCTCTGGCCTGTAGGGTCGCTGGTGTGGGGCTGGAGTCCAGGGCCAGGGGCTGGTTTCGGGGTTGGGGTAGGGGCTGCCTTTGACTTTGACTCCTCGGCGGGGTGGGTGGGGGGTGTTGCCTCTCTCCTTGAGGCAGTACGTTTTTGCTGGCACTCACCTCCTCCTCCTACCCCGGGTGTTCTCACCTCCCACCCAGCTCCCTGCTCCTGCCCAGACCTCAGCGGCACTTGGTGATTTTGTGGCCTCTGACGCACGTTGAAGTCTGGAGAATATACCTGTCTCCTAGTTTCACCAAAAAACGTGCTGTGCTGTCTTTTTTTTTTTCCTTTTTCCATTTGCCTTGTTGGTTTTGGACGATTTCCAGGAGGCTGAGGTCCGCAGCTGTGCTCACACAGAAACCTCCCGGTCACTTTTTGACCTGCATTTCTTTGGCATGACAGGCCACAGTGCCACAGAGGAAGTGCGTGCGCAACTGTCACTTGACTCCTGGGAATGACGAGAGGAACAAGTCTATGGCTTAATGTTTGTCAACACACACCTCTTCTTCCTTTCTTTCTTTTTCAGGGAGTAGAACTGATGGTGGCTTGCTCTTATCGGACCGCGGGGACACTTGTGATTGGACACTGCCACTGTTGGTCCCTGGTTACTTGATGGTACGGCTGCGCTTTTCCAGAAAACGGACGAGCAGCATTCGGCCAGTCATGTGCCCCTTTCTCTCGTGACCTATCCGTCCTCCCCTCGACCGTTGGTTAGAGACGGATGCCACTGAGTTTGCATAGTTCACCTGGGCTGTCATAACACCTGCATGCCTTTCACAACACCGTCCTCTGCCATTCAGCCTTGACTGCCAAGACGCCTCAGGCCATGACTCAACCTTTTGGATATTACCTCTGAGGCTCCCTCATTCCATTAACAAATACTTACCCTGTACCTAATTCCCCCCGCGCCGACTTTCCCCCACCATAACCACAAATAGACAGGTGTCCAAAGGGGGAGGGGAGCGAGGGTGGAATGGAAAGAAAGGTGACATAGTTCCGTCTCCAGTTCATCCTCCATGAAGCGTGTGGGAGCATGGGAAGGGCAGAGGCGGATTTAGATAAACCAGCGTCCCTCGGTCGTCCTCTCTTGGACATTTGCCCTTGTGCACTGGGGCTGCCATAGCAGAGATACCAGGGAGTGGCTTTAGAGAACAAAACACGTACGTCCTCACGGTTCTGATACGAAAAGTCCAAAAGAGGGTCTAGGCCGGGTCAATTCCTTCCAGGGTCTCTCTGCTAACTTCCGGGGTCTCTAGCCATCCTGAAAGCACCTTTGCCTGTAGAAGAGTCCTTCCTCGGCATCTGTCTCCTCTTCCTCCCTGTGTCTTTGAGTCGGTCATGATCTTCTTAGCCACAGAAGTGATTAGGTTTAGGACCTACCCTTCTCTGGGATGGTCTCGTTAACATAAGAAAAAGCCCAGATTACAAACAAGGTCAAATTCATATTTACATATTCAAAGATCTGTTTGTTTGTTTGTTTGTTTGGGGGGCGGCAGGGGAGGCAGCTCAATTCAAACCAGAAACAGCCATAAAAAAGATCACCAGGACATGCAAACAACCCAGATTATGACTAATAGACCGTGATGATGAGCATGAGCCCACAGACCATGGCAGACAAAGTGATTTGACGCAGAAGTCTCCTTGTTTATAGTCTCAGAACACCCCCTGCTCCTACAGTACAGTCTGGAGATCCTTGATGTTTGCTAAGTCACCTTCGTGGTGCTGGAGAAGAATATCCAAAGTACCGTGGATGATTAAAAGGACAAGCCTATCTGTCTTGTAAGAAGTAGGGACCGAGGCGCGGACGGCAAGACTTAGCCTTACGTACTTTAGACACGCTGTCAAGAGAGACCAGCCCTTGGAGAAAGACTTCACTGTAAAGTAGGGGCAGGCCCTCAAGGGAATGGACGGGCACAGCGGCTGCAACAACGGGCTGAAGCACAGGCGCAATCGTGAGTCGGCGCAGGACCAGGCGGTGCTTCCGCTCTGCAGTGCACGTGGTCACAGTGGGTCAGAACCCACCTGATGGCGTCTAATGACAAGACGCCTTTCACCGAGCTAAGCTCTACTTCAAATAGCCATCCTAGTTTCAAATCTCGGATGTAGTAAGTGGAGGAAATGACTTGTCCTCCTTCAAGAACATTTCCATTATAGTTAGGCATCCCTCTGGGTGGTAGGGGAAGTCACGTTGAGAGAAAGAAGAAGCTAGGGATGGCGGACACTCGGACTAAAAGCAAGGCTTGAATGGGAGCAGATAGTGTAAATGAATGAAGGGGTCTGGGGCAAAAAGAACTCCATGTTTTCAGTACATTCTCATTTCCGTCGTGCCGTAGGCAGACGGAAACAGAAGTCTCTCTCCTGGAAGACAAGCAACAACACAAGCCTTCTGATCAATGACAACGAGACTCAGACTCCAGGTCAACTCCCTCGGACGGGGTGATGGTGCCTTGGAGGGACTGGAAGGTGGCCTGTCGATAGAGGCAGCGTGACCCAGCTTCACTGCATGGCACCGTGCAGTCCTAGGGGCTCAGCATGGGCTGCTCTTGGGGTCTTTGTAGGGGGGGCGGGGGCGGCAAATCCTCAACATATAACGTAAATCCTTAAAATGTAAAGTTCTTAACATAAAATCCACTTGTTTTATAAACATTGAAGATTTCATTTCATTTCAAAAAAACACTCGGTACATGCCAAACAGGAGAGCCATGGGCCATGCACGTGGGATCTGGGCACAGAGAGAAAGAGAGAGACTTCAAATCAGTCTATCTAGTCAGATTAGCAATTCCAGACACATTGAGAGTACTATTACTAATATTGCGCAAAAACGCCTCTCGGGGTCCAGTCCCTTACAAGGATGGTGCAGTCTACTTGGCTCTGGCCCCTTGGTGAGCAATTGGTAAAACTTATCTTCCATAAAGATCAAATTAGGAAGCTGGCAAGATTCTCCACTTGCAAGAATTAGTTGACCATGGGGCAAAGGCTGGTTTTATTTTAAAAGAAAACCCACCATTTTTTCTTTTCTTCCAAAGACAAATAATTGGAGTTACAGTTTCTTGTGTGTCCTACGCTGGGGGAAACCCTTGAACTTGAGAGCTCTTTGAGCTCTCAGGCCTGGCTGCAGAAGTGACTCCATCTAAGCCTATTGGACTATCTCCAAGGGATCAGCTGTCTCCAACGGGACCTGCCACCATCTTCGTGGGTCTCTCACTCGGCAGTCACCCTGGTTGCTGCTTGCAGAGGCCGTCTTGGTCTAGTACCTTAGAGGGGGTCTTGGGAGCTCCTGCTGAGCTATACTATTGTCTGTGCAGGTCAGCACATTACCGCGTAAGCTTATCATGGCCTGTTTTCTTTATGTAATGTTGATAAAGCAGGGCTTTCTTTCAAGTAAGTATATCCCCTCTCGGCTGACTGCAGTGTTGTGGTGGTCATGCATTGGGTTGCCAACCGCAAGGAGAGCAGTGGGACGCCACCATAAAGAGTGACCGCACCAGAAGCCCACAGGGGCCGAGCCACTCTGTCCTATAGGGTCCCTGTGAGCGGGCATCAACCCAATGGCAGTGAGTTTGGGTTTGATTTTTCAGCTTATTATAACTCTCTGCGTATATATGCTGAGAGTTTTAATCCCCATAACTAGGGAATGCTAACTTGTTTGTAAATGGGATCTTTGACGATATGCTGAGTTAAGTTATGGTAATATGAGGCTATTATAAGTTAAGTTATGGTAATATGAGGCTGTATAGGAGTCGAATGGTTCTGATCAAATCTGAGTGTGTTCTTATCTAAGGAAGAGACAGAGAGAGAAACAAAGGAATAATAGACATGTGGAGATGCAGCTCCAAGCCCAGGAATATCTAGAGCTACTAGCAACTGGGGTTGATGAGAAAGGATCTTCCTCCAAGGACTTCAGAGGGACTCTGCTCTGAGCCCCACCGTGATCTGAACCCTTAGCCTGCAGAATTATGAGGCAATAATTTTTCCTTGTTAAAATTTTGAGATACCTTGTAGTTGCCAATGGAAAATAATGCACTGGATGCTCACATCCCTTAGAATTTCTGTACAAAGAAGCCAATAATTTGCAATTTTAAAAGTGGTCATTTCTCTTTAACTTTATGGATGCTTACAATATAATAGTGAGTTTTATAGAACATGATTAGAAACACCTTATCCCTCCATCTGTTAATACGGACCCAACTGACAAGAGAGAGGCAGCAATGAACAAGAGAGGTAACTATGATGCTGTGACAGAGTTATTGCCTGGAGAGTCACACACACATGGCTGGGGACAGGAGGGAAAGAATCACTTTTGGAAGTTAGAAGCATTCTTAGGTTTTGGAATTTAGAAGCATTCTTGTTTCCTTTAAAGAGTTCTGGAATTCAATCTCAATCTAGCCTTAGAGAAGAGAGCTCATTTCAACCTAGGATACTGTATTTGTTTTCTCCAAAACCAAGCCAAACTCGCTGCCATCAAGCCAATGTTGACCCACGCCACCCCACAGGCCAGGGTAGAACTGCCCTTCTGAGTTTCTGAAACTGTAACACTTTATGGGAGTAGAAAACCCTGTTGTTCTCGCGAGGCGCAGCTGATGGTTTCAAACTGCTGACCTTGCAGATTGCAGCCTAACTCATAACCACTCCGCCACCAGGGCTCCTCTATTAGTTTCCTCAAACTGCCGCAACAAAGTAGCACCAACTGGGTGGCTTCACATGACAGAAACTTATTCTCTCACATTTCAGGAGATTCGAAGTCCAAAATTAAAGTGTCAACAGGATTGATCTTTCTGGAGGCTTTCAAGGAAGCCAGCCATTCTTCATTCCTAGCTTCTGATGATGACCAGTAATCCCTGGTGCTGCTTGCTTTACAGATGTTTCACTCCAATTCATGCTTGTCTTCATGTCACATTTTTCCCCCTCTATGTCTCGGTGTGACGTTGGTTTCTGTAGAGAAGCAAGGGCAGTGATGCTTGTTAAGTATATGCAAATAGAAAGATATTTATCTCAAGAAATAGCATGCACATTGTAGAAGTAGGTAAGTCTAGTCTGTAAGTCAGGTAGGCGGCTTTTTTGAGTTGTGCAGCTGTGGGAGCTACCGAATAGGAGGCTGAAAGATAAAGCAGGAGGGCCACAAGTTGGTGGATGCAGAGATGAATGGATCCAAGATTGTGGGTCTAATGATGGCTTCTGGGATTGGCAGGTGGCACATTAGGAGATCAAGAACCAGATGCAAGAGCCAGATCTACCAAAAGGCCAAGGGAGAGCTCAGTTCTGCTCATGGTCTCTCTTATATAGAAGACCTCACCCCCAAGGAGATGTCCTCAGGACAGGTCCCACCCCTAGGGATTCCACCTGTAAGACCCCATCTAGATATGTTAAATGGACACAAAATCAAACCATCACAGTCTCTATGGATTGTTTTCTATCTTTTATAAGGGTACTTTCAATGAACTTCCAACCCTCCATAATCTAATATGACTTCATCTCTGTTCTTACCCTGTTTATATATGCAAAGACCCTATTTAAGTGGGATCCCATTCTAAGGTTCCCAGACACAAGTTTTGGGAATACAAAAAAGAATAAACAGAGTCACTGTACCCAAAATACCCAGTCGACATTCCACCAGTCAGGAGGTAGTATATGAGCAAGAATCAATGGTGCTGAAGGAACAAATTCAAGCTGCACTGAAAGCATTAGCCAAAACCAAGGCTCCAGGAATTGATGGAATCCCAAAGGAAATGTTTCAACAAGCTAACGAAGCACTGGACGCACTGACTTGTCTATGCCCGGAAACTTGGAAGACAGCTACTTAGCCAACTGACTGGAAGAGATCCATATTTGTACCCATGCCAAAGAAAAACGACTCAATGGAATGTTCAAATTATAAAACAATATCATTGACGTGACATGCAAATAAAACTTTGCTGAAGATCATCCAGTTGCAGTAGTACATTGACAGGGAACTGCCAGAGGTTCAGACAGGATTCAGAAGAGAACTTGAAACAATGTTGATCAACGCTGATATCAGATGAGTCTTGGCTGGATCAAGGCAAAGAATACCAGAAAAAAAATGCTTACTTGTGTTTCCTTGACTATGCGAAGACATTGATTGTGTGGATCATAACAAACTATGGATAGCCTTGAGAAGAATGGGAATTCTAGAACACTTGATTGTGCTCATTCAGAACTTGTGCATGGATCAAAAAGCAGTTGTGCAAACAGAACAAGGGAATACTGCATGCTTTAAAATCTGAAAAGGTGTGGAGGGAGGGTGGGGTGGGAAGGGGAACCGATTACAAGGATCTATATGTGACCTCTTCCCTGGGGGATGGACAACAGAAAAGTGGGTGAAGGGAGATGTCGGACAGTGTAAGATATGACAAAATAATGATTTATAAATTATCAAGGGTTCATGAGGAAGGGGGGAGCGTGGAGGGAGGGGAAAAATGAGGAGCCGATGCCAAGGGCTTAAGTGGAGCGCAAATGTTTTGAGAATGATGAGGGCAACGAATGTACAAATGTGCTTTACACAATTGATGCATGTATGGATTGTGATAAGAGTTGTATGAGCCCAATAAAATGATTAAAACAAAATTTTTTTTAATTTAAATCCGAAAAGGTGTGTGTCAGGGTTGCATCCTCATGCCATACTTGTTCTATCTGTATACAGAGGAAATCATCAGATAAGCTGGATTATATGAAAAAACAGAGAAAGGCTTGTTAACAACCTGCAAAAAAACAAAACAAAACCAGTAACAACAACAACAGCAAGGACTGCAACCTTCATTATGGATGCCAACTCAATGCCAAGCAGACCCAAATCCTCACACCTGGACCAACAGGTGCCATCACGATAAATGGAGTAAAGATTGAAGCTGTCACGGGTTTTATCTTACTTGAATCCAGAATCATGCTCCTGGAGGCAGTGGTGAAGAGATCCCAAAATGCATTGCGGTGGATAAGTCAGACCTCTTTGGAGTGTTTAAAAGCAAGGATGTGACTTTGAGGAGTAGAGTGGCAAGACCCAAGCCATGGATGGCATTTTCATTCTCCTCGCATGACTGTGGAAATTGGACGTTAAATAACGAAGACCAAAGCAGAATGGGTGCGTTTGAACGACAGTGCTGGCAAAGAATGGTGGCCGTGCAAAGGGCCAACCTGGAGGAAGCGCGGCCAGAGAACTCTTTAGCGGCAAGGACGACAAGACTTCATTCTTTGGACGTGCTGTCGGTAGAGGGCAGTCCCTGAAGAGGACATCATTCCAGCAAAGTGGAAGGGCAGCAGACAAGAGGAAGGCCCGCAGGGAGATGGAGTGACACAGGAGCTGGATCAATGGCTCGGGTATAGGAACAATTGTGAGGCTGGCACAGGGCTGGACAGTGTTTCATGATGTTGTGGCCGCTGTGTGTCGATGGCACTTACAAACAACAGAGCACTTCCCAGAAAGTTTATACACCACAACACACTGCCTTTGAGTCCATTCTGACTCCTAGCGACCAGAAAGGTTTTCTGAGGCTGAATATCTTTACTGGAGGAGAGAGCCTCTTCTTTTTCCCTTGGAGCAGCCGGTGGCTTTGAAGTGCTAACATTGCGATTAGCAGCCCAAGGCCTACCCTACTACTCCATCAGGGCAAAGTTTAGTGATGTTGTTTATGATAGGAATTGTACACTATGATCCAGATTATTCAAAATAGGATATGATGGTAAAAAGTTAATAGAGCCTTTCAAAAATAGAAACCGCCATTAACTAAACCTATCAGAGTGAAACAGAAGTAGCTGCCAAGAGAGCTAAATGTTCTTCTGTGTGTGTTATGACTAATTCCGATTGACGTGATTCCTTGAAGTTAGAAAAATTCACCATTTGAAAAAACAAAACGTTTAAATTTACATTCTGGATATCTGTCATTTTTTCCTTTTCTGGATAGCTTTACTTTAGAAATCACACAATTTCCTGACTTTTGTACAGGATGATTAAGATAACATGTGTCTGGTGTTTGTTTACCATGAGTCATGTACCATTATTTTCCTGTCTAATTCATTTTAGTTTTACGAAGTAGAAAATGTTCAGACAGCTGGACCTTCTACGTTCTTTTGTTTTTCCGTACAAGGACATTACACATTGCGGTAGTTTTATATACCACCACAAATGATCCCATGTTGAGAGAAAAGCTGGCAGATCACAGCTGTTGGCTAATGGCCATATTTGGGCAATCTTGTGGAGAATGACTTGGGGAGAGCAAATGTTGGATTAGGCTGGGTTGTCTAGAGAAACAAAATTAGTGACCCTCGAATATGTAGAAGGACAGACCTGCTATCGAGAAGTGATTTTATATCAAGAAAGCAACCCAGCCCAGTCCAACTCAAGTCCACAGTCTGCAGCTAGCAGGGCCCATTTCAGATGCATGGAGCAGCAGGCTGATGCTGTAAACAGATGACATGGGAAGCCGAGAGCTCACCGACCGGTGGGGGTAGAGTCGCATGGATCCCAAGTCAGTGGAACATGGCAGGGTGCCACCAGCTCCCAGATTGGCTCCTAAGATCATCTGCCCACCTGGGGTCACCCCTGGAGATAGTCACATGTGGGATACAGAAAGGTTATTGCCCAAGTTGTCCCCCCATATTACATGCCAAACCCAAGAGGCTGCTTGCTAACATACGGTCAAAGACTACACACTTGGAGGTCAATTGCTTAGAGGCTATCTGACTGAGGGTTATCAGCCATCTAGAGCAATCAGACCCCACTGTCTGTCGCACCCTAGATGGGGCCTACCTCCTGCTGATAAAGACAGTGAGTTATTCCCTGAAGGAGAGCCCGAAGACAAGGTCAAGCCAACTCAAGGAGGATCAAGGTTAGGCTGCCATCTTGACTTTTGAGTCCACCCATCTTTGTCACCCCTTCCCTTCCTATTGTGTGTACACCCCTAGCTCATCCCCCTCCTATTGCACGTATGCCTATTGTACAACCCCTTCCTGTCATGTATTTGGTTTCCTGTAATTAGGGGGCCTTGCACGCCCCCTAAGTGTATATAAGCCTTGGTTAGAAATCTATTCTCTCTCTTGGCGTGGACCTGGCTGCTGAGATCATGGTCATCTGGGAGGTGAGCAATTGCATGCCTTAGTTTGTCTGATGTCTCTTTAATTTTACTCCTCAATTACACAACCACCCTTTGGACCCATTCAATTGTGGGGGCTGGTAACACACAGTCACAGAGTCCCAGCAAGCAGACAGGGCAAGGGCAAAGTGGAAAGAGAAGTTCTCACTGTCCCTCTTGTAGAAAAGACACTCTAACTACCGCAAATGTCTCCATGAGAAACTAATTTCACATTATAGCTGTCTTGTCTGTCACCTAACCTGTTTCTTCTGCATTCATTCATCAGGCCTTTAAACTCTAGGTTTTTTAAAACAACTTTAACACTTCAATGGGAAAAAAGAAATCAGAAAGCCTCCAAGCCATTATAGGAATTAGAGGGCATCAATGCATCAGGGCCAAATGGATAGGCACAGGTAGTAAAATCTTAGCTACTACTGGTGATGTTTCGAATGGGAGTCGTAGTGGTGTGTTTTCAGCATTATGTTTATTACCAAGTGGAGGGGTCACCTGTCAGTGACTGGGAAGAATAAGGGGAGTAAGCATAGTAATGTATTTGTGGGTCGTTTGCATCATATGGATCCAAGAATATTTCATTAACATAGTTTCACTCATCCTTATAGTAATGTTATGCCGACCACCATTCAATCAATTCTCACTCATTGTGACCTTATAGAACAGAGTAGAACTTGTTTCTGAGGCTGTCAACCTTTATGGGAGCAGAAAGCCTCTTCTTTCTTCCATAGAGCAGCAGATGGTTTTGAAGAACAGTACTGCCCTTCATGGTTAGCAGCCTAGTGCGTAACCCATAGTGCTCCTTACAATAATGTTATGAAATGTTGCAAAAGGCTATAATATGAACGCTAATGTCTGTCATCAGTGTATGGCGTCTTCTGTTGTTTGTCCTCATAGAATTTCATTTTACTAGTTTCAGAGCAACAAATATTCCAGGGTGTCTCTGAGCGACCTGAAGGAAGGGAGACAATTAACATAATGGACCAACTTTCGGCACAGGGTGCTGTACTAGTGTGGTAGTTACATAATCTGGTGTCAATTTGAGATTAAGAGTGAAGGGGTGGAGAAATCTGGGAACTCCTGTATTTCTTCCTTGGAGGCGGGAGACATACACTCTCTCTCTGCTCACTCGCTGAGAGATGCTCTATTGACAAGCCATGTGGCATTAAACTGAAGTACGCCAGGCCCCGGGAACTAGAGAAGCCATGTGGAGATACCTGCCAGTGCTGAGATACTTACAATGGCACTGGATCCACAAGACTTCCCACCCACTGGCTTATGATCTTCCTGCATTCAGCGTCATTGCATGTGTTTCGTGAGTCTAAAGAGGACTTTGTAGATCAGTATTGGATATATGGGCTAATATCGGACTTATGGACTTGATCTGGACTGGGCTGGGATGTTTTCTCAATATTCAAGTACTTTTTATATAAAGCTCTTTCTTATACACATAGGAGTGTCTATGGATTTGTTTCTCTAGTCTACCCAGACTAACACAACTAGCCCCCACCATTATGTCAAGCCCAGTTTAACAGGCTCCTGGTAGGATTCAGCAAATAATCTCTTCCTTTCTCCTCCTGACCTGACTGCTCTGACACTGACAGAAATAGAAAGGGAAATCAATTTAGAAGGTGCCGTACATAGTTCCTCTTGTTAGATGTACTGATAATCGTGATTCCTGGAACCTTAGAAATATTTTTTTACATGAATGTAGGAAATAACTTAGTATATTTGGACCAATATCTACTGGAATAGAATTCATCTGTAGTGTTTAGTGTTTATGAGAGGCTTCTTTTGAACATTTTATTGTGCTGTGTGGAAATTTACAGAACAGATTCATTTCCACACATTTTGTCTCATGTCACTAGTTGCAACCCCCTCCGTGCATCCCTTCCTTCCTGAGCTCCCCATTAATACTCGTCCTTTCCTGTCTCTTCCCGCCTTCTGAACGTTGTTCTGCGGCAGACGTTGGCCTTGTGATCTCACAGAGTTGGTTTTCCTGAGAAGTACATTCCTGACAGGTATTGTGCACTTTCTAAACCTGGCTAATGTGTGGCTGAAAGCGATTCCTAAAGACAGGCTCAGTTGAAGTGTGCTGATGCACCACAGTCTCGGGGGTCCCGTCATTCTCTGCAGGCCAGTAAATACGATCTTTTTATCACTGTGAATTTTGTTCTACAGTTTTCTCCCACTCTGTCGAGACCCTTCTATTGTGATCCCAGGAGAGCAGTCAGTGGTGGTAGCTGGGCACTGTCTAGTCCTGCTCTCAGACGAGTGTTGTTGTTGTTGTTGTTGTTAGGTGCCATCAAGTCGGTTCAGACCCATGGAGACCTGGTGCACAACAGAAGGAAACCTTGCTCGGTCCTGTGTCACCCTCACCGTGGCATCTGTCTGTGAGCCACTGTTGCAGCCACTGGGGCCAGTCATCTCATTGGGGGCCTGCCGCTTTCTCACTGCCTCTCGGCTCTACCAAGCACGATGTCCTTCTCCAGGGACTGGTCTCTCCTGGCAACATGTCCAAGTATGTAAGACAAAGTCTTGCCATCCTTGCCTCTAAGGAGCACTCTGGCCTCACTTCTTCCAAGATTTCTTTGTCCTTTTGGCAGCCCATGCTACTTTCAACATTCTTCGCCAGCCACACAGTTCAAACGCATCGCTCTTTCCTTGGTCTCCCTTATTAGTCTTTGGACTGATTGTTTTCTCCACTCTTGGATTATCTTTGCTTTCTGCATATTAAATGGTCACAAGTTCGTAAGATCCCAGTGGCTCATCAAAGTAGGATGTTGTGTTAGGTTGGGTTGTCCAGAGCAACAAAAACCAGTGGCACTCAAATATGTATAAGAAGGGACTTTATGTCGAGAAGTAATTTTCTATCAAGAAGACATCTCAGCCCAGGCCAACTCAAGTCCATGGGTCTGATGAAAGCTGGAGCCCTCTGCAGACTTAGGGAGCTGAAGGCCAATGATGTAGAAAGGTGAAGTGAGAATCAGGGAGATCACAGGCTGGTGGGTTAGGATTCACACTGATCCCAGGTTTAGAGACATGGCAGGGTGCCAAGAGCTTTCCAGGTTGGCGGCCCACATAGAGCCGCACCTGGAGGCAAATACAGAGTCCCAGCAAGGTGGAAGGTGAATGGGGTAGAAAAAGCTATTTTCTCACTGTTTTTCTTATATAAAAAGCCACATGTCCAAGGGGACACTATCAGGCTGTGATATGATTGATAGGTTGGACTCCATCCCTACCTGTTCTCACTGGTCCAAATTGACATAAAATTTAACTGCCAAAGATACACACCATTACCTTTGTTGCCTATGTTATGCCAACTGACCTAGATGCCTCTCATACTGTGGGTCCAAGCCCCCAAGACCAGTAACTTAGTTCCTCAAGGTATTTGGTTGTGACTAAGCCCTTTTCATCCCTGTATGTTCCCTGTATACTCTACTCTATATATGAACCTCTAAGTGTTAGGTTGGTAACCACAAGGTCAGTGGTTCAAACCCACTAGCTACCCTTAGGGAGAAAGATGAGGCTATCTGATACCATATATAGTTTCAGAATCCCTAAGAAGCAGCTCTACTATGTCCTATAGGATCTCTATGAGCTGGAATTGACTTGATATCAGTGGGGTTTTGTTTGTTTGTTTGTGGGAGGTGTGGGTGGGTCTTTGTTGCATGTATAAAAATGCATACAGAAAGAGCCTCTGCCTAACCTGTATATAATCTTGGATGTACTTCATATGCCATTTTCTGCCTGTTCGGCTTGCCTATCTATCT
>NW_022103911.1:1209152-1213436 GCF_000313985.2 Echinops telfairi | reverse complement strand
GCCCATTTGTAAGCCACTGGACAGCCCCTTACAGAAGGGTCTCAGGGAGGAGATGAGCCAGTCAGGGTGCGATGCAACAACGATGAAGAAGTAATCTTCTTAAGGGAGAGGATTGCCTTTAAGATTTACATTTAGTCTTAGAACTTATTTTTCGCCTTGTCCCATATTAGTTACCTGCTGCTGCATAACACATCAGCAGTTGAAAACACATATTTATTTTCTCACTGTTTCTATGGGATTCAGACACAACATAGTTGGGTCCTTTGCCTCCGAGTCTCACAAAGCTGCCACTAAGATGTTGGCCAGCGTCTCCCCTGGATTCTTGGAGGACCTTCCTCAACTGAGGAAGAGTCCATTTTGAAGCTGGCATGGCTGTTGACAGGATTTAGTTCCCTGTGAAGTGCTGACTGCTCTCAGGTCTTTGCCACATGGGCCTCTCCAACACGGCTGCTCGTTTCATCAACACTGAAACACAGCCCATGAAAGTCACAGCCTAATGTAACTTAATTATGGAATTGGCATCCCATTACCTTTGATACATTCGATTCATTAAAAGTAAAAGAACAGGCCCATCAACACTCAAAAGAAGGGGTTTACACAGGGCACAAATCTCAGGAGGGAGGAATCACTGGGAGCCATCTCAACACCACACCTACCCTGCACATTCCATCCTATGTGCTCTTTGCTCATCTGATTGTTGCTGTGGGTCAGGACTAGTCAAGACTAGGCAGGGTCCCCTCACTCACAGACCCTCCTCTTTAGTTACCCAGGTTATGTGGGTGATGGTGACTTCTCAAGACTGAGCATACATTTTGGTTAGGAATATTATGATTATTTATTTCACAATAACCATAGCACACAGTGCTTGGGGAAAGTCAGCACTTGGGACTTGAAGTCAAAGATCAGCCTAAGGAGAAAAAAGGGCACAAAAGAAGAGGCCGATACGCCCATGTCCTGGACTCAGACTACTGACACTGGTGCATGGAAGAAGCCCAGGTGGTGCTGTGGGTTAGGTCTTGGGTCAGCAATTCAAACCTACCAGCTTCTAGTGATGCTCCCGTATGGATTTACAGACTCACAAACCCCATGTAGCATCTCTATGGGCCCGAATCAACTCAATGGAAGGAGGTGTGGAATCAGTGTAAAATCTAAATTATGATCCCTTAGAAGTGGCTTGATAGAGTTCTGCTAGACAGTTAGTATGAGGCGGTATCCCCCCAAAACCGGAATTGCACTGGGCAGCACAGAGCTTTCATAGTACACATTTTCCCGCTGGGCAAGCATCAGAGCAACTCGTTCCAAGTTAGTGCACCCAGTGGCGTCACCTGGGAAGGTTCTCTCTGGTCATGGTGAACTTTTTCATAAAAGCAGTTTCACTCAAACCTCACTTTTTGTGATGGCTGATGTAAGAGAACTGAACAGGTGTGAAATTTTGTTTCCTGCTCAGGAAAAATGCTGCAGAAACTGTTGTGATGTTGAACACAGCTTACATGGACAGTGCTATGGGAAAAACTCAAATATATGAATGGTTTTCTCATTTCAAAAAGGTGAAATGTTGATTGATGACAAACCTCATTCTGGACATCTATCAACTTCCCAAGCAGACAAAAATGTTGACTCAAGCTGCATTTGGAGTTCTTTCCACCAGGTCAGACGGTTAATCAAGCTTTCTATTTAGAGGTTCTGAAAGAAATAGCTTAACCGTGTGTGGCAAAAATTATCTGATTTGTGGCAGACAGGGAACTGGTTTTGCCACCATGATAATGCACCTACTCACGCAGCCATCTCAGTGCACCAGTTATAGGCCAAAAAACAGCATGCCTTTCTTGCCCAAGCACCTGACTCACCTGACTTCACTCCATGCGACTTCTTTTTGTTTCTGCGAATGAAGAGGGACATGAAAGGACAGTGATTTGACGACACAGAAGAGGTAAAGAAAAAAGGGGGAGGGGGCTTGCTGTCAGCCATTCAAACAGAGGAGTTTGAAAAATGTTTCCAAGAATGGAATTGCAGATTTGACAAATGTAGTCAGTGTAAAGGAGGGTACTTTAAAGGTGATAAGGTTATTTTGTAAAAAAAATTAAATACATAGCTTTGAAAAAAAATCTGTTTTGGGGGGGAGTGTAGCCCCTCATATACTTAAAATATTTTTTAAAACACAAAAAAATGATAAAATACACAACTTATTTTAAAAACACAAACTCATATGTAAGTAGTCCTTACCAATTTAATAAGCTGTCTTTTGACATACATTATCTTAATTTTGGCATCTTATGGGTTTCCTGCGTTGTATTTATCCCCACTTTTCAGTTATTTGGTGATTGATTAGATGCCCAACGATGTGTATCTAGGCGTGTAAGTGGCTGGCACTGAATTCAAGACACAGGGGCTTCTACAATATTGTGTATTCTCACTAGGGAAAAGAACAACACACAGGTTTGGTTTTGTTCTTGGCATCCTAACAGATCTTTTAGGAAATAGCTAGTGTCCGTGGAAGGTCCCAGGAGCAAGGCTGATGAGCAAAAGTCCTGCCTTAACAATTGTATCTCCACCAGAACCTCCCTTGGACCTGAAGAACAGAACTCTAACTTCAAACTCTAAGCCTTGGGGGTCAGTGCACTTGGATGGTCTTTCTCTGAATGGTCTGTATCCCTCTGGTACACGGGAACAGCAAGGGTCTATATGTGCCCCAAGCTCTGACCAGGACCCACACGAGCCACATCCTTCCCTTCAGCCACTTTCGGATCCTCCAACTTGCCCTAAGAGTTGTCACCCTGGATATTCGGAGGAGCTCAGGGACTCGTGCCTCTGGAGGTCTGGGCCCCTGTGGCGTGTGCTCCATTTTATTATGAAAGCATGGCCCCAACTGGACCATCACCTTCGGATGACTTTCAGTCACACTTGACATGGGAAGAATTCAGGATTCCAGACTGCTGACGCTATGATCCTGTGTATTGGCTCTCATCTACCCATATTCCAACTCTAGGGTGATCTTTGCTCTATAGCACCTGAAGGTGATGGTGGCGGTGGCAGAAGGAACCCTTTACCCAGGGAGCCGCTGTAATCCACAGAAGCTCCGCTCCCCCAGCCCCCTGAGATTCTGCTCCACACATCCAACAGGCAGTGGGTGTAAGGTCCCAAACAAACACCCAGTATTCTGTGTGGTTTGGCATTTGATGATAACGAGGAGGGCCCCCAATGGTCTAATCAGTCAGCCCCCCTCCCTACTGTGCTCCAGCAGATGAGGTTCAATAGCCACGAACCCTCCTTATCCCAGAGGAAAGCCATCGTGCAGATGAGTAATGAGTAGCAGATTCCAGTTATTCAAAAAGTCCATCACAGCCTCCTAGAGAAATCAGGGGACATTCCACCCTCTTGACCCAACAAAGTCTGCCACACAGGGTCCTTAGCTGTTCACTTTGTTCCCAAGCACAGGCTCAGTGTGGCCCTATGCGACACAGTGTCCTCCTCCTGAGGTCTGTGTCTAACAAACGGCTGGGAATCTTGCCCACCAGTGGCGTGGGTCTCCCACCATCCCTCTGAAGCCTCTCGCTCACTAGCAGGGTGAACAGGCAGCCATGCCTGTGCCATCTGAGGTCTGGCTAGACTCTTGCTCTGCCGGAAAGTGGAAAGTAATACTCTTATGTAGCTTAACCCTGGAAGTAGCAACCCATAGACTTTGACATACCCTGTTCATTCGAAGCAAGCGAGTAGGCCAGCCCACCCTAAAAAGAAGAGAAAGAAGATGGTTTGAACATGATGATGGCAACAGATGTCCAAATGTGCTTGACACAATGGATGGATGGAATGTGAGAAGAGCTGTACGAGCCCCAATAAGATGATTTAAAAAAAAGACAAGGATTACCCATGAGTATCTGGCTTGCCTCCTCTTGATGAGATTATGGATGATGTGCTTCTGGCCTGGTCTTTCTCTTTGCCCGATAAGGAACATAATATAATTTGTTTGGGACCCTCCTTATCTCTGCATATTCATAAGCTGCCTGCCCTCCCCATTGGTGATCATGCGTATGAGGCAAGGGGGAGAGATCACATTCTAGGACTACAGTGACTATGGCCTCAAGAGTTTTTTTAAAAGAAAATTGCATGGTTGGTTGGTATTGTTCTACGTGAACGATAGGACATTTCTCATGGACAATCTAATACAGTCAGAAAAATGACCATTCATAGTTTCCTGCTTATTTTAGAATTATGGACATCATTGACAGAGAGTCGTTAGAAGCCAGCATTCGGGGGTGGTATATGCTACAACACCACAAGGAAGGG
>NW_022103911.1:1196028-1208652 GCF_000313985.2 Echinops telfairi | reverse complement strand
GGGGCATCTGTCTGACAATAGCAGACGATGTTTCCTGGAGCTGAAGAGAATGAGTTGGTACTTGCACAGTATAGAGAGTCATCTCTCCAGATGCATGACCAGACAATAAACAGGCACTTTTCCTTTAACCATTGCTATAAATCTTGGTTGTGATCATTATATGACATCAAGAATTTTGAAGTGTATTTCTTCTCTCCACATAGAATATTTTTAATGTTTGTGTAGATGGGGGTCTCTCTCACACACACACACACACACACAAAATGGGCTTCCTAAAAACCACATTCCCTGCTGTGGAGCCAGACTGATGCATAGCGGCCCTCTAGGTCAGAGGGCAACTGCCCTTATGCAGTTCTGAGACTGTAACTCTTTATAGGAGTAGAAAGCCTCATCTTTCTCCCAGGGAGTGACTGGTGGCTTCGAACTGCTGATATTTCAGTTAGCAGTCCAATATGTTACCACTACACCTCTGCATACCTTAGGGGTGGCCCTTACCCTCCCCCCCCCACCCACCCACCACATACACACAACTGCTGCTTTCAACATCAAACTCAGTAATGCCCCCAACAATGTCGGCTCACTGACCCACTCCGAATCTCCACTTTGGAAATTTGAGTAAGATCAATTCCTTCTAAGCAGCTGTGAAAGAAGACAGCAGAGCTTCCGTTCTGAACCAGGAAAGCAAAACAAAATCTCTCCCATGAGGGAAGGGAGGTTACTTTGGGGAGGAGTGGGGGAGGTGCTGCCTGGGGGCACCGTGAGCAACTGCTCCCACCAAACCCTCTGCCGTGCAGCTGACGACATGCATTTCCTGCTTTGAGAAACGCCTGCCCTGATGTCTCTGCTTTGTGATAATTCACAGTTATTTTATACTTAGAATTTGCTGTTTCTTCTTATACATCAATACAATGCTGCTGTAAAAAAGGAAGAAGGGGAGGAAGAACGATCACGTATAGAAGTCATTCGATTCTGGAATAAAAGTATGGTATAGCACAGCCCACGGTCTGCATAGAGGGTAAATGTGGTCGATTTCAGGATCAGACCAACTCCCTCTTAGCTCCACCATAACAAGTCAACCTGCAATTAAGCTCGGCTCTGACTGTCTCCCAGCACTTCCCCACCCTGCTTTGTAAAAGAGAAATTCTTGTAGAGGTTGTGTCCAGACACGCACGAGGCAGAGTGACAACGGGGCTTGGAGAGCTTCCCAGAGGTGGTTTAAGAGTGATTATATAACATGTTAAGTCTGTGTGCCTTGTTCAGGCCTAACTGAACCTCTGCCAAAATAACGAATTGCCAGTCCTTTCCCACTGACCCAAATAAAGACATAATAAATAAATTACAGTTCTAAAGCATGCTCCAAAAACACAAAACAAAACCCCCAAACCTTGTGCTTCAAATGACATCACAGCCCATGTGGGAATCCACACATTCGCCGGAGGGAGGGACGCTGACTTGTATCTTGCTAAGTCATACCACCTGTTGAGAGAGGGGAAGGGGGAAAAGAAATAGATGTAGTAAAATAAAAGAACCCTCAACGACAAACGAATGTTTTTGTTTTTTGGTTTTTTTTGGTCCACTGGTTTGGGTCCGAAGAAGAAAACAAGGAATTTTAATAAGCCAACATGTTTGGAGGAAGCCATGAAAATGGGCACGTGTCCATGTGCCCAAAGGCCTAATGAGAAGCAAGCAATAGACCTGAAAGAGATTTAATACATTCCTTCCTTCCCTTCCGATTCCCTTTATGTCTGGTTTTTATAGAACTCTGGTTTTATGGGGAAACTCAGTGTTTGCACTGGGCAGATGCTTGGCTTCTCCTTGGCAGTGTTTCCCAATTAATGGGAGACGTTGGGTGTCCTTGTCTGGGCGGGAATGGAGTTTTCTGGGCTGTGGGTGGAGGGTGCTAGGAGCTACGGGAAGAACAGCATGTACTGGAGGCGTCTCTAGGTGACTGGCATCCCTTCTCCAATCCATATCCAGGGCCGTTGCTTTGGTAACCAGGAGTCAGTTGTCGTGAGAATATTTACCCCACTGATGTTGCCAGCACTCTCAATCGTGGCTTTATAGGGGTGTGGCGGGGCTGGGGGTGGGGAGAGGAGGGGAATAGGGGCTTGCTTCTAAAGGGCAGACCCTGGGCCATTGGGTGGAAGTTCCCAGGACATGAGTTTCAGTTTACCTTAAGGGGGTACTTTTGGGGTTTCAACCCCAGCTTTGCCACTAGTAAGGTTTCTGCCTCTCTGAGTTGTGTGGGTGGACTGAGGTAGTACCCTGCCTCAGAAGTGCTACGCTGCATAGATTTGGGAGCTACCATTCACATCACAGTCTCTGTAAATATAACCCCTGGAATGACGGCGCACACCTCACACAATAGACCTAGTGGCCCGAAATGGCACCAAGTGGGCACCCAATAAAGGGCAGCTCCTATTAAGAACACGAGGTATTAACCACCCCATCATGGGGGGAACTTGTATTGATAAAAGATAGTGGCTTATCAGGGTTGCCGTGGATACCAGAGGGACAGGGTGGAATCTGGTCTCCTAAGCATCTTTCCAACTGTAATTTTGTAATTCTTTATTCTATCATGACTCCTGCTTCTATCTTTTTTTTTAATCACCACATACATGTCATCAGCTCATTCTCCCTCTTCCCTTTCCCATTAAACTGTCTGCCCTTGAGCAAAGCAAAGGCAAGTTCTCACTTGTCCTCCCCTTCAGTTCTATATAAATCAGGACCATTTGTTTTCGCCAGAACATCACTTCCCCGAGACCGGGGCTGGCTTTGGTGGCTTGTGAGAGGACCTGACTTTGAGCATCTCGTTTGACACTCTCTGAGTTCCGTCACCTGCTCGCGACGTGATCCTGTGGGGAACCAAGGGCATTTGTAATGATCAGGTTTTGATAGAAACTTTCAGGAGTGGTGATTACAAGAATGATTTACTCACTCACCCAATAGCTCTCTCACTCACTCACCTAACTCCCCCTGCAACCGTTAGGACCTATGGCCACAGTAACACCATCAAGTCTAAGGCAGGCAAGGTCCCTACCTGCAGGGAGCCTACCTTCCCGAGGTGGAGAAGACAGAGATGAAATTATAAACTAACCAAAATAGATTTCAAACACTAACTGCTTCGAACTATAACAACGGGTCCTTGCTTTTAGCCTAGGAGCTTAGAGAAGTCAAAGATGAAAAGTTTGAAGCCTCCAGGCCTGACGTCAGGAGAGAAACCACAACGAGAATCGTCAAGGTGCCAGAGAAATAGGATGCTACCGAGGGGAGGAAGGCTTTCAATGTGGCAGTGCAAACAGAGTGTGAGCTGCCAAGCTTGTAAATGGGCTGATCACTGGAACATGGGTTAGGATTTCTGCCTCTAGTTCTAATTTCTCAGCAATACTAAGGGTACCTAAGGTCACTGGTGGCACAGTGGTTATGTGCTTTTGCTGCAAACCTAAAGGTCAGTGGTTAGACCCCACCAGCAGATCCCAGGCGAGCGCTGGGTCTGTAATGATTTACATCCTAGCAAGCCCGGGGGCAGTTGTGCTCTGTGAGTTGGAAGGGACCGAGCAGCAATGGGCTGGCTGTCTTTACAGGTTTACTAAGGTGCTACTTTAGACATGATAGGAATGTGACAAGTATTTGTTCTATTTGTTGATTTAAATTCACCCAAGTATAACAGACTTGGGGTCTGGAGAGGTATTTGTATAGGTATTTGTCCATGGACGGCAGATCTATAGGGGGCTATTGCTTCCCTTCTTTCCCATCTCTCCGCAAGTCTCTACAAAAAACAGACCATGGGCTGGGCAAGAAGGGTGTGTGTGTGTGTGTGTGTGTGTGTATGTGTGTGTGTGAAATAGGTCAGTATATATGGGGTGAAATAAGGTAGGTCCACAGATGGAAGTATTTTCTGGGGTCGACAGAAATGTGGACAATCAATCTTCTGATAAAGGAACCTCAGTTTGGAGAGCCTGGAAATGGCACGCTGAAATGCTCTGAGGAAGAACCAAGTGTCAATATGTCAATCAATCAGACAGCGACGAGCGCATGCGCAGTGGCAGGCAGAGCTAGAAGCTGATGGGGAAGCTTTCTTTCCCTTTCCAGACAGGAATAGTCTTTAGATCCCAGTTCCCGGGGATCCCACGGAGGAAGAATTTTTAGTGCACTTGCAAGGAGAGGACTGTCTGCATTTGCCAATGTAATTCTTCTTCCGTTTGGCAACTCTACCTCTCTAGTCAACTCGAGGGAACGATTATCCAATGAAATTCCCTTGCTCAAGATTTCTGGCTCATAGCAACGCTAGGATGACCATTTCTGACTTGCTATCCTACTCTCTCTTAGGCAGAGGATGTGCTAATCAGCCAGTCGACCCACATACCGACCCTTGGCATCTGCATTCTGTTAGGATTCTAGTTTAGACATCAGCCTGTGTGACGTTTCTTAGTGTGAAATGGCGCCCCCTGCAGCTGGAATAAAGGCCGAGTCCCACACTATGGTTCCTAAAGTCAGCATGACTTACCTACCCAGCTCCGCCTTCACCTGATGACTTTTGAGGGCCTAAATCTGGTTTCTTTCATGTGCGTGCAATGTAGGTCTAGATCTGGGTATTGTTTCTTAAAGAGGTCTTCCTGGGGTGTCCAGGAGTGACTATTTCTAGTTTGCCTCTCTCAAATCTGACCACCAAGGAGCCCTGTTGGCACAGTGATTACAGGTTGGGTTGCTAACCTCGAAGTCAGCAGTTCAAAACCGCCATTCACTTTAAAGGAGAGAGACATGGCTTTCTAATCCCAGAAAGGTTACAGTCTCCACAACCCACAGGGGCTGAGAGGGCTGCGATGAGTCAGAATTGACTCAGTGGTAGCGAGCTTGGTTACTCTTCCCACCTAGATTTTATCCGATGAGGCTTTGTTCTCCCCTCAGGAGGTACAGTCTCAGAAACTCTCAGGGGCGATTCGACCCTGTCTTATCGAGTCACTATGCGTCGGAATCGACTCGGTGGCTGTGAGTTTGGTTTGGTTTGGTTTGGTTTTCGAGAGCCACTTGTCTTTTCTCATGTGCTCTTGCCAGACAGACGCCGCATCCGGAGACTTTGTTGAGTCGCCCAGCTTGATTCCCAGGTGTCACCTTTAGGATGACAAGGTGCAAGTTTTGAAAACACAATAGTGGAACCACTACATTGCCATGCTTTCCGGAGACCCCCGGGGCCCTGAAATGGTACGGGTATTGTTGTTTGTTGATAGGGAGCTAGTTCCCACTGGGGAGGGCCCCATGTGTGCTGGGTGCCCTGGAACTGCAAACAATCAAGGGCTGCACACCTGCTCTACCCAGGGGCTCTTTGGAGATGATAACAGGTGTTCTCATCTCACGGAAGGTCCATGGGAGAGGCTGGGTTAACCGAAGCTAAACCATGCGGATTTGTGTTGCCATGGCGGTTGTGTGGTTGGATTGCTCCCCGGTTTATTTTGATCTTGTGACTGTGGAGTTCCCCAAAGTATGCTACATGATGAAGCTCTTCCCCAAGTGACTTGAACCTCATTAAAGAAGATTCAATTTGTTAAGAAGCAGTTCTCTGGCCTCGAGTTCAAACCCACCCGCTGACCCGCCAGACACGAGGCTGGCTACTCCCCTCAAGATTTACAGTCTCCGAAACCCAGTGTTTTTGTTAGGTGACATCTGTAGGGACCTTATGCAGAATGAGCCTGCCCAGTCTCACAACCGCCTCGCTTGTGAGCCCATGGTTGCAGCCGCTGTGTCAATCCATCTGCAGGCCCTTCCTCTCCTTCGCTGACCCTCTCCCATAGAAGTGGACCCTAGACAGGGTCACTGGGAGTCGGGATCACGTGGCAGTGGCATGCGTCACATTCCAAGGAAGATACGCTGAGCACCATGGTTTTCCAGCTTTTCCCAAGCGAGAAAGCCACACTAGGCCTGGCAGCAGGTTGTCGTGGCAGGTAGGGCAGCCGATGCGAGCGAAGGGAAGACTCAGGATACAGGGCTCGGAGGCCATGAGGGTGCAGGATCCGAGACAGAAAGAAAGACAGAAGGCTGGTCACTCACCACTCGGTCCCTTGCACCAAGCGTCCAACCCAGCGGCCATCTGCGGTGTGAGTCGTGCGCCCTGCAGAACGCCCGAGCCAGGAGGACTGACAGACACTTGGGGAGTGGTGTTCATGTAAATTTTTAGCAAAAAACCCACAACACTACGGAAAAGGCCCCCTCATCCTTCATTAATTACCAAACCAAATAGTGCCCTGCAGCGAGAGGGCTGGGGGCTGCCCCCTCCCCGTGGGTTTCTCCCATTATGATGGCCGGCTGGGCTGGATCTACGCCCACCAGGCGCTGAATGAAATGAAGAGCAGGACATTTTGCTTAAAACGGCATTGTCCACCATGTGATAGCTTTGTGTGCTAGGGAGAGGGGAGCTCATCACGGGCTGTGTTTCCATTTCTACCCCCATACAAAGAAACGCCGGACACATTTCCCACAGTAAGTCGCCGCAGCATTTGGCCGTGTCAATCAAGGCAGAAACTAAAGAGGAAAATTCAAAGGAAAACAAAGGCAACGGCTGTCCTCCCCGAAGGAGGTTTCCATGTGTACAATATAAGCTGCCCAACTCTTGACCTTTCTTGAAATCCGATTAGTGGAACTTTGTAGGGCATTTTCCAACCAACACCCACGCCCTGGACGGACGGACAGACGGACGGACGTTTGCTCCACGCACACGTTGTCTGTCACATGTGTGTGAAAAGCAGGGGCCGACCCTGAAGGGCACCGATTTCAAAACCAGGCAAAGGGGGAGCCGCAAGCTGTCCCCACGACTGCTCTCCTCTAGAGACCAAATCAGGTCGGCGCTGTCAGTCCTCCAGGCCGAGGTTCTGCACACCGACGTTCAGACGAGTTAATTTTTATTTATTTGTTGACTCTCCAGCGGTGGGGTTACAGAAGTCTTGAAAAGCCTGCGCATGAAAACCGCTGATGCAGCCCATCCGCCGCATTGAAAGCATTCCTGCCCAGCCCGGCTGTACCTGGCCGGCCAGCTGCACGCCCTCCGCCGGCTCCATTTCCTGAACGCATTAACGGGCTTATAAAGTCTCGCTGGATGTTTGCTTCAGCACGTCCTGAGCGCCAGCCCGAGCAGCAGGACTCAATTAACTCTCTCTCTCTCTCTCTGTCCCTCCCTCCCTCCCTCGCTCGCTCTCTCCAGGCCATCAGGCCCAGGTTGAGCACAGTGGACCAGACACAGCACTGACTCCCTCCCTTTCCTGCGTGAAGCTGGTGTGTGTGTGTGTGTGTGTACCTTTCTTGGGTGCTGTTTCCTCACGCATAATGGAGACAGGGTGTGAAGGGACGCTATGCAGAGGATTATTTTTTTTTAATTCTTTTAGGAAAATACACCCTGAACCATTCTAACCCAAATCCCATGCCCGGGATTTGAAAACCCATCCTGTGCCCAAACAAAATAAAACCCATAACGAAGACCAAACCGTTGCTGTCAAGTCTGTTCTGACTCATGCCCCCCCACCCCCACCCCGCTGAGTGTGCAAAGCAGAAAGGCTTCATGAAATGGTCAACTCTGAACAGCAAATCACCACACATTTTTCAGAACGGCGAACTTTTTGACCACTAGTCAGCTGTGAGTGTGGTGGCTTAGTCAGGGAGGCGCTGGGCTGCTAACCACAAGAGGGTCGACAGTTTGAAACCAGAGGGGGAGAGATGAAGCTTTCCACTCCGAAACCACAGGGGCAGTTCTACCCTGTCTGACCGGGTCGCTCTGAGTCAGAGACTCTACCCAATGACAGTGACTGGGTTCGGTTTTGATACCAGCTGCAGGAGCCCCAGCGGCAGAGTGGATTCGGAGTTGGGGTCCCAACTTCACGGCCATCCTTTCAAAACTACCCTCCACTCTTCGGGGAGAAAGGTGGGCTTTCTGAACTCCTAATGATTTAAAATCGGGCCACCATCAGGGCAGTTCTACACTCTTATACAGTTACCTTATTTCAATTTATAACAATCTCTATATGTTGTAATGCTACTCCCATGTTAACAAAAGAGGAAATTAGGAGACAGCTATTACACAACTTTTTCGAGGTCAGAAAGATGGTAAGTTGGTGGGTTAGCACTGGAACCGGGCACTGAAAGCTACTGGTGTTGGCGGTTAGGCGGTGAACTGCTAACTACAAGTGCAGCAGTTCAATCCCACCGGCTGCAAAGATGCTCCTGTAAAGAGTTCCAGCCTCAGAAACCGTGCGGAGATTCTAGATGAGTTAGAATGGACTGATGGCCATGGGTTTGGTTTGGTTTGGATTTGGGTTAGTGGTTAGAAGACTGGCTGTGGGTTTGCCAGCCTTGCTTTCTACTTGCAAGCCATATGGCTCGCGGTAATTACAGAATCTCTCTGTGATGTAGTGGTTATGGGATGAGCTGCTAATAGCAAGGTCAGCAGTTCAAAACTACCAGCAGCTACCAGCAGGAGTGTGATGGTGCTTTCGACTCCGTCAACACGAGCTGTTAATAGCAAGGTCAGCAGTTCAAAACTACCAGCAGCTACCAGCAGGAGAGTGACGGTGCTTTCGACTCTGTCAACACCGTCCCAGAAACTCACAGGTGTCGTTTCCACTGTCCCCCAGGGCACTGAGTCAGTGAGTCAGGAGGCTGGTTTTGTGTCTCAGGGCCCATATCCTAAAATGGGAACCCACAGTAGCATTTACTTCTTGGGGGTGCTTTGAAGCTTAAAAGTGCAATGCACTTTATCTGGTACACACGGAGCGCACGGTAAGTGTCGGCTGTTGCTCTTTTGTTACTCTGGGCACATTTCTATCAATCTGGACAAAAACAGCAAACCGGGCCGTTAGCTGGCTCTGCGAGAGGTGAGGTGCGGGTTTTACTAAAAGTCTCATTCAATAAATGCAAACGGTGTCATAAATCGTTGCCGGGCTTGTTATTCTTGTCATCGAGAAGGCAAAGGAAACAGTAGGGGAACTTCTATTCTTGACTGCACTCTGACGAAAAAGAACGTGGTGGCTATTGTGTAACTTCCAGGAATGACC
The DNA here is from genome assembly GCF_000313985.2 of Echinops telfairi. Classification (NCBI taxonomy): domain Eukaryota; kingdom Metazoa; phylum Chordata; class Mammalia; order Afrosoricida; family Tenrecidae; genus Echinops; species Echinops telfairi. Next base: position 1,199,617 of record NW_022103911.1, on the reverse strand, counting down.
GTGTCATCCTGGGGTCGATCAAAATGAGGAACGGGACTCGAGGCTGGCGTGCGTCCTGGACTTTGGACAAACAGGCATCATCGGGACATTCAGATAAACTGAAGGAATGCTCCGCCCCCGCCCCCGCCGCCCAGCCCCGGCCAGGAATATGATTCACAAGCAAAGGAAATGCTGGGGGGGGGAGAGACTGCTTAGAAGGAGCCCCAGGGGGACGGCGTGGGGTGGGAGAGGCGGGGGACAGGGCTCTCGGTACAGATCAGGCCCGGTCACGCTGTGCGTCGTCGTCATTTCCTTGCCCCTCCCGGTGCCTTGTGCGTTTCAGGGTAAGCGATGCACGCCGAGGCAAGGCGTTCCGCCGGCTTCCCCTCAGCACATGGGGGTGGGGGGTGGGGTGTTCTTGGTATCTGCTTTGCTGTCTACTAACTTTCTAGACCAGGAGACAAGTTCTCAGAGGCGAAGGCTGGGCTGCCCAGGTGGAGGTGCCACCATCTTTACTGCTGTGGGCTGGGAACCGGGCCCCCCAATCTATCTGATTCCCCCTCCCCAGCCTGGTGCCCACTCACATGCCCAGGGCCCACGCTGGCTCTCTTCCCCCAAAGGATGTCATGCACGCCAGCTGCCTTGTCTCCAGACAAGCTCCTGATGGCATCCCGAGTCTGTACACAGAAGGCACTCCGCGAAGTGCTGTGACTGACTAGACGCCACGATGAACGAGCCAACGACGGACTCGATCCTGGTGGCACTCCGCTGAGAGCTTCACACTTCCAGAGGGGCGCCTCGTTTTCATGTGGGGGTCAGACTCCTTTAAGAAGGCCTTACACACCCACAAAGATAAGACCTCCCTCACCAGTCCCAAGCCCGCTGATCACTGCTTCCTTTTCTGCTGGGCAGGTTTCCTGCGCCCAGCTTCCTTTAAGGATGCCTGTCGAGCTCTCTCCCGATCATCCGGAACGTTTAGTTGTCCCGTTTCCTCTGCAATTTCACTCACGCAGTGGTCTGGTCCTAGGGGTGGTTGCTCAGACAGAATCTCTGCCGTCAAGGGTGGGCCCGGCTAGTTGTGAGGCTTTCTCTGGGCATTCTTACAAGAAGCAGGGGGTCTAAATACTACAAGGGGGAGTCAGACCTCAAAGGATTCCAGTGAGTCTTTGCCACAAAATCCCAAATTAGGTGTGATACTCAGGGTTAGATACATTCTTAGAAAGTCAGGGCACACTGGGATATTAGCGCCTGGGGCAGTTACATAATCTCCCATCAACTTGCGAAGGGGTGGAGTCTAGCCTGCCAATCAGGTTACAGCTTGATGACCTCATTCGGAGGCACCATGGAGACCAATAGCTCACTGGAGGCCAGATAGACAAGAGATTTTCTGTGAGACATTTCTGTTTACAAGCCACATGGAGCTAGGCTGATGGTAGCCCTGGAGTTAGAGGAGCCACGTGGAGACCCACACCAGCGCTGAGCTGCTTCCACCACCACTGGATCCACAGACTTTCCACCCACTGGTCTGTGATCTTCCTGCATTCGCCATCATTGCATGGCCGGGTGAGTCTAAAGAGGAAATTATGGACTACTATCAACATATGGGCTAATGTTGGACTTATGGACTTGATCTGGAATGTTTTCTTAATATACAATTACCCTTTATATAAAGCTCTCTCTTATACACATGAGTGTCTGTGAATTGGTTTCTCAAATCTACCTGGACTAACATAGTGGCCTTAACTAATGGTTTAAACATAATCCAAAATTCAAGGCAAGCATCTAAGGACAGACCTAGGGGAGTGTTCATGAAAGTTGAGCCAGGCTAGCACAGAAGATCTAGATGGGGGCTCAGCCACGGAGAGGCTTTAATTAAAGACTGGAAAACCCATCGTTAGGGAATAGCAAGCAGGAATTCTGTCCTTTTGAAAGAAACAGAAATCAATCATTGCTAGGATACCGAGGTCAACATAAGGAGCTAGGAGTACTCAGGGTCCCATTGTGCACGGAGACATGGGGACATCAGTTAGAGGGGTCATAAAGCGGAGACAGTTACAGGAGTAGAAGCACAATAGTGCATTACATCACAGGACTTAGGTCAAGATTTACTATGTTACTTACATCAGGCTTTGGGTGCAATGCCATTATTTTATACTTACCTTCATGTAAGCTATCTATTATTTTGCTAATGGACATTACACATCTTAAACATATCCACATTGATTTATTGGTAGTATTAAAACACGTTTCTTGGAAATCTGTTAGAGATACAGCACTGTGTTGAGTGGTATGCAGTTTCAAAACAGGAAAATGGATGCTATCTTCCTCCGCCAGGGAGAGACAGACCAACTTGGATGAAAGCTCACATGAAATAGTAAAATAACAAGGCAAGTGCCAATATAGCAAGTGCCGAGATGAATGCTATAGATGGCACAGGAGGTTGTGGAAAGGAGAGGTCAGTGAAGGTTTGGCAGAGTGAGTGACAATTTCCTGGAGTGATGGGTCTTGGCCAGCTGCGAAGGATCCAGAGCAGCAGAGAAGGGGAGCAGGTGCTGTGGACCAGGGCAGCCAGCACAAGGACCTGGAAGTGGCGGAAATGCGGACTCACCAGGAGCAGTGAAAGATGAGGCTGCTTGTTGCAGAAGGGATCATGCTGGACCCTCACATTAAAACAGGAAAACCACTGCCATTGAATGGAGTCCAACCCATCCCACCACTATGGAGTCCATGCTGACTGGTAGTGCCCCTAAATAGGGTTTTTGAGACTAAACCTTAGGGGAGCCGACGGCCTCATCTTTCTCCTTTGAAGCAGCTGGTGGGTTTAACTGCTGACCTTGGGGCTATTGGCCCAGCAAAGTCTCCTTGTACTGGACCATACCTGGGCATTAAATAACAAAAAGCACAGAGGAATCGATGCATTTGAATTATGGTGATGAAGAATATTGGAAGTACCATGGCTTGACAGGAGAATAAGCAAATTGGCATTGAAAGATGAACAGTCAGAATGCTCATTGGAAGCGAAGATGGCAAGCCTTAATCTCACATACTTCAGACATGTTATCAGGGAAGACCAGTCCTTGGAGAAGGACTTTATGTCTGGTAAAGTGGAAGCTCAATGGAAAAAGATGAAGGGCCTCAAAGAGACAGATCAACAACGTGCGTGGGTCCCACAAGGTCCTCCAGCAGAACAATTGCGAGGATGGCGCAGGCCTGGGTAGTGTGCTGTTCTCTCGTGCACTGGCCACTACGAGTTGGAATTGACTTGATGGCGTAACAGCAACGACAAGGAAGGAGCTCGTGTGGATTACTAGGCAGTGGCCAGGTGACTCAGGCCTGAGGAACTGAACGCTCCTTGGATGTAGTGGGTCTCACTGGAGATGGATGAAAGACAGGTGAAACGGTTGTGCTAGGGTGTTTGGGGGAAACCCAGAAACTAGGAGATTATGGGACAGACCAAGCATGGATGATGAAACCATGATTTGAGCTGGTCGCAAGTGGACAACAAGAATGAAAGGTGGACCCCAGAGACACAGTGTGGGAATTGCACCCGATCTGATCCCGCCACACTGAGGCAAAGCACTGGGGGAGTGCAGCGGAACAGCAGGGGAGG
>NW_022103911.1:1188613-1193997 GCF_000313985.2 Echinops telfairi | reverse complement strand
ACTGCATTTGTGCAGTAGAATGCTTTATCGTTCCCTGTGAAGCGGCCAGTGGTTCTGAATACGGAGACAGATTGACAGAGTGGGTCTGACAACAGTGGATGGCCGCCACTCTGACAGTTAGCAGCCCAAGGCCTTACCCACGACCCCACCAAGGGGTAACCCGGATCTGTGTGTTCAAAGGACAGAAAAGCTGTCTGTGTCATCGTTTACAGGTGACAGACCACCGTTTCCACCTTGGTACGTATCTTTTGTTATGGATTGAACTGAGTTCCTCAAAAAAATACGATGTCTGGTAAATCTTAGTACCATTGGGGAATTGAGCTTTGTCATGTTAAAGAGGCCAGGCCAGTGTAGGGTGTGTCGTAGATGAATCGCATGTGGGATATGAGAGAGTACATTAGACCCTGAAGAAAGACAGTAACAGATGGGGAAGACAGGTGCCTGCCATTTGAAGGTCTCCAAGGAACAGAAGCTGAAAGGAGACAAAGATCTTCACTTAGAGCAGTGGTCCTCAACCTTCCTGATGCCTCGACCCTTTCATACATTTCCTCACGTTGTGGTGACCCCCAACCAGAACATTATTTTTGCTGCTACTTCATCACTGTAATTTTGCTACTGTTATGAATTGGGCGACCCTGTGAGAAGGTCGTTTGCCCCCCCCCCGCCCCCCAAAGGGGTCGGGACCCACAGGTTGAGAACCGCTGAAGAGCCACCCACAGCCACAGAACCATTCCTCAGCTGTGTGTGCTGACCTTAAACGTCTTTTCTTTGTTTGTTTGAGAGGAACTTGTTTATCATGAAAGACTCCAAGTCCATTTCAATTTTACTTTTCTCCTCATTTTTTTTAAGCCACTGACACTATTATTTAGGTTTAAGGGATAAGGAATCTGGATAGATTTTTTAGTTTTAAAGAAACATGTTTACGCAGGCCATCTCAAGAAATGAAATCAACAACAATGTCCTATGAAGTCCTCCCTGTCTGTTTTTCCTTTATTGTTGTTTTTCCACTCCAAATCCCTCCCCGCTCTCTGTTCTTGTCCCCTGTCCAATGGCCTGCTCGTAGTCATCAAAGTCTTATCTACTGGTGTTTAAACCACATTTCTTCTTTGTTTTTCTTTATAGCAATGGTGATATTAAATATTTATCTTTGTAAGACCGACTGAGTTTGCTAAGCATAATGTTCTCAGTTTTGTCCACACCCTGCCATGTTTAAACAGAGTTGTCATCGTTATTGACTGATGCATAAAATGCCATAGTCTGAATGTAGCAGAGTTTGTTTATCCATTCTTCTATACTTGGTGTTGCTGGCTGTTTCCATGTTTTGGCTATTGTGGAATTGCTGTAATAAACAGGTGTGCATATGTCTGTCTGTGTTGTATCTTGATTTCTTTAAGGTGTATACTCACTAGAAAGATCACTGGTTCATCAGGGACTTGTGCTTACATTAGGTTAAGGAAGGTTGATTTCTATAGTGGTTTTACAATCCTACAGTCTCACCAGCAATATAAAAACATCCCTATATCTCCACATCCTCAACAGAATTTAGTATGTTTTGCTTGACTGAGTTTTGCCAAAAGTGCTGTCAGGTGATACCTTGTTCTTGTTTTAATTTCTAATTCTCCTATTGCTAATGTTGCAAACATTTCTTCATATGGCTGTTGGCTGCGTGGAGTCCTCTTTGGTAAATTGTGGAATTAGAGCTTTTAATTTACTAAACTCTGAGAAACCAAATTACTGTTCACTGAAGCCACCAGCCTATGGTTTTTCTATGCATTTAGAAACTCACGAGCACTAATATCTGAAACAAACAAACTCACTGCCATCGAGTTGATGCCGACTCACGAAGAACCTATAACACAGGGCAGAATGCCCTTGTGAGTTTCTGACACAGTAACTTGAGAGGAGCAGAATGCCCTGTCTTTTCCCCTCAGAGCAGCTGGTGGTTTTGAACTGCTGACCTTGCAGTTAGCAGCCTAACACATAGCCACTGCACTCCCAGAGCTCCTACTAAGAAATGAAGGCTTACGAAAGAAGAAGAACAAAGGAAGAGGCCTCTCACTTTGTGGTCTGGAAACCTTCGACACGGTCACAGTGGTCAAAACAGCCTGGTCCTGGTACCATGATGGACAAGTCGGTCAATGGAGCGGAGCTGAGAACACGGATCCCACTGTGGATCGTTATTTTTGGGATAGGGTACAAACACACTAGCTGGGGACGAGTCTTTAAGAAATGGTGCTGGCAAAATTGGTTATCTATTTACAGAAGAATAACACAGGATACATACCTCACATTGGATGTTAACATGAACTCAAGAGAGATTGATGATCTAAATTTACAATTGTAGAGCTGAAGAGATCGTCAATGAAAGAAGAGACAAACGACAGCAGCCCAAACCACATGCACTGTCATCGAGTCAATTCCACCTGTGGTGACCTGATCGGACAGACTAGCACTGCACCTGTCACTCACTATGGGTGTCGAAAGCCTCACCTACCTCCTGTACGTCTTCTGGCAGTTGCTAACTGCTGACCTTATGGCTCAACGAGTCATCCATGACACCACCAAGGCCCCTCGAAGGCCCTAATACCTGGCCAACACACACTATCTAGCATAATGAAAAGAACACACACACACACACACACAGATGGCAAAATAATTCAGGATCCTCCTGAAAATTAGATACTGATGTCCATCAAAATATTTCACCAAGAAAGTAAAAGAGAAAACCCACAGATTAGGGAAGAAAAATGGGAAATGACACATTGGTACAATGAACTACTCTCAAAAATTTATAGAAAACTTTGAACACCTCAACAAGGAAAAAAAATAATTCACTTTAAAAATGGGCAGAGGACATGAACAGGTACTTCACCAAAGAAGAGATTCAGATGGCCAAGAAAAATATAAAGAAATGCTCATGATCGTTAGCCATTTCAGCGATGTGAATCCAAACAATAATAAGATCTCATCGTCTGCTATTAAGCAATATTAAAAAAAAACATAACATAACAAATGTTGGCTAGGGGGTGGAGAACCAGGAACTCTCAGATACTGCTGGTGGGACTATAAAATGGTACAATCACCATGGAGAGTGATATAATGGTGCCTGAAACAGTTGGGCATAGCAATACCCTATCACCCAGGCATCCCTTTACTTGGTATATAGCCTACCCATAAGCACCCTCATGTTCACTGCAGCTCTAGTTGCAATAGTAAAAGGACAGACACACCTACATGCCCATCAGTGAAAGACATCTCGGTACATACACACCATGACTATTAATAAAACTGTGAATTAAAATTCAAAATCCTAAAAGACATAATGCTTAGAGACTGATGGAAGTCCCAAGACTGGTGGTGCCCCTCCAGGTATGTAACTAGACTCACTCCTATATAAGAATAATCAACCCTTAAGATCAGGAGGGCAGTGCATTGGGGAAGGAGGAATGGAAACAGGAATGTAAGGAAGACGCGGGATCAGGAATGGTACATTGGAGGGATTGCAATGGATGAGTAGAAATGTGTATGGATTGTTGAATGCAACGTGAATGATCTGCTCTATAAACCTTGACCCAATCCATACTAACCGCTAAAAAAAGAAAGATATTAAGATATCCATTAAGACATCTCTTTCAAGGTTCAAGCCTTCCGGTCCCACTTCCCTCACCTGCACATGGGATAGTAACCTACCTTTGTGAATATAAATCGGATGATCTATGCTAGTAGGCTTGGGGCTGGCAGATAATGAATGCTCAATCCGTTCTGTTAGAGTATTGCGGGCGTCAGCTGCTGTGGAATCGCGGTTGACTCTTGGCAACGCCACGGTGCAAAGAGCTTCCCCATATGGTTATCATGGCTGAGACCTTTGGGAAGCAGATTGCCAGGCCTTACTCCAAAGGAGCCTGGAGCTGGTTCTACTGGTTAGCAGTTCTGCACGTAACCATTTGTGCCACCTAACGGGTGCACAGTATGGCTATTCCATAATTTATTTAACCATTCCCTTACACATTCAGGGAGTTTCTAGTGTTTTATTTGCTATTGCAATGTTACCACTACTGCTTTGGGCATCTCATCTAACTTAAAAAAAAAATCACTTGATATGAAGGACGAACCCTGGAGATATAGAGGTTACATGTTGGGCTGCTTGCCGCAAGGTCAGCAGTTTGAAACCACCAGCTGCTCCATAGGAGAAAGAGAAGACTTTCTATTCTTTTAAAGGGTTAGTCTCAGAAATTTAAAAGACCCTGTCCTACAGGGTCCACTGTGCGTTGACATCGGCTCAGCGGCAGTGAGTTTGACTCCTGCTTTATATGAATTAACGGGGAGAAGGGCTGGACTATAAACTGATAGATATTAAAGGCTGTTAGATGCTACATGGTAAGAAGAAAACCTAAGATTTATTGACTGCTTTAACGAGAAGGTGGTTTAGAGGCCCTGTGGGTTAGGTGCTGAGCTGCTAGCCTCAAGGTCTGTGGTTCTAGTCTACCAGTTGTTCTGAGGGAGAAAGACAAGACTGTCCCCTCTCATACAGAGTTCCAGTCTTAGAAACCCTATGGGGACTCTACTCCATGGCAGTGAGTTTAAGGATAAGCCCAAGGGAGCACAAATAGTTTGCTAATCTAAAGGCAGGCGGTTGGAGCGCACCCACTGGCACCAAGTACAAAAGGCATGTTGATCTTCATTGATCTGCTTCTGTAAAGATTAGCTAGAAAACCTGACAGAGCAGCCTGTTCTGTAACACAAGGGCAGTCTCACTGCATCGGCAATGAGCAGAATGAATCAAAGTTGGCCTAATGATTTGTAATCAGGGATATGGTGGCAATAAAGACTCCTAGAGAATGAGAGCCCACCCTTTGTAAGGTTTTCCAACCACTTAGTTTACTTTCTTCATTCACAATGCTTAAGCCAAGTGGTACCCCAATGAAAAGTACCCAAACTGCATGAGGAGGAATGTACAGAATCACTGTACCAAACAGAACGACCCGACAGCCCACTGTTTCCAGAGGTAGCACGAGCAAGAACCAAGGGTACTGAAGGAAGAAGTCTAAGCTGCACAAGCCAAACACAAGGCTCCAGGAACTGACGGATACCAATTTAAATGCTTCCACGAGTTGATGAAGCACTGGAAGAATGGACTTGTTGTTGCCAAGAAATGTGGAAGGCAGCTACTTGGCCAACAGACTGGAAGAGATCGCTATGTATACCCTTTCCAAGGAAAGGTGACCCAACGGAATGCTCAAATTATAGAACAGTATCACTGATACCGTAAGTAAAATTTTGTTGAAGATCATCCAATAATGGGTATAGCAGAACATTGACAAGGAAGTGCCACGGTGTGGTGCCCCAAAAGACTGGACAGGAAAACACTCCTAAAGGCCAACAAA
>NW_022103911.1:1153244-1187104 GCF_000313985.2 Echinops telfairi | reverse complement strand
AAAAAAAGAGGAAGTGCCAGTAGATCAGGTTGGATTCAGAAGAGGACGTGGGACAAGGGATAACATTGTTGATATCCGATGGGTCTTGGCTGAAGACAAAGAATACTGGAAAGATGTCTACTTGTGTTATGTTGACTATGCCGAGGCATTCTACTGTGTGGCTCATAACACACTATAAATGGGAACACTAGATGGTGCTCACGCAGACCTGTATATGGATGAAGAGGCAGTTATACAGACAGAACAAGGGAATGCTGGGTGGTTTAAGTCAGGAAAGGTGTGCCTCGGAGTGTATTCTTTCACATTACTTACACTCCATCTGTATGCTGAGAAAACTATCAGATCAGCTGGATTATATGAAAAAGAGTGAGGCATCCGCATGGAGGAAGGTTTATGAACAACCTTTACTATGAGGATGACATCATCTTGTTAGCTGAAAGTGAGGAGGACTTAAGGAACTTGGTGATGAAGATCAAAGATGGCAGACTTCAGAATGCATTACAGCTCAACGTAAAGTTGACTAAAATCCTCACCACGGGACCAGTAGGTGACATCTTGATAAACAGAGCAAAGATTGCAATTGTCAAGGACTTCATCTTGCTTGGATCCACCATTGATGCTCAGAAGCAGCAGTCAAGAGATGAAAGGACACATGGGTTTGGGTAAATCTGCTGCACAAGACCTCTTTAAAGTATCAAAAAGCAAGGTGGTTACTCTGAGGACCAAGTTGTGCCTGACTCAAGCCATGGTATTTTCAATCGCCTTATATGCCTGTGTTCAATCGCCTTATATGCCCGTGAACGAACGTTGGCCAGGAAGACTGGAGAAAAACTGGTGCATTTAAACTTTGTGTTCGTGAAGAATATTGAAGGTATCGTGGCCTGCCAACAGACCAAACAGACCAGTCAGTCTTGGAAGTACAGCCAGAATGTTCCTTAGAGGCAAGGATGGTGAGACTTCATCTCGCATACCTTGGATGGGTTATCAGGGAGAGCAGTCCCTGGAGAAGGACATTATGTTTGGTAAGGGAGCAGGCAGACCCTCAACAAGATGAACGGAAACAGTGGCTGCCGCAGTGGGCTCCAGCAAAGGGACACTTGTGAGGTTGGCCCAGGCCCACGGAGTGTTCTGTTCTGTTGTGCATTGTATTGCTATGAGCTGTCACCAACTCACAGCAACAAGCCAAGCGGTGCTGAAAGGAAAAGTATCAAAACTGCATTATCAACATAAAAAGGACTATCGTCCTTTCCTGGTGCTTTTAATCTGAGCAGCCGTCATGCCGACTGTCATCTTTATTTTAATACACAAACTGGAGATTCTTGGTTCAAAAGAGGGCATCTTTTTATCACAGCACTGTGAATGCTCAGCTAGTACCTAGCTATTTACCGTATATACTTGAGTATAAGTCGGCCCAACTACCAGTCGTGGCTGGCACTTAATTTGAGCACGAAAACGGCATTAAAAATGTGCTGAAAACCTCCGCTTATATATGAGTATATATGGTACTTGCTTTAATAATGAGATGGACATCTGTGAATCCCTGTCCCCAAACAAAAAGAGGAGTAGGAGATAACTCACCCCTCACATCTCCCCACTCGCCTTGCTCCCGACTCCCCCACTGTCATCCCCAATTCCTTCACTGACCAGTTCCTGCTCTACAGTTTTATTGTATTGCTAAATTGCACATACTTTTTGTTTTTCCTTTTTAAATTTCTTTAAACAGTATGTACTCTTTTGGGACTGTCTAAGATTCCTCCATCCTCCATTTTTGTTATTGTGCTACTTTTGTTATTTTGCAAGAAAATCTGATGTCAGGCTTGGTCTTTGGAAACACACTTCCAGTGTCATTCTTCCTTACCCCATTGTTCCTACCACTGAGATGCAAAAGGCCAAGGAAGGAGGGGTCTGTGCCCGTGTGTTTGACCTCCCAGCTGCCCGGGGTCTTCCTGCCTCCCTGTGCATCGTGTCTTTGTGCATTGGGACTCTCACAAATTGATCCAAACAGTCGGAGTGACCTACTTCTTAGAATGAAGCCTTTCCCTTGGGTCACCAATCAAGAGGACAGAACAGTTAGGTGACTCATTTTTCAGGCTTCAAAGGATGAATAAAGGGAAACATTAATATGAGTCAGAATTTACCCACTGGTTGTGAGCAAAGCAAAAATAGCCTTTTCCCCTGGGGTTTTGGAATGAGAGTCCTCCTGGGAATCCAGTCCTTGGGGAAACGGAGCGGTTTGGTAGAAAAGTGTATTTTGGGCAGGCAGGAAACAAGACTTACCTCGGCATCTGACTTGGCGACCGTGGGAAAATCCCCGCATTAAATGGTTTTTCAAGGTACTCCTCCTACTGACTTCTTTCTTGGCTGTACAAGACTCACACCACTTTTAGTTCTTAAAATGTCTAAGTAGGGTTTATAGAATCAGTCTCTTTTAAAAAAAGAAGAAGATGATGATGATGATGATGAAAGTAACCTGAGGGCAGGGAGTTGGAACAGAGCGGCATCTAAGAGCACCGCATGCTGTCGAGTTGACCAGACTCCCGGAGACCCCGACGTCTGTGTGTGTCGAAATGGAACTGCGACTGTGTTCCAGTTTTCAACTGTGGATTTGTCAGAAGTAGATCACCAGACCTTTCTTCTGAGGCACCTCTGAGTTGAACTTGAACGTCCAACCTCTCTGTTGTAGCTGAGGCCAACAGCCATTGGCTTCACTCAGGGACTCTGGGTTGTGATTGGCCCTGATGTTCAGTCCTCACACTTAGGGCCCTGTGGCCAGAGCCAGACTGCCACTGCCTCCCCTGCTGCGGGGTCAGGAGAAGCGGAGGATGGATGCTTAGGGGCTGGAGCAGGGTGGGTCATATACCACCTCCTTCGACTGTGAAGCACAGGTTATTGTTTGTGCTTCCCGGGGCTTTTCTAAAGTCTCTGCACAGGACATTTTCAAAGGTAGAAAACCGAGAGTTGGAGATGAACTGGGAAGGAAGAATGGGGAGAGAAAGTCTAACTAATGCAAACATTAAAATAAAATGACCTTTGTGCCATAAATTAGGGGGTTGAAAGAAATAGCTTATTATGCAGCTGAGGTATTTGAAATGTAGAATTTTCTGGGTTGGCAGATTAATCCCATTTATGCCGGGAGAAAGTATTCCATGACATTAAAGGATTTATTTGTTTGCTAATCTGCTTCAGAGTCCAGATCCTTGTTACAAAGTAAGGGGGGAGAGGAGCAGGCAACGGAAGAAAGAATGAGGTGAGCGGAAGGAGGTCAGGGTTTTCATTCCTGCTTCTGCTGGAAGTCTTATTAACGGAACTCCTAACGAGGGCTCGGAAAGCACCCCACAATTCGTCTCCTAATCACAGCCTTCCGTTTTTTATATATAGAAAACTAAGGGCTTTTAAAATGGTCTTAGATGTTACATCAGGGTAACAATATCATTCTCTAACTCAGAAGCAAGGATCTATTTCTTTAGCTATTACAAATACTTGAGAGAGAAACAAATGAAAAAAAATGTATTCAGATTTCTAACAAGCCTTTAGCCTCATTATTAGATTCATTGGGGGCAACCACTAATCACTCTTTTAATTTGGAGCAGCCATCTTTCTTCCAGTTTTTTTTAAGCCCCTTGTCCCCTATACAAACAAACATTTGCCTTGCCTGCTGCCTTTTCCCTTCGCATGAACCTCACAGTGCAACAGGCAAACGCCATCTTAATCTCTTGTTCAAAGACTCAAACTTTCTTTTGGGTACGGCAGTCATTTTGTTTTGTTCCCCAGCACCTTGACAATGCTGAGAAAACAATCCTTTACTTATAATAGAATCTCAGATTTGCTGTTCCATTACCCAGTAGCCTCAGCATTTGTATGAAAAGACAGTTAAGCTTTTTTTTTTCCCCCCCCAGTGAGGCATTTCCTCCCTTACCTTCCTCACAGAGAGTTCTGCTTTATTTTTAGTAACATCCTGGCCCCTGGTATTGTATTTGTGCCCATAATCCCTTCACAATCATGCTGAGCACTCTGGTGGCACCTTCCCTCCAAGGGTCTCAAAGGCCTTTACAAATGTTCATTAATTCTCACAGTACCCTCGAGAGAGGGCTGAGTATTCCATTCCAATCGGTATATTATTCTCCCCATGTTGTGATTTTGCCAAAATTCTTTGGCCTTCTTCCCCCAGTGCGCTTCCTAATGGAATTCGCCCAGCGTCCACTGGAGCGGGCCAGTGAAGTTGGCGGTAAAGGAATGAACCAGCAGCAACCTGGAAGACAGGCGGTTCCTGCTCAGAGGGATGAGCAAATCCCCAGGATGCTGAGCTCTGGGCGGTTTCCGGGTCTGCTGGGCTCTGTGATGGGCTGCAACCCTTGCTGAGGATGAAGAGGACTGGCTGCTACAGACGCCCCTGAGAAATTGTTACTGTTATTTCTCGGGTGCCAGGGAGTTAGTTCCACTGCACGGGACCCTGTGTCCAACCGAAGGCAATGCTGCCTGGTCCGAAGCTGTCCTCACTTGTTAGGTGTGAGCCCATGGCTGCGGTCACTGTGCCCATCCATCTTGTTGAGGGCCTTCCGCTTGTTCACGGCCCTTCTACTTCATCAAGCGTGATCTCTATCTCCGGGGACTGGTCTCTCCTGGCAACTGTCCAAAGCATGTGTTCTTTAAGGTTCGTTCAACTGTGCTATTGGTTAAAACACCAGAGCAGTAGTTTGTCAAGGGCAAAATTTATATGGCAACCCCAAACAAAACAAAGCATCTCTGTCTCTCGTACATGTGCTAGTGCTCACACAGGAAGCCTATTGCCCTCAGGTAGAATTCCAACTCATCACAGCCCTACATGGGGCCACAAGGGTTTTCAAAGTCTAATCTCTACAGAAAGAGGCTGCCAGTGTTCTCCCATGGGCAGCTGATAGATTCAGATGGCTGACCTTTCAGTTAGTGACTGAGCGCTTAGCTGCTGTGTTGAAACCTACCAAAAGTCACATTTATAAATCTATGAGCTTGTGGCTTACAAAATGCCTAGCCTTTACCACATTTTATTGCTTATATTTGAAAATACTCCAAAGCTATGCATAAGGTTGTTATTCCACTAGGTAACATCATGATAAATGGAGAAAAGGTTGAAGTTGTCAAAGATATTGTCTTACTTGGCTCCACAATCAATGCTCATGGAAGCAGCTGTCAAGAGATCAAAAGACGTACTGCATTCAGTCAGCGGTTCTCAACCTGTGGGCCGTGACCCCTTTGAGGGGGTGACCCTTTCACAGGGGTCACCCGATTCATACCAGTAGCAAAATTACAGTGAAGTAGCAACGAAAATAATTTTATGGTTGGGGGGCCACCACAACATGAACTATTAAAATGGTCGAGGCATTAGGAAGGTTGAGAACCGCTGCATTAGGTCAATCTGCTGCACAAGACCTCTTTCGGGTATTGAAGAGCCAGGATGTCATTTTGAGGACTAAGGTGCAACTGACTGGAGCCATGGTATTCTTCATTGCATCATACGCATGTGAAAGGTGGACAGTGAATAAGGAAGACCATAGAAGAATAGATGCATTTAAACTGTGGTGCTGGGGAAGGATATTAAAAGTACTGTACCACAAACTGCTAATAGGACAAAGTGATTTGTGGTGGAAGAAGTAGGGCCAGAGTGCTCCCTACAGGCAAGGGTGGCAAGACTTCCTCTTACATCCTTCGGACATCTTGTCAGGAGAGACCAGTCCCTGGAGAACTATATCCATCATGTTTGGTTAAGTGGAGGGGCAGCAAAAAAGAGGAAGGTCCTCAGGGAGATGGACTGACACAATGGCTGCCACAATGGGCCCAGCATAGGAACATCTGTGAGGTTGGCGCAGGACTGGGTAGTGTTTCTGTTCCGTCATGCATAGGGTCAGAGGTGAGTCAAGGGCACCTATCAACATTACTCCAGTGGGAACTCTGTGGAGGAACAAGGCAGGGCATTGTTAGAACCTACGGAGACGTGGGAGCGAGAGCTCTCTGGCCCGAGCCACCGGTTTAGTAAGAGCAGTGGACGTGGTTAACCAACCGTATTCGCTCACTGTGCACCAGACGCCTTTGCCTTCACCCAGGCACTCTCGCTGTTTTCTGCAGAATCCCTTCAGACCGACTACACAGAGGATGGCAAGACAGAGAGGTCCATATAATTTTGTGTTTGCGTGTGGAAATGTGCAAACAAAAAATGATGTGATGTTTTAAAAAATGTGCCAGGGGCGAAGTGACTCCTCTTCATAGACAATGAAAATTGGGGCTACACTTTGGAACAATTTTTAGATTTTTATATATTCATTTTTAAAAATGAGAAAAATTTTAAAATGATATGAATTTGAGACAAAAAGAATTTGATCATCAACAGGACATTTTTTGCACTTCAATTTGCTGACCGCTGACCTCCAGGGAGCCCTCAAGCTGCCTGCTTTCATGGGCCATTCACTCTCTGCAGATCTCCCCATCAACACCCTTGGATGAGAACCAGCCTTCGTTATTTCACTGAGGAAAAACTTCCGGATTCCTTCCAGCATCTCTACCCATCGCTCTGGACCACTGACCTTGCCTTTTCTTTGGCTTCCGGAGGACCTCTTTGTACTCCCATCCCAGGCCGCCGTCGCCCCAGTCTGTGGCCCCTGCTATCTCTCCCGGGTCTGCCCCTCATCTGCGTTATGGTCTGGGATCTTTGGCTTCACAACCTCATTAAACAGAGGCGACTGTTGGAGCCAAGTTTCAGCCAGTCAACCAAGTCAAGTCCGGAGTACTTCTGACCTTTCATGCAAACATCAAATGGACATCTTCGATAGAGAGAAAGGTACTTTAGCAAAGTGAAGTCATGGGGCTAGATGGGAAGACGGAATCCTGTAGACTGTAGCACTCGGGTTCCCCCTACAAACGGGAGCAAGTCTAAGCTCTCCAAGTCCCTGGCAAACATAGGAGGCATGGATGAAGGGAAGGGTAGTGCCACGCTGGATAAGCAGGCTGAGATCAGTTTATGGAACCTGTATGGCATGTCTTCTGTGGCTCCAGAAAAGGCTTCTCCATGTCCTTTTTGAGGAAGAGTACTCAACCAACCAGTGAAATGTAGGAAGCCAAAACGTGTTCCCATGACAGCACGGCACATGTATTATTACTGTATTAAGGTCATCACCAGGAACTATTGACTGAGACCATATATTCAACATGGTACGAGTTTATTTAACAGAAGTGTATTGAGTAGAACTGTAGAAAAGACCTAAGAACCATTTTCTCTACTTTTAACTTGCAGCATGCTATTCATTTATTCCTTTACAAATATTTTATAGAATGCCTACTACACACCAAGCATGACTCAATTGCTGGGAATATAACAGTGAATGGGGCAGATAAAACCCCTGTCCATTTGGAGCAAAAGACAATAACCAACCAAACAAACAAAGCCAATTCTAGATGCACCAACTAAACTATTTAATCCAGAATTTCTAATGAGTGCACCTACAATTAACAAATTCAGCTCTCTCTAGTGTTACATCTCATTCTCTTGATCTACTGTGCACGTATAATTCACAGTCACAAACATTCTTCTGGTGCTAGCCTCTCTGGGGAAGGAGGGAGACTAAGAAATAAGGCTGGATTGGTTGGATTCAATCATCACTTTGAGAAGAAAGGGGGAAAAACAACTCAAACAAAACAAAGATAAAACTAGACTCTAGTGCTGCTTGGGAAACACACAGGAAGGACGCAGGAAACCGACCGAAAACCAACAGGAAAGAACAAGTGTTCTGCCTACACCTGCCGTGACAGTCCCCTTGAATGCCCCCTATTGGTACGGCCCTCAAAAGGTCGTACAATGAGAAGGTGCTTGCCCTCCACAGTAAAGGTGTTTCGGAGGTTGGATTTGAAATTGACTTATAATTACTTGATAACTGGCACTTTATGAAATAAAAAACATTGAAAAAAACCCCAAACATTAAATTATGTTCCTCTTAGTGCAAACCATTCATGTTTGTTATCACTCCATTGATGCAACACTCCGCCCCCCTCCCCCCCCGCCCTTGCCACGGGCAGTGAGTGCTCCGGTTAAAGAGCAGGAGCCACGGAGTCGTTTCTGCGCTGATTCTACCTGTTGCAGAGAACCGCCCGCCACTGGGTTTTCATGGCAGTGACCGTTCAAAAACAGATCTACAGATCGTTCTGCTGGGTGGCTTCAAACCACCAAGCCTTTGTTGGCACTGTTCATTACCGAGTACTTAACTGCTTCATCTAAGGACTCCATTCCGTTGGTCCTGCTGGGTCCTAGCTCAGTGATGAACTGTCGTTGTGAGTGCTGTTGTTGAGTTGGGTCCTAGCAAACTCCGGTGACACGAGTAGGGCTAGGTGGTAACGCTTAAGGAGGCCGATCACCAGACAGACGCCTACAGTCTTCAGATGTCTCTCCTAGACTGCGTCACAGAAGTCCATTCTCCAAACTCCCCCTTTCCTTTAAAAGGACATGTAATGACATTGGGCCTGGACAGAAATCCATAATCTCCCCACCCTCCTTAATTTAATTACACCTACAAATTTCCTTACATGGCAAAAGAATCCATTTTGGGGCTTATTGATCATTCCCATTATTTTTAATTCATTAACTTCAGCTTTTACTTTTCATTTCTAATGTTTATCTTGGTTCCCCCCCTAACTTTTTGAGCTGAATATTCATTCTAATGGAAACATCGTGGCCTATATTGACTTTGTGGAGCTCGACCTGTAGTTCTCAGACTTAAATCTAGAGTACCCTTATTTTATATATTATTTAGAGTATGCTTATTCTCCAAATATTCTGCCATCTTGGGTCCTCTTTAATCCGAGCTCTTTGAAAATGGGCTCGGAGTTTTAGGGTCCTGTGGTTGGTTTCTGGTTGTTGTTGTTGTTTCTACTTTCTTCATTTTAGCCTTAGTACAGGGTGGCTATAGATTGCTAATTCTGCCTTTTGCAAATAATATTGTGGTTGTGTGTACATGTTGTATACACTACCATACGAGGGGGCTTCGAAAAGGTTGTGGAAAAATTCCATTATCTTTTCATTCCTTTTTTCCATAAACTTTTTGAAGCTCCCTGGTAAAATCAGTGGGAACATGAAACAATGTGCATTTTCTGTTTGCAAAGTTTAGAGATAAACATACTTCTATTATAAATGACTAATACTTAAAAGCCTTCATATCCTGAAGACGTTTCTAAATCAGTTCATAAAGTGCTCATTTTTTTTCACAATAGAACACTGCACTGTAAAAAAGTCACTTCACTAGCCCTTCATTGATGAGATTAATTTTTGGAATAGTTCCACTGCTATTTCCAGCTGGCATATTATAATTTATGCTTATTCCTTGACCCAAGACAGTATTTTTGTTGTTTGCATTGATGCAACTATTTTAATGGCTGTGTCTTATGAGAAATATATGATGGGCACTGGTATTATATCATGCCGGACCTCTTCTCACATAACTGCATAACTGATTTTGTTTTTCACATTTTAATGTTTCTGAAATTGGAATGTATTTGTGTTTGTCCAGGAGGACTAGAGAAACAAATCTAGAGACACTCATATGTGTATAAAAGAGAACTTTATATCTAAGAACAACTGTATATTGAGAAAATACCCCAGCCCAGTCCAGATCAAGTCTTTAAGTCCCATATATCTGATATTAGTCCATAAATTCCTGTTTAGCCTCACACAGCCCATGCAATGATGCCGAATGCAGGAAGATCACGGTACAGTGGGTAGAAGGTCTTGTGGATCCAGTGGCAGTGGAAGCATCTCAACGCTGGGATGGGTCTCCATGTGTCTCCTCCAGTTAAGAGTCTCAACAGTAGGAAAGGAAAGACAGAGAGACTGGGTCTGGCCTCCAGTGAGCTATTTATCCTCGTTGAACCTCTAAATGAGGTCATCAAACTGTTACCTCATTGTCAGCCTAGATTCCACTCCTTCACTCAAGTTGATAGGAAATTATGTAACTGCCTCAGTATTGATATTAAAACCAACATGGGTAGCAGTATTTTTTCCTTCAAAGAGTAGCTTATAAATCAATAATGAGTCTTACCATTAATAGTCTCCTAAAACCATATAAATATCGCATCACCTTATATACACGTTCTCAGAGTGTATTTTGAACTGCAGGGAAATTCTGTGATGTTGCAGTTTGGGGTTGTGTTGGTTTCCTAAGCGAAGCAAACATGGACTCTACTTTTTTGTTTTTTTCCTTGGTGTGTGTGGGTGTAACACTGACCCAACCCTCTTACCAAGTGTGCTAATCCTTAAGTCTTGAAAAAAGAAGTCTAAACATTTTCAAACAATTTTTTACAAGTAAATTAAAATCCTGACATTTTCTTCAGCTAAAGTTAGCTAGAGTGAAATTTGTTCCTTGCATGCCAACTCCCCAACAAGCTGTTATTCTTACGTGACTACATGTTTCCTCCAATGTTGAGTGACCGTATATGGCAGAATAGAGTTACCCCCTAGGGTCTCCATGCTGGAATCTTTATGGGAGCAGATCATGAGCTATTTTCCTGCTAGGAGTGGCTGGTGGGTTTGAACTGTTGATATCTTAAGTTAGTAGATGAGCACTTAACCATTGCACCAACCTTCCCCCACTCACACCATCGAGTCTATGTTAACTCACAGTGACACCTCTGTGGGTTTCCAAAACTATAACTATTTACGGGAGTGGAAAGCTCAGTCTTTTTCCTGCAGAGTTGCTGGTGGTTTTGAACTGCCAACCATGCAGATCACAGCCAACTCAAAACCACTACAGTCCATCCCAGGGATCCTAATGAATCAACAAGTCTTTCTAAAACATAAGCTAGTGGAGCAGGTTTGACATAACAAAACAAAACCCACTGTCACTGAGCTCATTTGGGCTCCGATCAACCTGGTAGAGCAGTGAGCCGCTTCGCACAGTTTCAGAGAGACGACATTTTTGGAGGAGCAGCTGATGGGTCTGAACTTCCGGCTTGTGATTCTTGGCTCCATGGCTTCCTTATGTTTGCCAAAGGCATTAGATTAGAAGTCTTTCCATGCCTGTAACTGCACGAGGCTAGCGGATCTGGAGTATTAAGATTCTTATGTAGACCACAAGGAACCCTGGTGACAGGGGGGCTTATGAGTTGGGCTAACTACACAGTCAGCAGTTCCAATTCACCAGCCACTTGGAGGAAGACAAATGAGGCAGTTTGCCCTTTAAAGACTTACAGCCTACGAAACCCTACGGGATAGTTCTACTCTGACCTGCAGGGTTAGCAGGCGTCAGAATCAATCTGACGGCAGTGGGTTTGGTTTTGGTTGTGTGGGTCACACTTGAAAACCAGTGTTGATTTAATCCACACACAACTTCAAAGGGTGCTTCTGTGTGTGCTCATCTTGAAAGGAAAGAGTCAAGGAAATATGACAGAAGAAACCTAGACTTTACTGACTGAGCATGCAAGCCTTTAAGTATCAACAGGTCAGGGGAATACTTTCACTCTGTCTTTACAGAGCCTCTGAAGCCCTCCTGATGAAGGGAAATTAAACATATACTCGTTTTTTTGGTTCTTCTATAAACGTGACCATTATTTTTCAAAATGGAAAACCTATGCATTATATTAAAAAATCAGTTTTGTGCACTAGCTATAACACAGTCAAAACAATGCCCCGCCCCCACACGAATGGAAAGACAAATTTAACAATACCCTCCCCCCAAAATAAACCAAAAAAACCCACACACACACAAATGGAAAGAGAACCTTGATGGCAAATCAAGCCAAGACCAGGGGGGAGGATCCTCTACATTTTGGAGGAGACACGGACAGTTCTTTGGGAGTATAATGGGTGATTGGGAGAGCATTCGTGGCACATGGGGAAGGGATGCAAAATGAGAATTGTAGGGAGGCAATGGACCAGACTTTATGGTCCTGGTAGACTATGAATACATTTCTACCCAACCCTCAGTGGAACACTGCCATGGACTGAACACCGTGACTACCTTGGACACTGACCTTGAGGGCAGCAGGGCATAATCTAGGGGCTACACCAGACTTCACATAAAGGCCCAGCAGAAAGAACTGAGCCCAGACTCAAAGGTGCCAACATTCTGGGATAGAGGACTGCGGCACTCGGATGGGAGAGGAACCTGAGTGGCCGGCCCATCCTGGGGAAGTGGTGGTCATTGGACCTTGGGGGCATGGGACCACAGGTTTGGTGGGTGTCCAGTGGAAAGGGACCCATAATCATCATATATTTAGTACCTCAATGCTCCCCTTACAGCAACATGGCAGGTTTTGATATGGTGGGTAGGGATTTGAACCTGGGAGAACTGATCCAGAAGTTTTGCTCTTGTACCGACCCTAAGGGAAACAGATTGCAAAGGAATGGGAGTTGGAACTGCATGGAACAACAACTCCTGGGCGGCGGCGGCTCACAGTGGAACTGTATTTGCACAGACTCCTCATACCTAGTGTCCAGAGGGATGGGTCACTGGAAAAATTACAAGTGCAATTGCCTTATATTCAAGGGGAGGTAGGGGTGGGGAGGGTGAGGGTGTTTGGAGAATAAACAATGAAGGCAGGAGGGGGAGGGAGCACAAGAACGGAAGGTGATTACACAACTCATTTTAAAGGCAACTGAATCATAGGGGGGAAAAAGAAAAATTTCTGAAATTGTGGTCATAAGTGTACAATTTTGATATGATTCAACTACTGAATTGTGTGATATATGGATCAAATACCAATTAAAGAAAGAAAACATAAAAATTATGGTCTTGGAAACCCACAGGGGCAGTTCTACTCTGTCCCATAGGGCAGCTCTGAGTTGGAATTTGACAGTGAGTTTCAGCGTTTATTTTACTGGGAATCTGGTAGTTGTTGTGGTTGTTTTAAAATTTGTCTTGGTTTGGCCTTTGGCGATGAGTTCTCTTATTTTCTCATGCCTTCAACTATGCATTGGTATGGTATAAGTTAGGTCCTTCTCTTCACAATTTTCTCTATAAGTAACCAAAGGGAAACTGAAGAGCATGAAAGTAATTGTTTGAATGTTCTAGCTTTATTATCAAAATCAGAAGTGTTCAGAAGTTTTCTCCAGTGTTGGAGATGTTTGCTAACCTGTTCTATTCCCTAGGAGAAGACACTTGCCCCGTGGCTACTTTTCAGCACTTGTTATGTGGCTCTTTTATGAACGGCGTTATTTTATTTCCCACTCAGTGATGAGTGCCTACTATATCTAAATAGTAGTATTCTTGGTCTCCTGAATGGCTTTATATAACAGTCAACAAACACTGCCTAGAAATCAAAATCTTGCTAATCTATATCAGATAATCAAAGGATGAAATATCTGAGACATGCATTCAGAATATCTGCCACCACTAAACTACCTAGGCCCAGTATTTTGATAATTAGGTTATTTCTCACCTGACTTGTCTTTCTGGGGTTTTTGAAAGATCTAAAGTGACTGGGTTTAAGTGCATATTCTTTCCACTGCCAGCTTCTAAACTGGAAGTCGGAGAAGCACTTTCAAACAGTGTTTTGAAGGGCATTAAAGTGTCAAGAAATCCTAACGATAAATAACTAAGAACATAAATACTCATAATTAGAATGTAACTGAAGATAAATGATTAAGAGTACAATTTGCTTTATCTTTGAACTGAAAACGTTTACTGGCAACTGAAGTGTACAAGTTAAAACAGGAACACATAGTATTTCCAGTGTGGGGGGAAAAAACACCCCCCAAAACAACAACACAACCAAACCCTCAAAACGCAGGTTGGGTTTATACTTCTAATTTTTCAAGCTTTCACAGGATATTATATGAAATAACGTTATCCCTTTCTTTGCCACTAGTACAGACTAAAAATGTGAAGCAAAAGTGTAGGTGTTACTTACAATGTGAACACATACACACTGGAAACAGCCACCTATGCCTGGCTGTTACGTTTGGTCATAATCATTGGCTGGCCATCCACTCTTGTCATTTTTATCCACATTCCCTGTCCACAGGTTTGTCATTTAGGAAGGCGCTGAAGTGGATTCTGGAGTAAAGGAAAGCAGTTCATGAGACGAACAAACTAGCTCAAGTAGGAAAAAGCTACAGGTCCGTTTTGTAAAACACCAGCACACAATTCTAGATACAATGGCTTTAAACTCAAGCCCAGGGATCTGCTCACGCTACCATATAATTTAAAATATCTACAAGAACTCTTAGGAAGATGCTTCAGACATTTTATTTATTAGGAGATTTTATCTTCAGACATTTTATCTATTAGAAATTAAAATAACAAAACCAAACCCAAGCAAACAAAAAGAAAATCACCGCAATCTTTTTCTAGAAGGGAGGTTTTTAGTCTAATGTACACAGCACAGGCCATTTTTCATAGTGTATGCAGACCACTCTTCTCTTGGTAACCTTCATAGAATCGTCTCAACGATTCGGGAAGTCTCGGTGTCACGGTTCTCAAGGCTTGAGTAAAATGCCTTTTCAAAACGTACTCTGCTTGTATGTTTTCTTCCAGAGCCAGAAGGGCTGCCTCTTGACAGACAGTTATAATCTGGAACAAAAACGAGGGTGGGAGTGAGTGGGTTAGGATAATCAATACTTTTAGAGAAAGTTAATATTCCAAATATTCATCTGTGCTAACTTCTACAATTTTATGCATACTGCTGAATCTTTTTCTGCAAGTTATTTCATCTAAGATTTTCAAAAAGGTGAAAAGCAAACATAGAAAGAACATCTCCTTCTTTGTTTTTTCATTCATGTACTCCAAAAATAACCAATTAATGACAGCACCCAGAACCAGGAATTAAAAAAAAAAAAAAAAGATTTTAAGACGGGGCCATTTGGTTTTGAGGAGTTTATAATCTCAGGAGGGGGAACGGGTCTGTATGCATGTCCTTTCCATACACAGCAACAAAGGAAGAGTGTGTGCGCACGGTGGGGGAGGTAAGCACTAAGTGATAAGGGAGCCATTCTGATAGGAGCGAGGCCCTGCTCTTGGGCACACCTTGTCCTAGCATAGAATTTCCACATTCCTTTCAACCTTTGATGTATCACCAACATGTAAAAGCATTTCTTTATGTGCATCTCTTCAACCAGTTCTTAAATCTTGGGAATATCAGATAGGGTTGTCTACGTTTATTTTGGAGAACTGCATTAGAATTGAGAAGTGAATTCTGTTTACTCAGCAAGGAAAGCTGGAAGAATTGAAAAGAATGTGGGGGAGGGGCTGGGGGAGCGGAGTGGCTGGCAGAGGGAGGGGGAGAGAGTAGACAGGAGGAAAACGGAAGGGGAGGAAGGTTGAAGTCTCAAATCCTGAAATGTGTTTCTAAGCTCCCTGGACTTCAGACAGCGGAAGCAGGCTGATGCCAGTGTCGTTCTAAAGACACATTACTGTGGTGAAAAGAGCTTGCGGGATGAAAAGAGATACTGTGATTCCAGGGCCACAGGGAAACAGTGATTGATACTGACTGCGCCCTTATATCAGTAAGTGAAAGGGCCAGCTGAAACACATTTGTCCAGCCATTCAGCATATTTTCTCTGTTTGTTCACTTACTGAAAGGGGTTCCTCTGCTTATGCGGGGCTAATGGCTGCCAAAGCAGTTTAGTAGCTTTTTAAGGGATTTAGCAGCATGTTTAGGGAGCTTTCAAAAAAACATGCATAGATTTGGATGGCTTTGTCAAATCTCGACAATGTAACTATTTTAATTCTGTGTTTCCTTAATGAGCACTGGAGTTAACTATTAGTGGTTAGGCATGTGAATGCTTTTCAGAAATTAGGAGAGTTACCTCGTTGTTGAAGGCAAAAACAGAACGTCTGGGCTTTGTTTAGTAAAATCATTTCAATTCTAGTACCCCCGAAAAAGTTATTTTGAAAATCAGAATGTGATCATTAATAATTCCAAAGAAAGCCAGGAACTATCTGCCCAGCATGGGAAAGTGGATATCCACAGTTACACAGGAGACCCACTGGCGTCTGGGGGCTTCCCCGAGGAGGTGAAGGGGCTAATGAGAGACAACCCCGTCTGATCAGCCTTTAGGTCATCCGAGTAATGATTTGAAGAAATGTCTGCAAGGTAAAAAGTTTGAAGAAACCGGTAGAGGCAAAAGAAGTGAATTTCCTGCTGGCCAATGGCAGTAGGGGGAGTGCTTCCCCCATTCAGCCTCAGGAGAGTACACATGGGCCCCTACACCAATGCCTTCAGAACAGAGTTACTTAAAAAACCAAACAAGCCGTCTCTGAAACCCTATGTTTTTTCTCTCACAGAGACGCAGTTGCTCCGAGTCAGGAGCGATGGGAGGGCAACTGGTGCGGGCTAATGATCCGACAGGGCCCTGCCTGTTTCAGCACGCACCGTCCACAGTGCTGAGCACTCACTAGGGGAGGCCAGCCCTGGAGCTGGGCAGGACGTTATCTGTTCTCTGGTGCACACAGCCAGCAGGGCGTGAACATGAATGAGAAGTCCTCTCAAAGAGGCATAAGGGACGTGCTTTGGATGTGGTGGAAGGGAATAACTGCAACTGGCTTCATGGCCCAAAGTGCGAAGGAAAGAATTTAGACAGGCAGAAAAAGGCACCCGGAGCGGCAGGCATCAAATGAGCAGAGACAGCAAGGTGAGAACAAAGGCAGCAAAAAGTGTATTCCATTAGCCAGTAGAGGCCAAAACAGAGAATGGAAACAACAACAACAACAAAAAGGAATAATCCTCCCAGCAAACTTCCACAAAATAGTTTTCCGAAGCCACAGGGCCACAATGACAACTATCAGTGGGCACATGTGTACGTGGACACTTGCGATCGTAACACACACATGCTCATCACTGTTAGCGTCACATTCAAAGCCAGTTTCAGTGATAAGCAATTCAGTTGAATTTTTCCCATGAGGCCACAGAAGACCCTCACTGAGCTGTGTAGATGAATAGATGAATTTGAATCACAGACTGTCTGGAATGTTAAACTAACCCGTTTAGAAAGAAAACTCTTGGCCACTTGAGCTCCTTAATGTCTTTGGCAAAAAGGATTTCTGAAGCTTTTCCCTAATCCTTTCACCATCTTGTCCTATTCCCTGAAAGGCTTCCAACTAAGATCATTTAAATGAATTATTAGCTAACTACCAACAAGGTTGCTTTCCCTATTAGGTTGTAAAAGCAAAAATATTTTGGCTGGCTCTGTGAAGCTGAGGCTTTGTATTATGTGTTCTTAGTGAATTTGGAGAAAAAATCAGATAGCCATGCTTTTAGCAAACATATGTAGCCAGCTGCAATGATAAAAGTACTGTAGGTGTGGGCAGTATGAGACGGAGATGACAGATGAACAGAACGGGCCGCCCGAGATCTCTCTCTCTCAAAACCAGACCAAGAAATGCTGACGTTCTGGCGACCATGCCACCCCTTTACTGGGTGCTCTTAAGTCTAAAAGTCCCTTCTGGTTCCTTTAGCAGTAACAATGGATTTGACCATCAGACATCTGATGAATGTCACCGAACAAAATGGAGTGCTAGCTGAAATACTTAGGTCTATCTGGGATGAGTTAAGAGGAAACAGGAAATCATTTTTTAGAATACTTACGAATCCTCAAAACAAAGTCACTGGATATAGTAATTGTTTTCAAATTTGGGGGGGAGAACTCAGCAAGGAAAGCAAAGAGGCACATGAATGTGAATTTTCATGCTAAGCTATACTTGCTCTCTGTAAAAGCAGTGCCTTTGGCACAACAACAATATAGCAATAAATGGATTATGTGAGACAACTCTACTTGTGAGGAGTGTGGGGAAGCTGCTCCTCATGATGAGAAGGCTCTTGACCACTGAACCTTGGGAAATATAATTACTCACTTTTAAATGCAAAAGGGTAAAAGAGGCATTGTGCGGCATTCTGAATGCCATGAAGAAGCAGAACAATGTCTTACTTCACTGTGGAAAAAATGAACCCTCTTCTACATAGCTACGGTCCTTTCCTCCAATCCAAGAGACGGGAAGGGTTTAAACAGGTGGCTCAGCTTAGTAAAAGAGAAACAGGCATATTACAAAAATTAAAACCAACATACTTTCTAAAAAGGCTGCAATAATTTCTAAAAATGATGTGATTAAAGAAGGGCAGTCAAATCAAAGAATGTGTACCAAACACTAATCAACAGGAAGGTCAGCGAAACGGTCAGGCTGCACGGTGGGTGTTTGCCCTCCTACTCTGTAACCACTCCCTGTTCATGTCTGTTTCACAACGGCCCTCCCTTCTCTCGGGTGCCCTGCAAGACTGGAGACCCCATGGGAAATGTATGACAGTCACTACCATTTCCAGAGAAAGCCTGGGGAGTATCTGAATTTCCTGGCTACATGCAGCAGAGAGATCATAATAATGGCAACAGAAAAAATATACCTGCAAGTAATAGATGAAGCGGGAAAGAAGGAATGCTATCTGTCAAGTAAGCTTCTATAGTAAGGACCTAACAAGTGCTCACTTCCAGCACAAAAAGAAAAAATCAAACCAAACACAAAAACCCATTGCCACTAAGTCAACTCCAACCCACTGCAATTCTATACAGTGTTTCTGAGACTAAATTTTTCTGGGCAGTTTGAACTCTGGACCTTCAGGTTAGCAGCCCAGCGCCTGACCCCAAGCACCACTAAGGCTCTTTGCTTACTTCCAATAGGTCGATGGAATCTAACCAAGCCTCTGCCTCTCCGCAGCTGTTCATATGCCCACAGAAAGGCGGGAAGGTAAGCAGCCAGAGCCATCCTCCTGCTGGGCTCCCATCTCCCAGATGTGCCAGCAGGGCAGCTTTCGGAGGGAAAGTGTCTTTGATAGCTGGCCCCGCATGCTTACTTTAAGCCTCCCAAGGCAGGGGTAGTTCACAGGAAAGCCAGAACTAAGAGTACAAAGATGGAGCCACACACGGGTTTCCTGCCCGTGTGAGTGGACTCTGTTCTTGTCTAGGGCAAAATAGAATATTTGGAGACCAGGCAATCATGCATCATGCCGCTTCAAACGGACTCCAGGCATGGGCCGGCATGCGCGCGCTCTCTCCGGGGCTCCTGGCTGCTTCTCCTGCTGTTTGGCATGAAGGAAAAAGCCCGCCTTCCAGCTAGGCCTAAATGTGCTTTTCAGCTTCTTTGTATTTCAAGTGTACTAAATAGCTTTAAAGAATCCACCAAAAGAAACGGGCTCCAGTGCTTTAAAAAGTCTTAGGTATTTTCAAGAAAGTGGTTTTGTTGAAAGCATCTTCTGTCTGGAACACCTGTGACCTGTTGAGCTTAATTGGGCTGCAGCTGGCGCTGATTGTGCGCGCAGCCGCTGGAGGGCCCGGGCGGGGACATTGTGTTCCGTGCCCGCCCCGCCCCCTGGCTTTTCTTTTCACTTTCACAGCCGCGACCTCCATGGCCAGTGTGTCTGAGGGATTAGGAACCCAGTAGAGAGTGGAGTCCTGCTGTTTGCGAATAGCAGGCACTGAGGTGCTTCAAGGAGGAGGCTACCTGGGAGATTATGTGCTCCTGTGGACCGGCCAGGCCCTTTCTCCCCGGCCCCATTGAGACGCTGAAAGGTGGCTGAATGGTAGGGCATGAAAGATGGGGGCTGAAGAGAGCCCAGCAGGCTCCTGGCTGCACAGAGGCAGCTGGAAGTCACACTGTCACTGCCACAAACGAGTGGTGCCCCAAACTGTCAGGGCAGCAGCTCTGGGAGGAAGCTGGACTGGGACCTGGAGGCGGAGGGGTAGCAAACAGCACTTAGTTCAAGTCCTTCAAAATGCCACTCCACCCACCGAAAAACTTCTAAGTGCTGCAGCCAGGTATAAGATTTTTCAGATGTGAAGGATTACATTAAAAACAAAATAAAAAACCATAACTTGCGTTTGGGCTGAATTCCCTTGGATTACCAGTCAAATGAGCTTTATAATAATGAACCCACTGGGGTTCCGCTAAGGTCACACAAAGTAGAATACCACCCATAGAATTAAGCCAAAAAGGCAGGAAAATGTCTGTGAAAATCCAGTCAACCTGACATCAGAAAGGGGGGGGAGGCTTAATTAATTGTGATGAATTAAAGTTATTATCATTCCTTTAAAAATGTAACTGAAGTAGAGGCATATCAACACGTAACCTTTCATTATAATTTACATGGAGAATCCTTAATAGTTTGGCTTTTAAAAATTAACGGAAATTGATTATTCCGTACAGTTTGGGGGCTGAAAAGACCTTGCATTGCAAATGTCCCTGTGTATCGTTTAGTAAGGTGGGAATTTTACATGCTCCTAACTTAATTGAATCTCAAGATTAAAAAGGAGTATTTTTAGTTTTGAAAAGCACATGCCATCTGGTACAGGGTTGGGGAGAACAGGAAGGACTGCGATAGAAAAGGAGAAGGATAAGAGGACAAACACATTGGGGGTCTTCTGTTTCATTCATTTGCTTAAGATCACCTTGCTTTATCCACAAGATGCTGGGCACTCAAGAAGGTAGCAGTGAAGAAAATAAAGTCCCATTTTTATGCAGCAAGGAGTGCCAAGTACGGCCTAAAGGAGAGGAGTCAGTGTCAGTGTCCCCAGTGGATGCCTTTCCCCGAGGCAGCTTCAGCCCTCCTCCAGCCGGATTGCTTTAGGATCACTGTGCCATGGTTTTGTGGTTTATCCATATACTGACTGCAGTTGTCAGTGTATACAGTCATGTATGCTAAATATCTAGAGGCCACAAAAAGTTCAGAGAAAAAACCCTCTAATTTCATGTTCATAGAAAAACTGTCATTCTCTTAGATTTTCTCACACAGATTTTTGGAAGGCCCCACCTCACTAGACCAGAAGGTCGGTGAAGGCCCTCCAGCCTTATTTCTGGTCCTCAACACCCCCCCACCCCCACCCCCATGTTAGCATGCTCCTTTACCCATAAGCCCTCTGCGGGAATCCTCTGCACAGAAAAAAAAAATCTTTTTATTTTTATTTTTAATGTTCTCATGTTTCCCTGAACACATACATCCTGCCTCTATTGTGGCAATTTCAACTAAGATAATTGCCTGCTATGGCGTAAACCCCCCCCACCCCTACCCCCCCAAAAAACAAACGAACAAAAAACACAAGAATGTCTGTGTCACAATAAGTCATAATTAACTGGAGGATGTATTTGTGATTCCTTGTGAGGCTGATGATCAAGAAATGGCCAGAAGAAGGGGAGAGTCCTGTCAAGAGGCATATCCCTTGGGTAAAAACCACTAACTACCAGATGAGAGCCCTTGATGCTGGCCCTGAATAAGAGGTGAGGAGGGATCTCCTTGGGAGAGGAGGTTAAGCAAGGCTTAACTACCCAAACTGCTCCAAGGCCCCTCAGAAGTGTGGACGGTTTGACCCTCCCTGCCGCTGTTTTGGCGGTGAGTTAACATGTGCAAGTATGTTGAACCCTGTATTAAGAAACCCTGTTCTTTCTTCCTTATCTGTCAGCCTTTGTCACTGCCAGCTCCTACATCTTATCCCACATAAAGCTGCCTCTTTGGAAACTCTCCAGCTTCAGATGCCCTGGGTAGCTTTTTTTAGATCTTGTCTAGCTTGGGAATCTGGACCCATTTCTACACTTGTAGAATGGAGCATGTGGAGTTACAGCCTTCTGCATCTTTATACTCCGTTGTAATCTGTAACAAGCCTCTATCAATTCTTGCCAATCCTCAAAGCTGCTGCAGGAAGGGATGAGATTAGCAAACTTGTTTGGCATCCCTAAAATCACTTTAAAGATTAAGGTATGACATGAATGGCTATGCTAAATGAAAAAAAAAAAAAAGACAGTTTGTAGCTAGTCAAAGGGCATCTCCACTGTCCCACTGTCCACCAGGCACTTTGTTGTACTGTGGTGCCTTATGTGTTACTATGATGCTGGAGGGTATTTTAAGTTTGCTGACCAGCTATTTCAAGTCAAAACTATCCTGTGCTGCTGGCTACTTTTCTACAAGTGAATATATTAGTCTTGCAACTTTTTGCCTTTAGCTGAATAAAGTTGCAAATGTAGCTAGTTTCACTTTCACAAAACATCCTCACTAAAACCCATCATTTTAGGATTATATATAATTTGATCAAAGCAACTATTATCAAAAAATATTGATTACTTATACCTGGAATATTTATAAAATCCTCCAAGGTTGGTGAAACGTAATTTTCTTTTCATTCTTCATCAGAATCATTTTTACCGTCTGATACTATTGTATTTCTTTTTTACCTAGTGTGTTTGAATTGTGGTGCGGAGAATATTGGAAGGACCATGAATTGATAAAAGGACAAACAAATCTGTCTTGGTAGAAGTACATCTTGGAAGAAGTGCTCCTGAGAGGTAAGGACGGTTAAGATTTTGTCTTACAAACTTTGGACATATTGTCAGGAGAGACCAGTTCCTGGAGAAGGCATCGTGTTTGGTCAAGTGGAGGGGCAGTGACAAAGAGGAAGGTCTTTGACAAGATGGACGGACACAGCGGCTGCATCAATGGGCTCAGGCATAGGAACAATTGTGAGGCTGGCGTACAACTGGGCAGTGTTTCGTTCTGTTGTGCGGAAGGTCGCTATGGGTTGGAACTGACTCTACAGCACCTCACAACGTCAGACTCACTACTATCTTCTGATAAAGTATCATCTTTCAGCTGACTACTAATTCTAAAGTCATTTGGACAATCAGACAAAATGTCTCCATAAAATTCATTCAAAAGTACTTCACTGCTAGGAAACATCCTTTTTGAAACCTGTGCCATACTGAAATATGGGTAGATGATGCGCCAAGACATGAATACAACATACCGGCAGCATGTATCTGGGAACCAGTAGAGAGGTCTGCAGGGCCAGCCCCAATCCCGACTATGTGGACCCCCTCCTCCCACCCGCTCTCGTCCTCCTCAGAAGACGGTACTTCAGAGGACAGCACTGGGGCTACAGCTTGGGGAGAGGGGCACGTCGGATTAGAGCACACGGGAGAAATGCAAAGGGATGGAGAGGGAGGAGAGGACATCCCGGCCCGCCTGGCTCACCAAGCCCCATGGATGATGTTCCTGCTCTGAGCAGACAACACACTGGGAGGACCGTAGGGCTGGCCCCACCACAGGACATGGTGTCCCTCACCGAACCTGGGCACTTCGGGAGACCCAGTGCGTGAATAGTGCATGGTCTGGCCCCATCACACTGGGGTGAGGCACTGAGGGCATGAAGCAGAACATCAGGGGGAACAGACTGATGAAACCCCTGGGGAATACCAAAAATAGACTTCGGAGACAGTGTGTGGCATCCCATCAGACTTGATTGGAAAACACTCATAAAGGCCAACAAACAGACCTTGAATTATTTATAGGCTCTTCATTTTTGTCAGTGGCTTTCTTTTTATTGTTATTTTGTGTTTGTTTTTTGCTGCTGTTGTTACTGTTTTGTTGGTTTTGACTGTTGTTTTATTTGGCTTTGCCTGGTTTTTGCACTTATTAATGTATCTGCATGTCTATCTAGATAAGATAGGCAGGACACAAAATTCGGAGATGAAAAGAACGGGACCAATGGTTGCCCAGGGGCGGGGCTATAGGAGAAGGGAGGTGGTAGAAAGGAAATGGGGTGGAGGACCAACGCAGGGTCAAGGGAACAACAAGTGAACTAAAATCAATAGAAGGAAGGTCATATGATGCCTAGTGGGGCTTAAACAAGGTCAATGTAACAGCAAGGAATTACTAAACCCAAATGAAGGCCGAACATGATGGTGGGACAAGAGGGAAGTAAAAAGGAAATAGAGGAAAGAACCAGGAGGCAAAGGACATTTACAGAGGCCTAAATATAGGTATGTACACACACACATATAATGAGAGGGGAATAAAACTATGTACTCATATCTATATGTTAAGAATGAAGGCTGCAGATGGACATTGGGCCTCAACTCAAGTACTCCCTTCACATAAGAACACTTTGTTCTAACAATCTGGCATTCTGTGATGCTCACCTTCCCGACATGATTGAAGATAAAATGGGTGCAAAAGCGAATGTGGTGAAGAAAGCTGATAGTGCTCGGCTATCAAAAGATAAAGTGTCTGGGGTCTTAAAGGCTTGAAGTTAACAAGCGGCCAGCTAGCTCAGAAGCAACAAAGCAAGCGCACATGGAAGAAGCACACCAGCCTGTGTGATCATGAGGTGTCGATGGGATCAGGTATCAGGCCTCTAAGACCCAGAATGAAATCATACCCAATGTGAATGAGGGGGGGCATGGAGTGGAAACCCAATGGCCATCTGTAGACAATTGGACATCCCCTCACAGAGTGGTCACAGGGAGGAGATGAGCCAGTCAGGGTGCTGTATAGCACCGATGAAACACACACTTTTCCTTTAGCTCTTTGGTGTTTCCTTCACCCCACTATCATGACCTCAATTCTACCTTGCAAGTCGGATTAGACCAGAGCATGCACTCTGCTACAGATAAGAGCCTGCAACACGGGGAATCCAGGATAGATAAACCCCTCAGGACCAACAAGGAGCGTAGAGATGCCAGGAGGATTAGGAGGGTAGGGGGGGAGAAAGAGGGAATTGATCACCAAGATCAACCTACAGCCCCCTCCCAGGGGGCCAAATAATGGAAAAGTGGGGGAGGGGCAACAGTGGATGATGTTAAGATATGGAAAAAATAATCTATAACTTATCAGGGGTTTGTGAGGGATGGTGGGATAGGGAAAGGAAAGAAATGGGGTGCTGATATTGGGGCTCAAGTGGGAAAAGAATGCTTTGAAAATGATGATGGTGGCGTATGTGCAAATGTACTTGACACACTGGAGGAATGTAGGACTGTGATAAGAGATGTAAGAGCCCCCAATAAAAGTATTTTAAAAATATATGGGTAGAAGTATTGCTATGTCATGTCTTTGGGGATATGGATAAAACAGTTCAGGAAAAAAACGCAATGAGAGAAAACAAAGTTGGGATGGGTTAAATAAGAGACAGGTCTTGAAGTGCCTCAGCTTATCTCGTATGTGTACTTCTTAGACTCTAGTAAGATAACTAGGAATACAATCTAGAATGCCTTGTAATGCTTTCAGGCTAAAGAACCACACAAACCAACCTAAGTGCAAACACAAGTGAACTAGGGACCAGTCAGGAATGTTTGGGCATGAAAACAGAAGTATACTCCTGACTGGTCAGCAAAAGGTTAAATGCCAGACGGTCTCCTATGGTGGAGAAATTCTAGCAGAAGTTCTAGAATAAGACAACTTAAGAAGAAAGGTCTCCCAACCTACTTCCAAAATTTAGTCAAAGAAAACCATATGGATTACAAAGAGAACATTGTTGAGTTGCTTGGTTTGAAGAAGGGATCTCTGACTAGAGGAAAATATGTTTATTGACACAGAGGGCCAATGAGGGGATGGGAGATCCTTGGTGAGATGGACTGGCACAAGAGCTACAATGATGGACTAAACTCGTGAGGATGATGGAGGGCAGGGCACCATTTTGCTCTGTTGTACATAAGGTCACCATGAGTCAGAGTTAACAGTTAAAAAGGGCCTGGTAAACAAGCATAACTATGTATTAGCACAAGCAACAGAGTAAGAAAACAATAGGATTATTATCTTAGACTTATTTCACAGAAAGGGTTTTCACTATCAGAAGTATTCTTTCTTGAAAGAAAGCAGCTCCATTCCTCCTCTAGGATGTAAGTTAACAATATATATATAGATAGATAGATAGATAGATAGATAGATAGATAGATAGATAGATAGATAGATAACAAATGAAAGCAAAACCATTGACATAAAACAGGATACTCTGAAAATACCCCATAGACCTTCTCTATTTTTGTCTGTAAGATGCTGCTTTCTCTGTTAATGCTTTTGTTGTTTAAGTTATTTCTTTATGCACTCACGTAATTAATTTAAACTAAAACCAGTTAATAGTGCATTTAAATTCTTTATAAGAATTAGACATTAATAACATTTCACCAGTTTGTGTTTACTGGTCATAAAAAAATATCTGTTCTTAACATCTATTGATTCCCAGAGGGGTGTAAGAACATACTGAAATATATAATAGAGGAAAGAACTAAGAGGGAAAGAGCATTCATACAGGTCTAAATACAGCCATGTACATATGTAAACATATTTATATATGATGATAGGGAAATAGATCTATGTGCCTATACTTATAGGTTTAGTATTAAGGTAGCAGATGGACATTGGGCCTCCACTCAAGTATGGACATTGGGCCTCCACTCAAGTACTCCCCCTATGCAAGAACACTTTGTTCTGTTAAATTGACATTCCATGATGCTCACTTTCTTGACATCATTGCTTAAAACAAATGTGTGCATAAGCAAATGTAGTGAAGAAAGCTGATGGTGCCCGGCTATCAAAAGATATAGCGTCTGGGGTCTTAAATGCTTGCAGGTAACCAAGCAGCCATCTAGGTCAGAAGCAACAAAGCCCACATGGAACAAGCACACCATCCTGTGTGATCACGAGGTATTGGAGGGACCAGGTATCAGGCATCATAGAACAAAAAAATCTTATCAGTGTGAATGAGGGGGAAGTGCAGATTAGGGACCCAAAGCCCATCTGTAGGCAATTGGACATCCCTTCACAGAAGTGCCACAGGGAGGAGATGAGCCAGTCAGGGTACAGTGTAGCACCATTAAAACATACAATTTTCCTCTAGTTCTTAAATGCTTCCTCCTTCCCACTATCATGATCCCAATTTTATCTTACAAATCCGGCTAGACCAGAGGATGTACACTGGTACAGACAGGAAGTGGAAACACAGGGAATCCAGGGCAGATGATCCCTTTAGGACCAGTGGTGAGAGTGGGGACACCGGGAGAGTGCTGGGAAGGTGAGGTAGAAAGGGGGAACCGATTATAAGGATCTACATATAACCTCCTCCCTGGGGGATGGACAGCAGAAAAGTGGGTGAAGAGCGATGTTGGACAGTGTAAGATATGACAAAATAATAATAATTTATAAATTATCAAGGGTTTATGACAGAGGGAGTGGTGGGGAGGGAGGGGAAAAATGAGGAGTTGATGCCAAGGGCTCAAGTAGAAAGCAAATGTTTGGAGAATGACGATGGCAACAAATGTACAAATGTGCTTGACACAACGGATGTATATGGATTGTGATAAGAGTTATACCAGCCCCCAATAAAATGATTTAAAAAAAGGTTCGTATGTATATTCACGTTTCTGAGAAGGTTCAAAGCTTTCATTGTATGCTAGAAAGCTAGTCTATAGTAATTGTGTCATATTTCTTTAAATCCTATGGCTATTTCAGAATCATATCTCTTTCCCCTTTTCCACATCATTTAAGCCTCAGATTAAAATTTGGCTAGAATTATCACAGTTTGGGAATACAGAAAGTACAAAATGGAGTTATCAGAATAGAATTGTTTCTCTATCTTAGACTTTTGTTGAAATAAAGTGAAACCTACAGACTTACAGCCTATTTAAATCATTTAAAAGTTTTAAAAAGAAGAAAAGCTACAGGGAGCATCGGCACATGGATTAAGGCTATGGTCAATCCCCTCGAATCATAGTTGAGGGATGTCAATAGCCTTATTATCAGACAGAGAGCATTGTAAAGTTGATTAAGGAAGACACAGGTCAGACTGGAATAACTTTATCACTTGATATCCTTTTTTGAACCATTTGAAAGCTATTTCACTTAAAAAAAATTGTGAAGGGGAAATACACATGATTTAAGCCCCTGGTGAATCCTCTCTGATCATGGTGCAGGGATGTGAATAGCCTTGCTAAAATGCAGAAGGCATTGGTGTAGATTGTTGAAGATGCAGTTCGATTAAAATTTAGCACGCTATCATTTGAGGTCCCTTATGATCCATTTAAATTTGTTCTAGTTTAAATATTTTCTGCTTCTTTTAAAATGGAAGTGTTTATCTGTTTACTTTGTTATTCTCATTAGTTTTTATTTTTTAAGTGTTTTTATGTTTATGAAATCCAGGAGAGGTAAATCAGTAGACAGGGTAGCTGGATTAATGGCTCCTTTGGAGGAGGTTGTGGGGAAATTGGGAGCTAATGACAAAGAGTACAAGAATAAAGCAAATATCCTAAAATTGATAGTAGTGATGATTGTACAACTCTTCTTGATGTGACTGAACTATTGGATTGTATGATGTGAATTATATACCAGCAGTACTGTTGGGGGTGGGGGTGGGGGTGGGGAAAAGATTATATGACTGCAAATCTAGGTACAACATTAAGGAATGCAATCCAAATTTAGAATTTACAAATGGAATGTATTAAATGGTTATCATTTTAGTGAATTTATGAGTGAAAATTAAAATACAGACATATTTTGATGTTTGACGGTCACCCTACATCTGGGGTATTTAGAAATTGAGGGAATTATTTTCTTACATAGAAAATTATTCGAGTTGTCTTACAAAATGTGATACGTACTCTGAGTTATAATTCTAGCACATCTACTAAAAGAAAAAAGGGAAATCATTTATTTTATTGATTCGAAAGCCTCCAGAAAGTCCAGAGTGAAATACAGGTTAACAATTATACAGGCACAATATGTGTGGATATGTAACCTAAATGCAATTACTATGACTTGTAAAAGTCACACACGGACAATAATTTTCATTATAGTTACTCTCAGGACAGCCAAAGGAGAGAAAAACGATGACTCAATCCTATGCGTACTTTAATGAAAAAAATATAAATACATTTCTCTCTTTTGATTAAGCTTATTAATTTAATAGACCCAAACATTTTTAAACTACTGCAACCCAAAATCTTTCACAAGAATTCTAGTGACAGTGGGGGACAGACAACAGAAAAGTGGGTGAAGGGAGATGTCGGACAGTGGAAGATATGACAAAATAATAATTTATAAATTATCAAGGGTTCATGAGGGAGGGGGGAGTGGGCAAAGAGGTGAAAAAATGAGGAGCTGATGCCAGGGGCTTAAGTGGAGAGCAAATGTTTTGAGAATGATGAGGGCAACGAATGTACAAATGTGCTTTACACAATTGATGTATGTATGGATTGTGATAAGAGTTGTATGAGCCCCTAATAAAATGATTAAAAAAAAAAGAATCCTAATGACAGAGTAAAATTTTTCTTGAGCTCAGCAATGGGAAAGGTCAGAAAGACTCATAAAAAGAAACTGAAAAATGTTTACTCACTAAGCCTAAAATAAAGCCATTGTCAGAAAAACCTCAAGGGCAGTCCACAGATACACAAAGAGTAGATGAAACATCTTGTTGATAATGAACAAAATCATACAGTTACAAAAAAGCTTGGTTTAAACGAGTGGTTTGAAATCTTGGCAGCATTGGTGTAGTACCAAAAAATGCAACTGGTGGTATATCTGAAAAGCTAGTGGTCAATTTTTAATTAGGCATCGATTATATACCTAACTAAAAAATCTAACCCTATAAAGTTGAGTCAATTTGAGAATATGTATTCACTGAATTCAGGACTATACTCAGATATTTCGGCCATCATTTTAAACGAGGTAGGCTTTCCTCAGATTTTTAACCATCCAAGTGAATTATTGGAAGTAAACAAGTGGACTTTCTAATGAATAGAACAAGTTTGTTTCACTGAGCTATGAGTAAGCTGGTCACAAGGGGATTATGATACAACGGAAACTATTTTGCAATCCTAGTCAATGCATTCTCTATCATGAATGACACACTATTCACATAAAAGTACCCTATCATGCTGTGAAGAGAATAGTGAGACAAGTGCCAAGAATTTCATTTCAGAGGTGCTTTTGGATTTGAAGAGCCCCTCATAAAACTACAGATAGGCAAGCCTCTATTGTAAGAAGAACCAGTAGCTTCTAACTGCAGAGCCAGCAGCTTGAAATGACCAGGTGCATCAAGGGAGAAAGTTGAGGCTTTATACTTATATAATGACTTCTATGTAGCCTTGGACCCTACATCCTGAACTTGCTTCCTCAGTCTTCTTTTTGTTCTCCAAACTCAAAAAAGTATGTATAAGGAACATGAAGGTGTCCAAACTGCTTTTTTGATGTGGTATGCATGGAAGAGCACATACTTCAGGGAGGGTTGAGAGAAAGATAACACCTTCCGATATGTGTAGACCTGGATGGATGACAGGTCTGTTGAGAAACAACAGCTGTACACATTGAAAATTTGGTTTAATAAATGCTTTTGCAGCAATGAAAAACAAACAGATTTACAGCCTTGGAAATGCACAAGGATAGTTCTACCCTGTTCTTTAGGGTCACTATTCGTCAAAATTGATGTGGTGGTAGTGTGCTTGTTACAGTAAGCACCCCCATTTCAGAATACTGGTGTCCAGTTGAAAATAAACCCAGATCACCTTTGACATAGCTAACAGAAAATCTGAATTATTTCACAGGTCTATCCCACAACTATCCCTAACTGTTCTCTTAAAAAAACTGCAAACATATCTACATTTAGTTATGCCTATTCTATCTGTCTCTATCTATCTGCAGATACACATATAAATTTCACAAGATATGGCATCAGTTAAGTACTTTATTAAAGGATGAAGTATAAGTTAGCATTTAGTGTATCTTTTAAAGTTAGCTAGGCTAAGAGCTCATCATTCTGGCAGGAAGCCAGCATAGCTGTGCCTTTAACAAAAGAATTCTGTAATAAAACGAGATTTTACATGCTGAAAACAAATATTTTAAAACATCTTTCTGCCAACTGCTCATTTTAGTAATATTTGTGGAATTTAAACCCCACACACACATACACAAATGTTTCCATGCAAGGTTATGCTAAGTTTGGGTTAACCTCAGAATTATTGAATTTTTCTATCAATCTTCTAATGAACACTTTTGATTTGTTTTCTTTAGGAAGAAATCCAAGTCTTGAAAAGATTTAAGGTTATTTATCCTTTAATTGCTGTAACCAATGCTACTTGGATAACTTAAATAATAAAGGGCTCATGATTCATTTTAAAAATTATATATATGAATGTCTCTGAGAAAAATGAACTATATCCTGCCTTATGATCTTTTCATTCCATTTTCCAAGAACTTTTTGAAGCCTCCTGTGTGTGCAATTAATGACGACATCAGCTGTATTTTAGGGCTCTAAGCACTGGACTGCTAGCCACCAGGCACGGGGTTCAAAATGACCAGCTGCTACGTGAGAGAAAGCAGCAGCTATCTGCTCTGTCAATGTGTGCAGTCTCAAAAACCCTATGTAGGGTCAGGATGAGTCAGCATTGACTTGATGGTTTGGATCTTGGTGGCATAGTGGGTTACCCATTGAGTTGGTAACTCCAAGGTCAGCAGTTTGAACCCACTAGTCACTCTATAGAAGAAAGAAGGAAGCACCTGTCAGTTCTCTGAAAGATTTAAGGTCTTGGAAACCCTAAGGGGCAGTTCTACTGTTCTATACAATTGATATGAGTTGGAATTCACTTGATGGCAGTAGGTTTCAACTGTCAGGAACAGAAACCCAATTTGAATTAGAAGAGGGAATTAAAGAGAAAGATACTATTGGTGCCTTGGTAGTGTGTGGGTTAAGCACTGTACAATGAACTGCAAGATCAGTGATTCAAGCCCATCAGCCAATCCTTGGGAGAAATATGAGCCTGTCTGTTTCTGGAAAGATTGATTGTCTCAGAACCCTATGGAGCATTTCTCTGTCCTATAGGGTCAGCATGAGGTGGAACTGACTTCACGGCATGGGGTTAGGTCTAAGAGAACCCAAGACAAGAAATGTGTTTGGGCCTTGGTAGGTCAAATAGACCAGAGGCTGGAATGGTACCAGGATTCTCTCACCATAACTTTCTCTCTGCTTCTCTACTTCCGTTTCAGTCTTCTCACTAGAACAGCAGTTCCCTTGTGGTATAAAACATGGCCACGCACAGCCTGTGTTTTGTTTTTTACAGTTTTGGTTACAAGACAGTCATCTTTTCACTTCTAATAATCAAAAATCCGGTGGGAAGTTTCTGATTGGCCTGCACTAGCTAGCTGCCTGCCCCAAGCCAACTCCCTGTGGCTGGAGCAAGGTAGTGTGGTGGGTCCAGATTGAGTTAAGGCATGGGTCACACTTGTGAAGGTATGGCAACTCCCCCAGGAAATGTGTGCTTTTGTGTGTGGGTGTGGGAAGGAGGCTAAGATCCTTGGGCCGGTCCATGAGTACAATTGATTTAAGAAAGGTCTGTGTGTAGTTAAGCCAAAATGTGGTATCTGTTCATTCAATCTCCCTTTTGACCCATTTTAAAGCTGTTTCAGTTAAAAAAAAAAAAAGCAAACAGGAAATACAGCTGGTTTAAGCCCTCGGTGAATCCCCTTTGACCAGAGAGCAGGGAATATAGTCTAACATACAGAAAGTGTTGGAAAGTGGATGATTGGGTGGGTCAAAATTTAGCACCTTATCATCTGAGCTCCCTTATGATCCCTTTAAATTTGTTCCAGCTTTAATATTTTCTGCATTCTTTTTGATTAAAAGAGGTCTTAATCTGTTTTACTTTGTTATTCATGTAAGTTTTGTTTGTTTTCAACGTTTTTCTGCATATGAAACCCAGGAGAGGCAAATTTAGAGACACAACTAGATGATGGGTTCCTTGGCAGTTGGGAGGAAATGGGGAACTGATCACAATGAGTACAAGAATGAAGGAAAAGTACCAAAACTGACTGTAGTGGTGATTGTACAACTCTTCTTTATGTGACTGAGCTATTGA
The DNA here is from genome assembly GCF_000313985.2 of Echinops telfairi. Lineage (NCBI taxonomy): Eukaryota > Metazoa > Chordata > Mammalia > Afrosoricida > Tenrecidae > Echinops > Echinops telfairi. The sequence continues at coordinate 1,154,510 of NW_022103911.1, read as the reverse complement.
ATTGTATGCCAATAAAACTGCTGGGGGGGGGCGGGGCGGGGCGGCGTGGAGGAGCAAGGTCTGTGATGGTTGCTGCAGAGAGTGAGGGAGAGGATATAGTATATGCATCTTCTCAAGGACACGCTTGATAACACAACTTCAGAATATACTGTTGAAAAAATGCCACTTTGGGAATTTGTGCTTAGGGGTACAATAGCTCTACTGCCCCCTGCCAGTCATGCCACTGAAAAGCAATGCTCGGTGAGTTACTGTGGGGCCAACTGTTTCTAGCTGCCATTTTCTTAAAGCATGCTGCTTCTTACAACTAATCCAAACCTGTTGCTGTCAAGTAGATTCCAATGCACCGTGACTTTATGAAGGATAGAGCAGAACTTCCCCATAGGGTTTCCAAAGCTGTACATTTTTACACCAGCAGACAGCATCTTTCTCCCATGAAAAGACTGGTGGGTTTGAACCTCGAACTGTCAGTTGGGAGCCAAGTGTTTAATCCTGTGCCACTAGGGCTCCTTACCTGTTCATAAAGATCCCAAATCATGCCAAACTATAGGTATCAAGTAAGTAAAATAAGTTTTTGTTTCCATTTATTTGGTTTTGCTATCCCTTTCTGTCTTTGGTATGTTGCCCCTTTAGAGGTGTTGATTCTAAGGTGCACATTCTTCATAGGTATTGATTACTATCTTATAGTTCTATTATTTGGTTGAAAAGTGATGTTCAGACATGTCTTTTAACCTACAAGGATGTATCAGGGGGTTCCAGATTCTCTTACTTTCCAGATCAATGAGTCTGAACCATTTTATTTTGGGATGGTCCCTGAAATGCAATTAAAATTGTGCACATGGCTGGGACACAAGTGTTGACAAGGTTACAGAAGAGGAACAATGAGGTGGACAGCAATCTATGTTTGAAGAGCTCTGACTTAATGCTAAGACATGATATGTAAGGTCTTTCACAGCAGATTCACCCTACTTTGTAAACTTCTTTCTCTTGCAAGAGGAGACAGAGAAGACTGAAACAGCAGTATTTAGGGAAAATAATATTAACTTTTCATTTTCCACTTTTCCTCTTCTCATTTATTTTTTAACATGATTTCAACATGCATCTTTAAAGATAAAGAAGCTTTAAAACAGAAAGAAAAAAAGCATATCCATAATTTGATGATTAAAGGGTTTATTAAGGAAGTATGAGTTACAACTCAATAGAAGTAAGACTAAAATCCTCACAACTGGAGCAATAGGTAACGTTGTGATACATGGAGAAAAGATCAAA
>NW_022103911.1:1143728-1151679 GCF_000313985.2 Echinops telfairi | reverse complement strand
AAGGGCTCATGAGGGAGGGGGAAAATGAGGAGCTGATGCCAGAGGCTTAAGTGGAGAGCAAATGTTTTGAGAATGATGAGGGCAATGAATGTACAAGTGTGCTTTACACAATTGATATATGTATGGATTGTGATAAGAGTTGTATGAGCCACTAATAAAATGATTAAGAAAAAAAGAAAGTTGGACATTCATTAATAAAGACTGAAGAAGAATCAGTGCATTTGCATTACCATATGATGCTGGCAAACAGTACTGAAAGTACCATGGGCTGACTGCCAAAAGGCCAAACAAATCAGTCTTGGAAGAAGTACAGCCAGAATGCTCCCAGAGTTGAGGATGGCAAGACTTTGGCCCACATACTTGAGACGTGTCTGGAGAGCCCAGTCCCTGGAAAAGGGCTTTATGCTTGGTAAAGTAAAGGGTCAGTGAAAGAAAGGAAGGCCTGTGACAAGATGGACGGACACAGTGGCTGCAACAATGGGCTCCAACATGGGCATAGTTGTGAGGATGGGGCAGGACCAGGCAGTGTTTCATTCTGTTGCACACAGGGTCGGTATGAGTTGGGATTGGCTAGAGGTCACCCAGAAACAACACACAGTTTCCTGAAGGTGTAGTAGGGTTGTGCGTTTGGCTACTAACTACAAGGTCAGCAGTTTAGAAACCACAAGCGAGCACTCAGAGAGAGAAAACAAAGGCTTTTACTCCCATCAAGAGCTGCAGTCACTAAAACCCATAAAGGGCAATTCAACCTTGTCCTTCAGCAGTGGTTCTCAATCTGTGGGTCGTGACCCCTTTGGGGGTTGAACGACTGTTTCACAGGGGTCGCCCGATTCATAAAAGTAGCAAAATTACAGTGCTGAAGTAGCAACGAAAATAAGTGGGTGAATGGAGACGTCGTACAGGGCAAGATATGACAAAATAATTTATAAATTATCAAGGGTTCATGAGGGATTGGGGAGCGGGGAGGGAGGGGGGAAAATGAGGAGCTGATGCCAGGGACTTACGTGGAGAGCAAATGTTTTGAGAATGATGAGGAATGTACAAATGTACTTTATACAATTGATGTATATATGGATTATGCTAAGAGTTGTATGACCCCCCCCATAAAATGATTAAAATATAATAATAATTTTATGGTTGGGGGGGTCACCAAACATGAGGAACTGTATTAAAGGGTCACGGCATTAGGAAAGTTGAGAACCACTGTTCTATAGGGTCACTATGAATCAAAATTGACCCGAACCCTGAGGTATTATTTAACAAGTTTTTCTGATCCTGACATTTCCTGTAAATGGGTAATAAGATCAAACTTGAGAAGACCCAAGTTTGATTTTTTGAAACAAACATTCCATAGGTGTTGCTCCTCTCTTCATGGTTTAGTAGTCACTGACGACCACAAAGGGTTGCAAAATGGTACTATCCTGATTCTGTCCTTTTGTCTTCATTTGCTAGCTGGAATATATTTAGAAAGGGAAGTTTTCCTACCGTCTCCTGCCACCTTGAGAGATACACGTAAGCTTACTTTTCTGCATCTTGCTTTTGCCCCCTCCCTCCTCACAATTTATGCAAGATATTATTTCATAACTACAAATACATAACTACAACTACAAATGAATGATTTTTCATTACTTTTATAGTTGCATATAGCCTATCCAACCAGGTCTGAAGTGATGGACAGCTGAGTTGCTTCCAGTGTTTTTGCTTCCTTCTAATTCAATTATATATCAATCAAAGTGTAAATTAGTGAAGTAGGACAAAAGTCAAATATCACCAAAGGGAAAGAGCCTCTGCCTAGAAAATGCTCCAATTCAGACCCAAATGAAGCCAATCAGAGACTCTGGCTTATTCAGCCACTGCTCGTTCAAATTTTACAAAAGATGAGTCTTGGAAACCTTATTTTCTGTCCCCTTTACTAGTCTTGGTTCTTCCCACTTTTCATCTAGCTTTGCTCCAACCAGCCTTCTAAGAACTCCAGCTTTTGCCAATCTAACTCTCTCACCTCCAAATCATTGCTGTTGATATTTTGCTCTAATGGTAAGGCAGTTATCAGTGCTAATGGACAGGTAGTAGAACAAAGCTCATCTAGACATGACTGCAGATGGAAGAAGCAGAAATGATGGGTTTAGGGTTATCAGCAAAAAAGGACTCTTTCATTCATCCAGGTGATCCAAACAGGTGTGGTCCTCCTTGGCAATGTGTTAGAACTAGCTTCTCTCTCAGAAGACCACACACTTACATAACATCAATAATTCTAACGTAGATAAATTATTCTTGGTCCTATTTTGTCTTTACCCAGCACCTCTCAAAGAACAAATCTCTCATGTCTTCAAATATCATTTATATGTAAATAACTTTGAAATATTCATCTTTAGCTCAGGCATCTTTCCAGGCACCTATGATCAAAGGTATCCAAAATTGAATGTGTCATGTTGATCTGAAAACTGCATGCTTCATCAACTGTTGTTTTCAGTGATAAGATTATTCTCCCAATCATCCAGGCTGGAATCCAATGGTAACATCTCTCTCACTCTCTCTTTATAAATTGCCTCATACCACTTAAGAGCACCTTGTAGGTCAGGGGAAAATGTAGAAGTAAATGGCAATCCTACCCAAATGGAACTAATCAATGGGCAAGTCTCTTTGGGCTTAACTGTCTTTAATTGTTTGCATTTTGTCTTGGCTCCATCCTATGGATAAAACCATTATATAGAAACTTTGTTGGCATGTTGATCAAATGTGAATATTTGCAAGAAACACTCAATGTCTGAGAAAAAAAAATTAAGCCCAGGAGGAAAAAAAGATCTCAAAGACCAGGACAAATGAGACCTAATTAAAGAAAAGACACTAATTAATTAAGCCTGGGGCCTAATAGGAACATGCATGACCAGATGTGAATGAGTTGAAACCACACTATAAAAGAAACACGGAAGGTTGAGGTGTGATAGATGTATACGGTCTATATTAGGAAACCATATCAATCCTCTAAGATTCAAAGGTTCTCAAGTCTGGGTGAGAACTGCCACTGGTATGAAGTTCTAGGAAACAGAACCAATGTTGTAGAGGACAGGTTTCTGTGTAGTAAAAAGAAGAAATATTTGACTAATTTATAACCTGGCCAAATATGAGATACCTGTAGAGCTACTTGACACCTCACCTTCCACTGGAAAGACATTTGTTTAGATGACAGAAAAGAACCCCTTTATCAGCACACTCAATCAACTTTCTTGCTGGTTTCCAAGGATGAACTGTGTAGCAGAGATTAGTCTTCCTATTTATAAAGTACATCCCATTCTATTTTTTCTAAGTCAAGGATTTCTTTGTTGCAATTATCCTCCTACCATATATAACTATCTGTTCACAATAACATAAAGCTATGCTGTAATTTGTCATCTTAAAAACATAATCCCTCCCTTGTCTCCATGTGCCATCAGAAAATTCATTGAAACCATGGTAAGCACAGTCCTTTTGTGACCATTTTGCACTTGTAGTTCCCTCTTTCCATGGATAACTAAATGCATTTTCCATTCTCCTTCTATTTTCACTTAAATCCATCCAAATGAGGATTTTCACACACCATTCTACTGACTAGCTCCATCCAGGTCATTGTTATGGATGCGAATGTGTCTCCCCAAAACATGTTGGAATGGAATACTAACCACTGCACCTGTAAATATGACCTATTGGGGAACCGCTTTCTTCTGCTATGCTAATTAGGCCACAACAGGTTTTGGTGGATACTAAATCCAAACACTTCCGAGTTGTGAAAAAAGCAATACAGAGAGGCACATGAACAGCAGGAAGTGGAAGACAGACAACGAAGAGATAATTTTTCAATCTCAGGAATGCCCCAAATTGTCTGTAGCTCTTAGAAGCTGAAATAGGCAAAGAAGGCCTTCTTTCCAGAGTCATGTACCAAATTTGAATTTGTATGCCCCTTAACTGAAGAAACTTCTATTCTTTAGAGCCCCCCCACCCCTTTGTTATGGTCCACCATTGTATGTCACTTTGTAAGTATAGACCACTTATCTGTGTATTGCTGAGATGCTGGAAGCTATGTCACTGGTATATCACACATGACAAGGTCACCCAAAGTGAATAGATTTCAGCAGAGCTTTCAGACTAATTACAGACTATGAAGAAGGAACCAGTAGTCCATTTCAATGGAACTAGCTGCTGAGAAATTTATGCACAGCATCAGACCATTGTCATATACTGAAGGCCTAATGAATAAAAGCAGAACGTTGTCAGAGATAGTGCTGGAGGATGGGCACTTTAAGTTGGATGGCACTCAAAATGTGACTGAGGAAGCGCTCTTTCTCAAAGTAGATTTGACCGTAATGATGTGGATGGAGTAAAGCCTGTGAAGTGTAAAGCCTGTTAGAGCAAAGCTATCAGGGATCTTCATTTTGAAGATGAGAAGAAACAGCTGCAGAAATCTATTAATAATCAGAACTTGGACTGTAGGAATCTAGGAAAATGTCAAAAGTGATATGGAACACATAAAGGTTGACAGATAACTGAGGCATTAGTGAGCTAAAATGGACTAGTATTGGCCATTTACAATCAGAAAATCACATGGTTTACTCTGCTAAGAATTACACAATCAGGAGGAATGGCACTATACTCACTGTCAAAGAGGACGTCCAGATTAATCTTGAAGTACAATGCTGTCTATGATGGGTTTTATCTATCCAAAATCAAGGAAATCCGACCAATACACTTATTATTCAAATTTATGCTCTGACCACTAAAGCTAGCAATGAAGAAATTGAAGAATTCTACTAGCACCTTCATTCACAAATTGATCAAACATGCAATCAAAATGCACTGATAATTACTGATGATTGGAATGCAAAATGTGGAAACAAAGAGGAAAGAACAGTAGTTGGAAAATATGGCCTTGGTGACAGAAACAAAGGCAGACATCATATGATAGAATTTTGCAAGACCAATTACCTCTTCATCTCAAATATCTTTGTCACCAACACAAAAGGTGACAATACATGTAGACTTCTCCAGATGTAATTCAAAGAAATAAAATGTACTACCATCTACAACAAGGCCAGGGCTGACTGTGTTAACAAACCACATATTGTTCATATGGAAATTCAGGTTGAAGCTGAAGAAAATCAAAACAATTTAAGAGGCAAAATATGACTGTGAGGATATTGCACTTGAATTTCAAGAACAGCTCAAGAACAGTTTGCTGCATTGAGTACTAATGACAGAACACTTGGTAAGCTGTGAGAAGCCATCAAGAATACCATTCATGAAGAAAAACTGTCATTAAAAAGACAGGAAACAAAGGAAAGATTAAGGTGGATCTCAGCAGAAACTCTGAAATGTGCTCTTCATCACAGAGCAACTAAGGCCCATGTAAAAATGATGAAGTAAAAAAGCTGAACAGAAAATTTCAAAGGGCAGTTCAAGAAGACAAAATAGTATAAGGAAATGTGCAAAGACCTAGAGTTAGAAAAATAGAAAGGAAAAATAAACTCAGCATATCATAAGCTGAAAGAAATCAGGAAAACCTTTAAACTTCAAGTTGCAAAATGGAAATATTCTGTGAGCAAAATAATGAATGATGCAAGGAACAGCAATAGAAGATGGAAAGAATACACAAAGTCACTGTACCAAAAAAGAACTAGTAGCCACTCCACCATTTCAGAAGTTAGCATATTATCAAAAACCAAGAGTAGAGAAGGAAGAAGTCCAAGCTGCACTGAAAGCATTAGGCAAAAAACAAGGCTTCAGGAATTGATGGGATACCAATCAAATTTTTTCAAAGAGCCGATGAAGCACTGGAAGCACTCACTTGTCTATGCTAGGAAATTTGGAAGACAGTTACTTGGCCAGATGACTGGAAGAGATCGTTAACTTTGTACCCATTCCAAAGATAATAGGTGACCCCACAGAATGCTCAAATTATAGAACAGTTGTCATCGATATCATATGCAAATAATCCCATTCAAAAATGGTTGCAGCAGTACAACACGGAGCTGCCAGAGGTTTAGGCAGTATCTGGAAAAAGATGTGGACTAGGGATATTATTGCTCATGTTAGACAAATTTTTGCTGAAAGCAGAGAATACCAGAAAGAGGCTTACTTGTGTTTTATTGACTATGCCAAGACATTTGAATGTGAGGATCATAACAAACTGTGGATAACCTTGAGACAAATAGGAATTCCAGAATACTTGATTGTGCTCATGCAGAACCTTTACATGGATCAAGAGGTAGTTGTGTGTACAGAACCAAGGAATAGTGCATATTTAAAATCAAGACAGGTGTGAATCAGTGTTGTAACCAGACTTACTCTTTCTGTATACTGAGCAAACAACCAAAAACATGGCACCAGGACTGGAGAAAGGTTTAACAACCTGCAGTACGCAGATGACACAACCTTGCTTGCTGAAAGTGAAGAGGCACTTTTTGACAAAGATCAAGGATTGCGGGCTTCAGTATGGATTACAACTCAATGTAAAGAAGACAAATCCTCACAACAGGACCAACAGATAACATCATGATAAACGGGGAAAGGATTGAAGTTGTCAAGGATTTTGTCTCACTTGGATCAACAATCAATGCTTGCTTATGGAAGCAGCAGTCAAGAGATCAAATGATGCATTACAGTAGGTAAATTTGCTGCACAAGACCTCTTTAAAGTGCTGAAAGGAAAGGAGGTTACTTTGAGGACTAAGGTGGGCCTGACCCAAGCATGGTATTTTCAATTGCCTCATTCTCAAGTGAAAGTTGGAGATTAGAGAAGGCAGATTAAAGAAAAATCGATGCATTTGAATTATGGTGTGGCGAAGAATATTTAAAGTACCTCAAAGTACCACAGATTGCCAAAAGAATAAACATATCTGTCTTTGAAGAAGTAAAGCCAGAATGTTCCTTAGAATCAAGGATGGTGAAATTTTGTCGCATGCACTTTGGACATGTTATCAGGAGAGAACAGTCTCTGGAGAAGAACACTATGCTTGGCAAAGGAGAGGGGCAGTGACAAAGAGGGAGGCCCTTGGCAAGATGGACTGACAGAGGCTGCAATGATGGACTCCAACAATGAGAACAGTTGTGGGGATGGCACAGGACCAGGGAGTGTTTCACTCTGTTGTACACATGGGTGCTATGAGCTGGAATGGACTCACGGGTACCTAACACCACCACCACCACCACTACTACCACCAGATAAAATGAAGAAAAAAAATCTACATCTTACAAGATCCCCAGATGATTCTTATACATTCACAGGCAATTCTTCTATGCACATAAAATTTAGATTCTGATTCAGTATACCTTGCATGGAATGCAACTTCTCAGTACTGGATTAAATCAAATGACCCCATTCCAAGACCTACTGCAAAGTTCAGAATCATGGATCTGGTAAGCTCACATTCTAATTTAGGATCAGTAGAGCTGGCTTTAAGTACAACTGACTTGAATAGTACTCTTGGCCAGGCTTCCATAAAATAAAACTGTACTAAATACCAAGTAGCCAAATAAAAATAACAGAGATTAAGTAGAGATTAGGGCTAAATGGAATATTAAATAATGCTGTCAGTTGTGATATTTTATATTCCTGAGGAATTGCAAATAGTTCCCCCCAAAGTATAGGTAGTGCCTGGCTTATGACAAGTTCCACTCCAACAACTTTGTACTGTTGATTTTGACAAAATCGAATTCCTCATTTCTCCTTATTTATTAGTATTATTGCCTTTCATTATCAATATCTTTATAAACTCAATCTTTAAGAATTAAGATCTCAAGAAAATTAAGCACCACGGGTATTACATTACTAAAGATACTATGTATAAAACAAAAATCCCGGGAGAGAGAGAGGCTGGGGTAAGGAGGTGGTGCTTACCAACCCAGGGACAGGGGAGCAACAAGTGATTCAAGAACAGGGGCAAGGAGGGTGCGAGAGGCCTGGTAGGGATTCAGCAAGGGCA
>NW_022103911.1:1139757-1141872 GCF_000313985.2 Echinops telfairi | reverse complement strand
GAAAAACTTCACCATTTTGAATTTTTAAAATCTTAAAAAAGTAATATTAAAACTTCCATTCACAATAAAAAAAATCCAGATGTTCTGAAATGCAGTTTGTAATAACTTGATTATGTCTTAAATTGGTTACTAATTCCTTGTATTCAAATGTCTGTTGAGTCGATCTCCCTTTCCTGAGCTAATGACTATGTTGACTGCAATGCAGATGAAGTACTGCTGGTTCAAAGTTCTGAAACTATCACTTGTTATCAGTTTCCTAAGTGGCACTGCAGGTGTCATTATTAGGTGGGCTGCTAATTACAAGGTCGGCAGTTTAAAGCCACCAGCTGCTCTGGAGGAGACAAAGGAGGATTTTTACTCCTGTACAGAGTCACAGTATCAGAAACTCACAAGGGCAGCTCTCCTCTGTCCTACAGGGTCGCTAGGGGTTGGAATCGACTTGTTGGCTGAGAGATGAGCATCAGCTTCTCAGGGCTACCACAAAATTCCACAAACAGGGGGCCTTATAAAACAGATATGTATCATCTCACCATTCAGGAGATTAGAAATAGAAATCAGGGCATCAGTCATATAGTTTCCTTCTGAGAGCTCTGACAGAAAATAAAAAATCCTGTTCCACATCTTTTTTCCTAGCTTTGGGTGGGATCTGGGGGCGCCTGGAAATCTTTGCCTGGAAGCTGCAGTGTCACAGGCAGACTCCCTGCCTCTTTGTATCTTCTTTCTTATAAGGGCACCATTCCAATAGGATTAGATACTATTTAAGATGACATGAACTAGTTTATTACGGCTCTTCGAACCATTGCATTCGTTAGTATCCCCCCTGACCCCTAAGGTGCTCAAGATTCTAAAACCTGAGGATTAGCCAGTCAAGCCATCATTGCTAACAATGCCTTACCGCCCTGTCCCCCGGCCCCCGCTTCCCCCATTACTGCTTCTGGATTCCATGTCGAAAGCTCTAATCTGCACCAATGTACATAGGTCAGTCCAACAGGATTTGTGAGGTTGATTTGTGGGGTCATGGTGTGGGGGGAGGAAGTATTAAAGAACTAGAGCAGTGGTTCTCAACCTTCCTAACGCCTCAACCCTTTAATACAGTTCCTCATGTTATGGTGACTCCCAATGATAGAATTATCTTCGTTGCTACTTCATCTCTATAATTTTGTTGTTATGAATCGTAATGTAAATATATGACATGCAGGATGTATTTTCATTGGTACAAATTGAACATAATTAAAGCACAGTGATTAATCACAAAACATTATGTAATTATATATTGGGAAATATTTATTTCTAATGACAAACGAAATTTTGTCTTGAAGCATAGTGTAGCACGGGTAACAGTTTGCACGCCGGGTACACATATGTGGGCATATCTGCATGTGATAGGAGTGGTGTTTTCCAGGGTCTTAGGCAATCCCTGGATGAGTCGTCCCTTCAGATGGGCTTTGGGTCTCCACTCTGACCCCTATCCTTCACAATGATGTAACTGCTTGTTTTTGATTTTCTGATAACTGGTCCTGTCAACAATTCATGATCACACAGATTGGTGTGCTTCTTCCATGTGGACTTTGTTGCTTTCCTGTTGTTTAACTTCAAGCCTTTAAGACCCCAGGCATTATATCTTTTAATAGCTGGGCACCATCAGCCTTCTTCACCACATTGCTTATGCACCCATTTTGTCTTCAGCAATCATGTCAAGAAGGTGTGTTTCACAGTGCCATGTAATTTGAACAAAGTATTCTTGTGTTGAAGAAAGAGTTAGGTAGAGGCCCAAAGTTCATCTGCTACTTCAGTGCTTTACCGTATAAATATATATATATATATATCCCGATACCCCTATCTTTATATATTAAATATATTTACGTGTATACATGTCTGTATTTATACCTCTCTATATAGCTTTTACCTCCTAGTTCTTTCCTCTATTTCCTCTTACTTTCCTCCTGCCTTACCATCATGTTCACCCTTCATTTGGCTCTCAGTAATTCCTCTGGGCTACTTTTTAAAAAAAATCAATTTATTGGGGCTCACACAATTCATCACAATACATAGATCAATTGTGTAAAGCACATCTATACATTTGTTGCCCTCATCATTCCCAAAATTCGCTTGCCT
>NW_022103911.1:1118778-1137868 GCF_000313985.2 Echinops telfairi | reverse complement strand
TCAGCTCAGTCGCCCATCCCACACTGTGTCTCCAGTGCTGTCCCATGCAAGGCCATGGGTCAGCTCAGGACGCCACATCTCACCGTGGGGGCAGCCACACGGTCCTCTCTGTACACTGGGCCCTCTGGGCTACATTATAATTGATCGAATACCATCGGTCATTCTACACCCTCCTTGCCATCAATTTTAGATCCCTTGATGTTCCCCTGTCCTTGAATTTGTTGGTTCACTACTCCCTTCCCCCCGCCTTCCTCCTCTCCTATGCCTCCCCTGGCGCCCCCGGAACTGTTGGTCCCATTGTTTTCTCTTCAGATTGCTTATCTCTGCCTATCTTATGTAGCTAGATAGACGTATGAAAGAAAACACAAACAAACCAACCTATACGTAGTTCCAGGTCTATCTGCTGACCTTATTGACATATAATTCATAGATAATATAATTCAATGGTTTAGACACATTGAAAAGTTGTGCAATCAGCAGCATAATAGATTTTAGAACATTTTCTTCAGTCTCATATTCATTATTAATAGTTCCCTGAGTTTCTTTTTAACAGTTGCCATCAAATCAATTCTGATCACGGTGACCACATGTGTGCCAGAGAGCTAATCTATGGTCTAGAGCAGTGGTTCTCAACCTTAATGCTGTGACCCTTCAATACACTTCCTCATGTTGTGGTGACCCCTCAACCATAAAATTATTTTTGTTGCTACTTCATAACTGTAATTTTGCTACTGTTATGAATTGGACGACCCCTGTGAAAGGGTTGTTTGACTCCCAAAGGGGTCGCGACCCACAGGTTGAGAACTGCTGCTCTAGACAGTTTTTAAGGGTTGACTTTTTCAAAAGTAGATCACCAGGCCAGCCTGTCTTCTGAGATACCCTTGTTAAGAGTCAGTTAGTAGCTGAGTGTTTAAACTATTTGCGCCACCCAGAGAAAGAGACGAGAGCCAGGAAATACAGCCTGGGAACACTTTGGCTTGGTCTAACAAAAGGGAGAGAAACCTGTAAAAAGGAAGAAATGAAGGAAGCTAAGGCAGTCTCACATGACAACAGAAAAATATGGTTCCAAACCAAATTAAACTCACTGCCATCAAATTGATTTTCTACTCATAGTGAACAATAAGGAAGAAGGGTATGGATTCTGGGACAGAAGGATCAGGGAAGGTGACTAACAGATTTGGATATAAGATCTTGATGAGGTCAGCTCAGCAATGTGTGGCGGGAGGGAGGCCAGACTGCCAGTTTCAGACGTGAGGAAGTAGAAGCAGTAGGTGTACAGCACTTTAAGAACTTTGGTAGTAAAAGGAAACCGGTTGTAACCTAAAGGTAACAATGATCCAAGGAAGGTTTAAAAGGGAATATATTATCCAAAAGTGGTTTAAAAGCACGCAATGATATTTCCAGAGTTAATTTCTAATTTCCTGAGTTCATGGCTGTAAAAATTTCAAATTATTTTGGAACTTATATCCTGGCATGTGTATGAACCCAATTATGGTGTCAAATGCAGTAGCAATTCAGACAGTAACTAAAACTCATTTGTAATATTACTGGAATGGTCACATTAAATTCCCCTCCCATTTCTAATCTCCCAACAATTGCAACCATAACATGATGGTTAGAAGTCATTCCTCCACTGGGCAGAGTGGAAGACAGGTGCTTCAGGATGTCTGACAAAAAGGTTTGTTGAATGAACATTTATAAAACAAACTAATAGTACATGATTACTGAAAAATGTTAATCTTCTCTATTATCAAATAATTTTTCCTTGTATTTACATTTTATTTGCTTTACCCTAATTCACCCGTAATCATGCTGACATCTACTACTGATGATTATATTAGACCTAAAGTTGTTCTTAAACAAATGAATAATACAGACTTCCATCCCTGAAAGTCCTGCTTCCAATTTTCAGGAGGAAATTAAATAATGTATAAATCAAATACTGGGCTTGGGCCCAGACAGCTGAACATCGTTTTGTCCTTTCAAGGCAAAGAGGAAGTGTCTGCTGTGGCAGGGACATGCCAAGAGAAATAAAGCTTAACCTCAGCCCCATGTGAAAGTGATTTGAGTTAATCGGGGGTGTCTGCAAATAGGTTAAAAATGGGACCACATACTAACAGGGAACTTTCCATGAAGTAAAAAAAAAAGTATCAAGATTTAACCCCCACCTTAAAAACAAAGTATGTTGGGAAAATGGCACAGCCTTAGAAACTCTATGGAAGAAAGAAAATGGAAAGCAATAAGGAGGGCAGAATTGACAAACAAATCAAAGGAAAATTGAAACATATTTCCACTTCACATTGATTGTAGTCTTAAATGTTGGTTTCTTTGCTAATTGCCAAATCTGAGAGCAAGACAGGGCAGGAGAAAGAATAAATATCTAAGTATGTGAGGGTGAAGTAGTAGGAGTTCAAAACATGGTGAAGGGCCATATCTGACCTGCTCTGAGCTCCCTACTGCCACAAGGCAGAGGTAGGATAGGCCTCCATCCTCCATCTTTCTTTACCTATTCTGAGATGAACTAAACTCTACGTCTATGATAGGTTTGAGAATTCATTGCAATGGCCACACAGAACTCACAGACAATACTCACAATTGAGGCGGCTTATTGAGTTAACAGATTACTTCAAGTCAGGATCAGTAAACAGTGAGAATGTAATCATTGATGCATATCAGCGCCTCTCCTGAGCCAGCAGCCAAGTTTCTCTCTCTGGTCCTCAGCTTCTTAGCCACATGGTTACTTGGCCTCTGCCTCCAGGGGGCAGAAAATCAGTTTGTTGCTGTGCCTAACAGAGTCGGTTTTATTACTTGCTTCTCTGTTCTGTCTCAAAGTCTCCTTACCTCTGCCTCTGGTCTCAGCCTGGCTCCTTTCCCCTGTCCCATGGTCTCCATGCCACAGCTCCGGGTGCCTCTAGTATCAGCCTCCACCAATTCAGACAGAGATCTTGGATGTGTTCCACTTCCAATGGTCCTAGGCTTTCTCTCTGCTTCTAAGAGGGCTTTGGTGGAGGTGCGGTGTTAGTCTTTCAGCAGAGCACACAACCCAGAAACAAAGGGTGTGACTTGGTACACAACCTCTTCTAAGATTGAGACTTAATCCTACTTTAATCTTAATCCATTAGCAAAGCAGAGAACTCTCTTCAAATGGGATTTTTGCCACAGGTATAGAGTCCATAATTAATAATACATCGCATAAAGCATTATGGCTAGAAAAGCCATATTAATGAGTCAGGATAAAAAAAAATTGATCAGGAATTGGCAAATTTATTTTGTAAGGGGCCAGGTAATGAAATATTTTTAGACTTTGTGGACCATTTGGTTTCTGCGCCAATTACTCAAATCTGCTGCTGTAGGGCAAAAGCAGTCAGAGCCAGTAAGCAAATGAATGAATGAATGAATGAATGAATACGTTGTTGTTAGGTGCCACTGAGTTGGATATGGCCCACAGTGCCCCCATGCACAACAGAAGGAAACACTGCCTCGTCGGGCACCATCCTCAAAATTGTGCCTAAACTTAAGTACCAAGTATGATGTTCTTTTCCAGGGATTGGTCCTTTATGGTAACATGCCGACAGTATGTGGAGCAAAGTTTTGCCATTCTCAACTCTGAGGAGCATTCTGGCTGTACTTCTACCAACACAGATTTGCTTATTCTTCTGACAGTCCATGGCACTTTCAATATTCTTAGTCAGCATTGCAGTACAAATGCATCTTTTCTCAGGTCTCCCTTATTCATTGTCCAACTTTCACAAGGATATAAGGCAACTGAAAATACCATGGTTTGGGTTAGGTACACCTGAGCACTCAAAGTGAGATCTTTGTTCCTTAACACTTTACAGAATTCTTGTGTAGCAGATTTGTTCAATGCAATATATCATTTGATTTCTTGATTGTTGATTCTGGGTGCATTCACTGTCAATCCAAGAAAAGTGAAATCCTTGACAACTTCAATCTTTCCCCTATTTATCATGTCTGTTGGTTCGATTGTGAATTTTATTTTCTTTGCACTGAGTTGTAGAACTACTGAAGACTATCATTTATGATTTTATCAGTAAATGCTTCAAGTTTTCTTTGCTTTCAGCAAGCAAAGTGTGTGATCTGCATACTGCAGGTTTATGAGTCTTCCTCCACTCCTAATTCTTCTTCATAGCGACCAGTGACTTACTCCGCATACAGACCGGATAAGTCAAGTGAAGCAAGCTCTGCTGAAGGTTGTCTGAGCGACCTGCCATATACCTTTCTTGATCTTAAACCATTCAGAATCCACTGATTATCTTCTGACTTGCAGTGGCAGTTTTTTAAATATAATGTTAGAAGATAAGCCCCTCAGGTTGGCAGGTACTCAACACAGAACTGGAGAAGAGACACCGCCTCAAATTGACTATGTAGATACAACAAAGCATGTAGATACTGACAGAGCATGACTCAAGTGAGGAGAAAAAGCTGCAAATATTCATTAACCAGCAAAATATGGAGTGTACAAAGTTTGAGTCTAGAAAACAGTAAGTTGTTAGAAGTGAAATGGCATGCCGAAAGATCAATATTCTAGGCATCAGTAAGCTGAAATGGACTGGTATCAGTCATTTTAAATTGGACAGTCATACGGTTTACTATGCTGGGATTGACAAATTCAAAAGGAATGGTATGACATTCATAATCAAAAAGAAGATATTAAGATCTTTACAATGCTATTTTTTTGGGGGGTAGGTTAGCTTTTTAATTGTGATTTCAGTGAAAGTTGTTTTGTTTTTTAAAAAAAAATCATTTTATTGGGGGCTCGTACAACTCTTATCACAATACATACATTCACTGTGTAAGCACATTAAGTACAATGCTATTTGTGATAGGATAATATCGACACACCTCCAAGAAAGACCAGCTAATAAGATTATTATTCAAATTTACACACCAACCACTGAAGGCACTGATGAAGAAAGTGAAGGATTCTACCAACTGCTCCATTCTGAAATTGATCAAACATGTAATAAAGATGTTCTGGTAATTGGAATATCAAGATTGGAAATAAAGAAGAAAGACTAGTAGTTGGAAAATATGACCTTGCTGACAGAAATGAAGCTAGAGAGAATATGATACAATTTTGCAAGACTGATGACCTATGGTTGCAAATATCTTTCTCAATAAACAGAGGCAACTACATCCCATAGACCTATCAGATGAAATACATACGAATAAAATGGACTATATCTGTGGAAAGAGACAATGACTCAATATTATAAGCCAAAACAAGGCTAAGAGGCAGGTTGTGGAATAGAACATCAAATGCTCATAGATAAGTTCAAATTGAAGTTGAAGAAAATAAAAACAAATCCACAGGAGTCAAAATACAACTTCGGAGTATATTCTATCTGAATTTAGAGACTATTTCAAGAGCAGATTTGACACACTGAATACTGATGACCAAAGACCAGATGAACTGTTAGATGATAAAAGGAATGTCATACATGGAAAAAAAAACAACAATAAACCAAACCAACAACAAAACTAGGATTATTAGGAAGGAAAAGAAAAGGGAAGGGAAGGAGAAGGAAAAGACAGGGAAAAGGAAAGGAAGGACCAAACTGGATGCCAGGAGAAACTCTGGCTCTTGAACATAAGTAGCTAAAGCAAACTGAAGAAATTATGAAAAGAGGTGAACGACTTCAAAACATAATAGTAGTCCTGAATTAGATGTACATTTCTACCATCACCTCTGTAAAAACCAGGAAGTTGATGAATAGGATTCTTATAGAACAAATGTTTAATGATCATATGGCAATAAAAACTTTATAGAGTAACTGGCCTAGATTTCCAGAATCAAAGGAAAAACAAGTGTAAGATTGCTATGTTCATACTATTTTGTGAAGCAATATTATTTCTATGCACTAAGTTTTCTGATATGAAACAAACACGGATTTTCCCTTTCTACCTTAAAAGACAAAATTTTAATATCTGGTAGGTGTCTCACAACTGTAGCCCTAGTTACTTTACCTAATGCAGTTAGCCTAAGTTACTTAGGGTGGTCTCCCTATGGGATTTTTAAACTAGCTATACTGCTCAGCGGCAAACAGGTTGGTTGTGGATGTCACCTGGAAGGGCCAGATAACTGAGAATCTTCTCATATTTGTCTGTTAGAGACTAAAAGGCTGGGTACTGCTATCTGGTAAGTCAACAGAGACAACCTGAGACTGTTTTAAGATGTGAAGAATCTTATTGTTCGATGTGCTTGGTCAAGGTCAACAGTTGTTTCCTGTAGCTATCCTGAAACATGAATTAATATAAAACAGCTATATGTAACTATGCTAGGTGTGAATTCTGTAGTAGAAAATGTATACTGTGTATTCCAATTCCAAACAGAGAACCATCATGACAGCCTAGTTTAACGTCGGCCTTCTCCTTTTCCCTAAATTGGAGTTAGTGAATTGGTTTGACTGTCCTAGAGCATAACCCTTATTAGCAGTAACACAACTATGATATAGATCACAAGTGCTTCCCTCTTCTTTTTTTTTTTGTAATCTTATACTTCTCTTTATCTCTTTCAGTAAAGGAGTCCTTTCTGTTTGGGAATGGTTCCTTAGGTTTTCCAATCCTTTGATAATCTAGACATACTGTCCCATCCCTCAGCCCCCAAAGATAGTTGCATGATCCGGCCAGTCCACTAATGACCTTTTGTAGAGAATTCTGGAAATAAAACTATGGGTGGGGAATGGTTTCCTTGGAAGATGTGAACCTAGGGGCTGTTGTAGCACTTCTCTGTGGAGAAGGTTGATATATCGCCGAAGTGAATGGAATTTATATGTAGAGAGAAGTATAAAGAGGCTTCAAACACTTCACAGTAAAATTGAACCAAGAGATAATGGAGAGTGTCCATGAACTTTTTAAGTGCCCTTATACTGAAGACAGAGAGTCAGAGAAAGAGACAATCATAAGATCGATTATCTCTCTTAGCTAGTTCCACTCTGCCTTTCTTGTGGTGTGGTATAAGAGGATACATTTCCCCTCTTGCTTAGTTTGACTACTGCATGAACTAAATAATGAGTGAGATTTCTGTTACTAAACAAACCCTGACTAAAACATGTGAGAAATAACATTTGCTAGAGAAGAAAATGCCGTATAGAAATGATGTTCACACGTGTTAAGTGTCCAAATAAAGTCTCCTCAACTTATTCTCTCCTGTTGTTTTGGGCTTTAAAGACAATGTTCTCAAAGTGTGGTCCTTAGACCAGCAGTGCACCTATCCAGCATCTTATTACAAATGCAAATTCTTGAGTTCCACGTTAGTCCTAATGAATAAGAAACTCTGAGGGTCAGGTCCATAATCCAAGTGATTTTAAGGTAAGCTATGGTTTGAGAACTGCTTAGACTAACCTGTCTTTCAAGGATGCTTGGCTGATTCTATTTTATCAGTAGACTAGAAAGGAGAGATGCTGTTCATGAACTTGGAGCCTGACTATGGAAAAGGATCTGAATTCTAGTTGAGTTGAATAAATATTAAGAAAGGTCAGAAGCAATTTCTCTATGCTTAGATGTGTCTTTCTAAATACAGACTTGCCACTGAAGGAACTTGGACTTCTGGAGGTTAAAGCTAACGGCTACTCAGGTATGGAGTTAGTGCTCATAAGAGCAATAACTAACAGCTGGTTTTGGTACCAACACACCACCCACCTAAGAAGCAACATGCCTAATGATTTAGTTAGGAGGCAGAGCTGGGAGGAGCTGGCACTGGAAATGTAAAAGTGGTGTTTGAAATGTTTTGATTGTAGAAGTAGTAATTATGGGCTGCTGTCATTTTTCTTTTTTACTCCTATCAAATTAACACCTCATTTTATTGCCATCTTTGCCTGCTCTCCTTCATCAGACCTTAGCAATGAATTCTGAAAATAGTCCTCGACCAAATGTTAAAAGGTGCGTGCACATTTCTCAGATAACCTCCTTACCCAATAGATACTATTGAATTCTATGTAATCCAACAAATAATCACTCAGAGCGTATTAGTCTTTTACAACGTGTACCTGTGTTACCCCTTATTCTGCCAGGGCTGGGAGTAGAAGTGGGGAGGAGATCAAGAAACAAAGGGGAAGGAGGGGAGATAGGAAAAGCCAAATCAAAGGAAACCAAGAGAATCTTGTTCTCCAGATATTCACAAAGTGATTTGTGTTGTTTTCAAATATTTTGAGTTATGTTTAAGTCTTTTAACGAAAGATCTTCCTTTTGGGGAAACTTCTAAGGCCAATGCAACCATCTTGAATACTGTTATTTGGCATAGGGAAATGGACCAAGAAAAAAAGAGGACACTTCTCTCCCCTGGGAGCTATTAAATTTTAAATTCGGAAGCAGCAAATACATGGAAGTTTGCATGCTTCATTTGAATAAATTAAAAGTAAATGATTAGGGCCAATTTATGAGAGCCAAGTACATTTTTACGGAACCAGTAACTCACTGTACATAGGATCAATGTGTAAAACAAGTGTCTATGCATGCTTTTTTAGAGAATTCGGAGCACATTTTTATCATTTTGTTTTATTTTAGAGGTTTATAATAGCTGCTTCTTTGCTGCTGAGACACAAGATCACACAAATAATAGCATATTTGTTGGCATGTTCTTGGTCAGGAATGCAATCCTCAGTTATAACACAGTTTGTAGTTCTTAGCTTTGCAGTACTATTTCTAGGAATGCACTGTGGTGGAAAACCGAGCTGGCTTAATCATCCACATGTAAGTCATTCAGGTTTTAGGGCAAGGAGAGTCACAGGGAATAGAAAGGCAATGTGTAATGAAAACAGCCAATGGAGAAGAGGGCAAACTCAACAAGTCCCCCCTAACAATTTTCTTTCATCGTTCATTTCCACTCACCCCGATTTAATAGTCATAATTTCTTTCTTCTGCTTTAAAGCAAACATATGTCAAAGTTAGCCAGGGTGTCAATTCTAAACTAAACCCACTGCTGCTGAGTTGTCTCTAACTTATGGAGACACTGTAACAAAGTAGAACTGCTTCTTAGGTGATACATCTCTAGGGGAAACAGACAAGCTCATCTTTCTCCTTTGGAGCTGCTGGTGGGCTTGAACTGCTAATCTTGCAGTTAGGAACCCAACCCTTAGCCCATTGTTGGCATCAGGGTCCCAAAATATGTACAACAATTTTAAAACCTAAAAGTTAACTAGCCTATGGCATTGCTTCCTTCTCTAAATGTTTGTCTGCACAAAGTCTCTGATATCTAACAACACCAAACATTGTGCTCCTCATTGGCAGCCTAAGTTCTCAAGCTCTGATAGTATCTGAATTAGGATGTCTGATCCAGGCGTAACATCCCAAATGTAGCATGTTTTTTGGCTGCATCCATTATAAAACTCATAATATATATTTTAAATGTGCTAGCGATTTGCTTGCTAATACTGGAGACAAAATATTCAGAACTTTTAATTTTAGTATGAAAGCATTTCCTGTTAGCCTTGAAACTGTTCCTAAAAAATATGATGAAAAACATCTGGATCCCTACCTTTTTTCCTCTGTCCATAAGACAGTTCAAAATTATGCCAACATACACACTCATACCTTTAGATCTCTTACAAAGTAAAGTAGTCATTGTGGCCAGAACGTAAATATCTAAAGTACCAGTACTTCTGGCCAACTTAGCAAAATAGCATTAAAGAATCCAAAAAAGAAAATAATAAAAATAGAGGAAAATAAAAACCCTAAGATCTAAAATCTTATGGTACCAGCTTACTTAGAATTACTAGTTATAATAACCAAAGAAGCACAATACCATGTAATGACTGCCTTTTTGGTTATTGTGGTAGGCAGAATAGCAGCCTCTTTAAAGATGTCCATATTCTAGTGCCAGGAATTTGTAAATGTCATGCTACGTGGTACGGGGAAATCAGGCTGTAGAGGGAATGAAGTTGCAATTTTTAAAAAAGGGAAGATCATCCCGATTACTTGGGTAGGCTCAAGGTGATCACAGCTCACTCACTGCCACTGAGTCAACTCTGACTCAGTGATCCCACAGGACAGAGCAGACGGCCCTGTGTATTTCCAAGGCTGTAACTCTTTACAGGAGCAGAAAGCCCTTTCTTTCTCCAGAAGAGCAATTAAGGGAAGTATCAACTGCCGACTTTCTGGTTAGGAGCCCAACTTGTAACCAATTATGTCACTAAGGAGCTTTAAATATTGAAGGGGGCATATATAAGAGATTTTTAAATGTTTCCTTGCTAGATTTAAAGATGGAAGAAAGGACTGAGCTCCAAGGAATGCAGGACGCCTCTAAAAGCTGGAGTAGGTAATCTCCAATTCAACTCCTACAGTCTCCAGAAACGAACAAGAGTCCTGTTGACATACTGAACCTCCAGAACTGTGTGTTGTTTTAAGTCCCACAATTTGTGGTAGGTTACTATAGCAGCAGCAAATTGAGTTATTTATAAATGAATGCATGCCATTAATTAGAAGTGGCACTAGTAGTAAGAGCATAGCTATTCTGTTTTGAGTAAGTACTATATACATACATATACGATGGGGTACCACCCTAAACCCAGAATTGTGCTGTGCAGAGCGGAGCTTTCATAGTACGCATTTTTCCTTGCTCTGAGTTAGTCACCTGGGAAGGTTCTCTCTGGTCACAGTGAGTTTTTTGGTAAAAGGAGTTTTGTGTGCACCTCGATTTTTGTGATGGCCTATTTAAGAGAACAGTGTGTGGCTGTGAAATTGTGTTTGCTGCTCAGGAAAAATGCCGCAGAAACGGTTGTGCTGTTGAACACAGCTTACAAGGACAGAGCTATGGAAAAAACTCAAGTGTATGAGTAATTGTCTCGTTTCAAAAAAGGTGAAATGTCGATTGATGGCAAACCCCATTCTGGACATCAACTTCTCGAACAGACAAAAATGTCACTTGAAGGGCATTTGTAACAGTCCTCCAGTCACACTGCTCATCAAGCTTTCTAGTTGGAGATTGTGGAACAGTGTGGGCCAAAAAAGGTCTCCTTTGCCAACATGACAATGCACCTGTTCACACAGCCCTTTCAGTGTGCCAGTTTTGGGGAAAAAAACAGCTCACCTCTCTTGCTCTATACACCTCACTCACCTGACCTCACTCTGTGATTTCTTTTTGTTTCCACAAATGCAGAGGGACATGAAAGAACAGCGAGTTTATGATTCAGAAAAGGTAAAGAAAAAAATGATCCAAACAGGTAAGTTAGAATAATGTTTCCAAGAATGTAATCACAGATTTGATAAATGTATTAAGTGTAATGGACAATACTTTGAAGGTGAAAAGGTTGTTTTGTAAAAAAATCCAAATACATAGTTTTGGGGGGGAAAATCCATTTTGGGGGGTACCCCCCTCATATACCATACATACTCGAGTATAAACTGAGTTTTCCAGCACATTTTAAATGCAGTTTTTGCTGTAAAATTAGGTGCCTCAGCGAATATTCAGGTCAGCTTATACTCGAGTATATACGGATACTCACTTTTTATAATACCTATGAAAGTAGTGCTACTACCATTTTACATAGGCTATCTATTTTATGCATAGTAATAGAACCAATAAGTGGCAGGGCTAATATTTGAACCAAGGTCCACCTAACTACTTTTACTGGCATTTCCTTAACCAGATAAACTGACTTTTTAGAAGATTCTAGCACACTACTTAAACCTCACAAAAATGATGTTACTTGGTACTGTACATGGTACTGTATGGTTCTATCATAAACTTGAACTTAAAATGTAAGAAAATGGATTAAGGTATTTATTTGTATGTAAATATTTATTCCCAATTCCTTAAATATATATATATTTTGGGTGGCACAGGTTTTTTTTAATTAGATCTTGAAATTAATTGAAAATTTTAGGCAAGTTTGGGGCTGTCCACACTTCTGACATTTATTTTAGACAATGGAAAGAGAATAATTTGTTTGTGTATAGAGTAGAGCAAGTAATTGTCTATGTCATGCCAAAAAGGGTTAATTGACTAGTGATTTGGCTCAAATCAACTCAAAACCTTAGTTTATACTTCAGAAATTTTCCCTTATGAAAATCCAATAGAAACAATTCCCTCTTTTGCATGATTGGTTGGAGTTTTTTTTTTAGATCAGTAGCCTCCAAATACTGTTCCATCTGTTTAAAAAAAAAAAAAGAGAGGAGAAAGAAAAATATAGGCAAATGCTTCCACTATATGATTTGTTTGTTTTTTCAATTTTCCAATTGTTGCTGGCTGAGTTGGCTCCATCTCATGGCAGCCCTCTGAAGCCCTGCCCACTCCCATGGCAGGCTCCATCCCTGCAGAAGGACTGCTGCCCGGTCAAGAGAAGGTCTGAGAAAAAGAGGAGGACCACCAAGGGCATGGAGTGACAGAGAGAAACAATGGGCTCAAATATACCCCACATCCCCGAAAATAAGACCTATTTACAGTTTTGCCTCTCACTGAAATACAAGGCACCCCCTGAAAATAAGGCCCCCCAAAAGCTACTGTAACTCTGGACCGTAGTGGTGGGTGCCACCGCACAGCTCACTGCTGGCTGCAGTGCAGCTGAAGACAGGAAGTGCGAGGTCTCTTTTAATAAAACAGTAAACAATAAACGTGTACCGTATTCTTCTTCATGGAAAAATAAGACATCTCCTGAAAATAAGACCTAGTGCATCTTTGGGAGCAAAAATTAATATGACACTGTCTTATTTTTGGGGAAACAGGGTCGCAACAATTCTGAGGCTAGCACGGGACCTGGTGGTGTTCTTTCTGTTGCATACCAAGTCCCGAGAAGTCGGGAATGACTGGACAGCACCTACTCACACCACCTCATTGTCACGGCCTAGGCCATTGTTGAAGTCACCATCGAGTCATCCAGCATCCTAGCTAGTAATATTGTTAGACAGTATTCTTTAGTGACCAGAGAAGAACTGTGTTCTATGGAATTTTCATTGATTAAATTTTGAAAGTAGATCTCCAAGTTGTCTTTTTATTCTAAAAGATCCACTGAAACCTTTTACCATGGGTGACTTTGAGATTATTTGTAAAACCAGTAGTGTTGCTTTCAGAACCACCACAGAAGCCACCAAAGTGTGACAAACTGACAGAGGGGTAGCAAGCTTATCCATCATAATACACGTAATGGGTAGTAAGGAATCCTCAAATGATATAAATTGTTAATGCACTTTGCCGATAACCAAAAGGTAAGAAGTTCATATTTGCCCAGAAGCACTCTGAAGAGCAACCTAGAGATCTACTTGCAAAAAAAACCAGCCATCGACTATGCCACTGATATTTCAAATGCCAGCAGGGTCACCCAGGATAAACAGGTTTCAGCAGAGCTTCCAGACTAACATGGACTAGAAAGGAAGACGACTTGGTTCCTTAAATACATTTTATATTGCAAAATGTGTTAAGATTTTATCACATTTGCAAAATACACTAATTGTATTAGTAAATGTAAAACACACTAATTATTATAGTAATTTACTTATTATTACATTTGAGTCAATAGATCAATGTATTAGTAATCTACAGCTAAAATAGTATCAGCAATGATAATTCTACCTACCATTTTTGAACCTTTTGCTGTTCATCTTTATAATGAATAGTCACTTCTTTTATTCTTCAACGAATTGAAGATTTAGATTCATAATTCTTGGTTCATAATATGTACAGTTATTTTATATGAATGATATAGTCTGTACCATGATCCTATGAAGTATGTATTGTTATTAAAATTCCTATATATGAAAAAAGCTGTCCATGGTCATAGAGCTTGTAAATGTCAGAAATGGAATTCAAATTCAAGTTTGACTATTCTAGAAGTTGAGTTATTTACTTCCCTGCATTACTGTCAATTTGTATGTAAGTTTTGTATGTATTTCTTCTGGTTGAAGCTTAAAATCGACGATGACAACAAGAACAAACAAAAACCCCTCCTGTCTTTCTCTACCAGAGACCATGTGAAATCAGTAATAAGGCAACACTTCATTTGTTTCAGATTTCTTTAGAATAGTCCTAACTCCTAGGATTTGTTCAGTGTCCTCAAGAGTGCATGGCATTATTTACAGAAGACACATTACAGATTAAGATGGAAAATTTCCTCTTAAAACTACAGCACATAACTTATATAATATAGAAATGCATCTCATTTTTGGACCTTGAAGCTCCAAGAAAAAGCACCACTATTGCACGTTATGCATTTGTAACAGGTCTTATATTCAACCTCATAAACAGGGATAAAGGGTTATTATACCGTATGGCCACCTGTGGTTGTTTACATTTAAATGAGAATGGCAGAAGTTGGAAGTAGGGAAAAGATAACCATCTGAAAATCTGTCTGAGGAAAAAGTACCACAGAGAAAAAAACTCAGGTGAACATAATCGAATCCAATTACAACTGATCTCAGCACACTTGGATTCAAATGCTTACAACATCTGTGCAACTTTAGAAACAAGTAGAAGCATGCTTAGTCATGCAGCAATTAAGGTGCATTTCTATTCTGACCCATCAAGCAACTTCCTCTAGGATCTTTCTTCTTACTGAAAATTATGGCCCTCCGTAAACTTGACTTTGACCAAAACGTTTCAAATTACAATGCTGCCAGCATTCTGGTGAGGTGGACTGATGACTATTCATTATGGATTCTTGGATACTTTCTCTCAAAAAGGAATGACATTTTCTCATTATCAGATGGCCTGTAATAACGCACATGGGCTATTCTAGTGGAGAATCCAATGATCATTTTCAGATTAAATCAGTGCCTAAAGCGCTTGTACCAGAGCTGCTGGTTCAGAGAACTGGGTAACAGGAGCTAGTAGGGGTTACAGAAATTATGTACCATTTTATGTAATTAATCTGAACCTTGCTCAAACTAACTCTGAACCAAACCTTATCATCAAATATCAAAACTCATACCCAGGCTAACAGGGAAGTGAATGAGGTTTCTCTTGGTGAGTGATTGAGCCTTGTAAAAGCAATTGGACTATAGTAAAGACTCAACTGCTTTAGATATTCTGAAAAGAACATACGCTGATTTACAGAGGAAATTGTAGCACCTTTCATAAAAGTGAAATTGCCTATGCTGGCCTAACTTGATTAACCTGGTGATTAAGGGAGCCCTAGTGACATCGTGGTATGTGTTGGGCTTGTTACTGCAAGGTTAGCAGCTCGGAACCACAAGCCGCTCTGCAGAAGACGGGATTTTTCATACTCTTCTAAGAGTTAGTCTTGGAACTCACAGGGGCAATGCTGCCCTGTCCTATGGGGTCACTGTACGAGTTGGCTTCAGCTCAATGGCCATGAGTTCGGTTTGATTTTTGGTTTAAACACTCTAAAGATTCTGAAGTCTTAACACTGGTCCCAAAAGCATTATATTTGGAAAGCTGAAATGCTGTGATTACAATGGACATTTATTAAAATAATTGAGAAAATGCTTGAAGAATATGTTGAATACTAATTAATATACACAGATGTTTCAAAAAGTTCATTAGGAAATGAAATGAATGGAAACCCAGGAGCCACCTCAGCTATGCTTTTCCAGGCGGCCGTTAACATGGTGGACAGTTAGACTGAGCGTGCCTACCAGAAGCAGTCAGCCTTCTTTCAAAATAAAATGAGGGTTCTGTTGGGAGAAGCTGGCAAGGAAAAGCTCCCACATTACTACTATAAGAGCACTGGTCTGTATGGATTGGGATAACAGTTGTATGAGCCCCTAATAAAATGTTAAAAAAAAAAAGAAGTTAAAAAAAAAAAAAAAAGAGCACTGGTCTGGGCTTCAAGACTCAAGGAGGCCACTGACAAGAAAGGTCCCTTCATCAGCAACATCTCCACCCGAGGGCGGATTCTGTCTGGCGTGTGACCAAGATGAAGATGCAGAGGACTATTGTCACCTGCCGAGACTACCTCACTACATCCACAAGTACAACTGCCTTGAGAAGTGCCACAGAGCCTGTCTATGCATCTGTGCTCCTGCTCCAGGGACATCCAGATAGGTGACATCGTCACCATGGGCAAGGGCCGGCTTCTGAGCAAGACCATGTTCTTCAAGTGCTCAAAGGTCATCAAGGCAGCTGGCACCCAACTGCAGTTTCAGAAGTTCTGAGCCACAACGGTATTTGTGTCCCACTCAAAAAAAAAGTGAGAATATACCGAAAATTTCACATAACTTTTTGAGTCCCTCATCCCATGCAGGCTAATTCTTTGTGATACTAAATAGAAGATTCTCAAGCACCCTGAAGGCTTTAAAAGCCACATTTCTTTCCTAAAAAGCCACAACAGAAGTTTAATTTGGAGGGGAAAAGTATGACTGAAACACCTAACAAAGATGGGGCCTAAGCTAAACAGTAATTACATAAACCAGATCACTAAGAAGTTACTTGCTACTTCAGTATGTTCACACCTACCTTCTTGTCTAGAAAACAGTATTAATATACAGTTTAAATAAATGTAAATTTAGCTTACTTAAGCCTTCTTTGGCGGTATGTGTGTGCGCATTAAATAATATATTTTAATGTTTATTCTTTGTTCTGCTAGCTTTAGACAATGTATCTTGATTTCTGACTTTGTTAAGATTAGTACATTAATGGTATTTTCTTCAATATGCTTCTATTTCCCCATCCTCTTCCCAACTTCATTACTGTTAGTGTTGATAAATCTTCTGTTCTGTAACCTTTTGAATCTTTTGAACAGACAGATTCTAAAATTGAAAGATCAATAAAAAACATTTAAGAATCTTATCTAACCGCACGCCTCCAGCCAATATGCATGTACTTTTAAAGTAACATTTTCCTTTCTCAGATACTAGGGTCTTCTGCCGTCAATCCATAATAGCTAGTCTATGGGAACCCTTTCCCGGTCACTGAGACCTTCCTCTTGGAGCATTCCATTGCTCAGCTTCATGTCCTTTCTTAAGTTAATATGAATACATTTTTAAACGATAGTTTGACGTATACTTCACATATCATACAAAAAGAGTTGTACAATCATCGCCATAATCAATTTTTTTTACCGTGTTCTTGATCTGCAGCCCGGTTCTTATTCCAAGACTTTCCATTTTTGCTCCTTATCCCTTCCTACTTACTAATTTCTTCTTTAGCTAGCAGACAACAAACTTTAAGTGTAACTTCATTAAAAACAGTGTAGTTGTATCCCTTCTAGAGTATTAGGAGATCCATTTTTCAGCCCTGACACATGACTAAAAGTTTGGCTGGGCATAAATTTATAAATTTCCTCAAGGTGTTAAGGATATCCTGCACTGCCAGTATCTGTGCCCGTCCCTGTTCCCCACCTTCTGCTCACTAAAAACACTTGAAATCATTCTAAATCATTATCACGAGTAGTAGTAATGTGCTGTGGTATGATCTGCATGGCTAGTTGTTAGAAACTGGGCTTCTACTCCCTGGAACGGCTGGGGTCTTGGACACCCAGAGTGGGCAGCATGTGCCAGCACTGACTTGATGGTAGTGAGTGAGAAGGAAAATTAGAATTGAAAAATACAAACTTTAAAGTCATCTATACCTGGTTTATTCTGGTTCTACTTGTTAGCAAAGGGTTACTTTAAGCTAGTTTCTTCTTTTATTGTGTACTGATTTGTACCTCACAAGATGTTTGTATTAGAGTACTTATGTAAAATACATATTATTATGTCCAGCAATATTAAGTGTTCAACATATGGAACATTAAAATATCATTGATTGAAAAAAATATCATTGATTGATATTAATACTTTAATATATTGCCGAGTATGTAATGAAGATCAATCAAGAATCTAATGCCTATGCATTTATAATTTTTTTCTAATAAAAATCTAAACAATCATTTTCACTAAAATCAAGTGGAAGTTGTTTCTACCAAGAGAGTAAGTAGCTAGGAAGTGTCTGTCTTCTGTGTCTTTGTGAGCTTCTGCAGGTGGATATGGTCCCCTCTGGTCGGACCTGATGCTTGAAGAGACGGTTTTCAAAATTCTATTATATTTTAATTCTATTTTTCCCACTAACTTTTTTGAAGTCCCTCATATTTCTGATTCCTGAAGTTTCAGCTCTGACGTAGTATCTGCCCAGAGAATAAGAGACGCTGCAAAGTGGTAATGTGATGTGAAATGTAAGCAAAGCAACACCAATACCATGGCATAATCAAAGTGCAACCCATGTTGGGATCTGAGCGGGAATGGTACTGGCGAACAGCTAATCAGCATGAAGATATAGGGAAGGTAAGTTCATGAGGTCATGACAGAGTCGTAAATAATCAATGTGTAAACAGCAAAAACCTAGAGGTGAACTTCATGTGTAGTCAGTAAAGAAAGGTCTAGTGAGCAAATGTTGGTATTTTCATTACATCAGAACACAAAGAGACTGGGTCATCTGTCAACAGCCATCTTTGAAAATGGAAAGCAAAACATTTTCTAGCAGACAGAAGCTCAACAGTGTGACTCTGACAGCTGGTATTATCTGAACATCTAGACTGAGTGTTGACATCTGCACTGCCTTTGCTGCCTCGCCGAAGCATTTATACGTTGATGCGAAAGATCACTCTTGCCAACTCCTCAAAGCATATTACCATGCATTATTGATTATTCTAAACTTTTCAAAGTTAGTGTAAGGAAATCTTCACATTCCAAAGAGAAAGTCAGAATTAACAACACCATTTGTGGCATTAAAAAAAAACCAAAACCTGTGACATATTAGGAATAATTCAGCCCACGGAAGAGTTTGAACTTTTAAGACCAGAATAGCTTTTCTTGTCTAAAGCACACATGAACCTGAATTTATTCAAATGCATGTGCATCACAGTTCCATCAAATGATGAGTGGGGATCTGCAATACCCAGGGAACGCACACTATTCCCCTGGGTGAGTAAGCTAGTTAGAGGGAAAAAGAGGAAAGCTTGATGCAGAGGATCATGAGATCCTTCAAGCCATCAACCTTGCATGAAAAGCCATATATAATAAAGCTTGCAGGCCAGGCCACAGAAACCAAACTGTAATCCAGGGATGACAGTCACACGTGCAAACTGTAATCCAAGGATGACAGTCACATGTGCTCCCCGAGAGCTCTGCGTGGCTGTGCTCCCGCTGACAGAAATCCATGGATAACTCCTAAACTACTGGTAACAAAAAGATCCGAATTTAA
>NW_022103911.1:1107528-1118678 GCF_000313985.2 Echinops telfairi | reverse complement strand
AATAGATGATTAAAAAGTTGAGTACATACTCAAGCCATTTCAACTATTCCATAATATTGTAATCGTAATTTGTACTTAAAGGATTGCCTTTATAATATATTGGCCTTGAATGTCACTACTAGTCACTCTCCAGCACAGTGCTTCAGGAGACTACAAGTCTATTTTCAGTGCTTTTAAATTTGAATACTTAACATATGGACATTCGCCAGGGCTCTGCTCCTTCACAGGTGTGGAGACTGAAGTGCAAAAATAATGAACTGGCATTGATTTTCAGATGCAGCCCACATTTCATGGTCTTCAAGTTGAAATGCTCGTCTGTGCACCCACTTTCTAGGTCGAGCATAAGACGATGATAACATCTCTAGCTATGATTCAGTGTTCTTCTAACTGTCTTTTGATCAAGCTTCAAGTTACAATAATTCACCTGCCAAGAAATGCACTTGCCCAAGATTTTAATTCTTAAAATTACAGGCAAGAATATAAAACACTGGAGTTTCTGAAATGCCATTTTCCTGTTTTAAATTAATCAACTACATTTTCTGCAATATTTTAATTGCATAATTTAAAAGGAAGGGATGAAAAGCAACAATATGAACTTAAATTCTTTCAGCACACAGCGTATACAAGATTTACAGCTATTTCTTCATTATATTTCTGATCCTTACAAATAACTCTAAAACATTAACTCGTTCACAAAATGTTTGGCTGGAAACTGCCCTCCCCCACAGGGGGTACACAGGTAGTAAAGGCAATGAAGTTGGCATTTTTAATACCAACGATAAGTCGTTGTGCAGACTGAACAGTTTTTGCCAAGTTCCACTATTGGCTTTCACATTTTCATGGTAGGCAGGCAATTTCAATTCTAGTTCTCATAGCATTAACTTACTTGTTTTTATCCTCTAACCCCATCTTTTAGCTTCACTTACCAGAAAAGATCGTATCTGGAAAGCTATTTAAAACTATAAATCTTTCAACAGTTTATTTCACAGAGGTGACATGGGGAAAAGAGAAGGACAGCATTAAGAGGGGCACTGAATGCATACAAAGAGCACATGAAATGCAGGTTCCTTCCCCCCAATTACAGTTCCATGTTGGCCTCAGTGCATGCCTAACAACAGGATAAAAAATTGCAGTTGGTTATAAACTTCAAGCTTTCAAATGCCAGGATTATGAAAATCAGAGGTTCCAACACTAATGAAACAAAGCGTTTAATTAAAAAGAAACTGTTACATTCAGGTACTGCAAACTTGTGAGGATGGTGTATTTCGTACACACACACACACACACACAACTTTACTATTTCACCAATGTCACAGTGCTGTTCTGTCTGCTGTCTCTGGGATTTCATGAAAACAAATACTCTGAGAAATAAGAAAGTAGTCATCCATATGTTCACCAGTATTTTTATCTACAGTAATCGTTTTTTTTCAAACTGTCTGGCAGAGTCTCCAATATGCCGTAAGGCCACAGCCTGGGGAGGAGGGAGATGTATGCAGGCCAGTCCATCCAATTTTACCTTGTTCATATACACACACACACACACACACCATATATACTCGTGTACAAGCCGAGTTTTTCAGCACACTTCTTATGCAGTTTTTGTGGTAAAATTAGGTGCCTCGGCTGATATTTGGGTCGGTTTACACTCGAGTATGTAAGGTTTAATGGGCTTTCCACCTAATGTTTGATTTGAGGATGGGTAAAAGGTTCTGCTTCTGAAAGCTTGGAAACTACTCATCTCTCATATAAAAATTGATTTAAAAACAAACAAAAACTGAAATCCAAAATAAGGTTTTCATGTAGAAATTTAGCTCAAGACAAATAATGCATTCTAAAATACAGTTTTCCTGGAGAAATTTAGCTCTTGATCAGCGTCAAGAGGCAGAGGAAACAAATGTATGATCACTTTTTCAGACCCTATTTTACAGTTTACAATGTTATAGTTTCAAAGCACACCCAATATAATCTTTACCAACTAGTCTTCTTTTAAAAGGAAAAACTAGTCAAGAGCGAGTTTTTCTTACTGGTTTGTATAGCAAAGCTTAAACATGTGTTTATACTAGGACTATTCTTCAACACTACTCTGGGAATTCCTTTTACTGCTCTGTGCTGAACTGCTGGTCTCCTACACTGCATACTGCTTCTTGCTTTTGATGGAACATCCTTAGTGGTAGCTTTCTAAAAGGAATGAAGGAAGATACCCTTGGTTTTAGATCTTATATGACTAAATTTTTGTTCTAAATTGGCAATGCAGCTAAGAAGTTTATGGCAATACAAATTTCTATTTTTTTAAAAAAAATTCCTTTGGTAGGTTTCTCTCTTCTGAGACTGGTTTTAATGCATTTAGTTGATATTCATCTCATTGTGTTTTAGTGTGTCAGAAATTCCCTTAACTTTATCTCCTTATTCTTCTATAGTACTCTTCATTTCTACCTGCATATATTAAAATTTCAGCCTCATCTTTATCTCAAGGAGCGCTTGATGGACTTGAACCACACAGTTAGCAGTGCAATGCTCACCCAGCAAGCACGGCTAGGGATGTTCAGCTACTATTCATTTTATTATGTCGCTAAAAGTTGATGGAATCAAGAATATAAAGCAGTACCTAGTTGAAAGTTACTGTGAGATACAAATAAGGCAATGCTAATGACAAGTTAACATACTGGCTGAGAGAAAGATACTCCACGTTTATATTTCAATTGTTATTAATAGTTTTCCAAATATGATCCTCCAATACTATATTTTCCTATTTTTATTTTTTCAGATATTTAAAGAGAAAGTAAACCACAAATTTTGTCACCTAGAGTTTTTCAGGTACCTCAGCAGCTTTGAATTTCATTGCTATCCACTCTCCATCCCACAGCCGTCTTGCCAGTCAGATTAGCTGTAATGATATTGTTAGCCTGGGAAAAGATTTTCTGGGGAAAATATTTTTTATGGGCTCATAAACTAATTTGTAAGAGAGAGTTCATAGTGAGATAGACTAGAAACCTTATTTATTTATTGCCAGAGTTTGAATATACTAAAGCTTCAAGAAAGGGTTTTTGTTGATTAAATAAAGATTGAATAGCTATATTAAGTTTCCAGAAGTTCAAATATATATATTACATGTGCTTAAACTTACACACTCCTACCTTCTATTCCAAGTCTCTCTCATGGGAACCAACTCTGACAAAGCAATATCCTGCACCATCCTGGGTGTCTCTGTCCAGGATCATTTTGGCCAACTGAAAGGCCAAACAATACCCAAGATGATCAAAATGCTTTGTTGCTGGTATAAAAACATCTGTAGAAACCTTATTTGAAACATACATATGACTCATCTTCAAAATCGTTTGGTGGTGTTGAGTCAGTTCCAACCCATAGTGACCCTACATATACAACAGAACGAATCACTGCCAGTTCTGAGTTCTCCTCACAATTGTTCTTGGTTTCAACATTGACAGCGTATGAAAACCCAGCCCATCCCCCTTGTGGTGTGTGTGTGTGTGTGTGTGTGTAAGAATTAGTTTATTGCGAGGACTTCTGGGAAGATGGCGACAGAGTAACACCTACCAGAGAGACTCTGCAGAATTCAGACTAGGAGAGTTGCTTAGAGGGAAATTCAACACTGCTGGAACTCAGGAGGAGCATCATAAAGTAGGCACATACCCACAAGGTTTTGAGGGGCTAGGGGCTCTTGGTTTGCCACAGTAGATGCCGGCCAGGGCTTGGCCTTAGTCCAGTCACTGTCTCTGCCGGAGCTGGGACCATTTGGACCCCGTAAGGGGGCTTAATCTCAACAAAGCCACAGTTTGGCACTGCCCACCTGAGGGCTGGGACTAAACCCTTGCAGCCCCATGGGCAGGAATCGGGGTCCACCTACATTGTTACTTTTGTTTCCCTCTGTTCTCTCTAGTCCCCCACAGTACTGGAAGGCTGCGCAGGGGCTTTTTCTCAACACAACCACAGCTTGCTGCTGCCTCGGGGCAGCGACTAAACCCTTGCAGCTCCGAGGGCAGGGATTGGGGCTCAGCTACATTGTTACTTGTTTCCCTCCCTTCACTATATGCCCCCAGTCTCAGAGGGTTTACTTTTAATTTTTTTTGTCTCCTCTCTCTCTTTCCAGTTCTCTCACACTCCACTGCTGACCTACAGACCACTCCCCTTACCCTAGGGTATTTACGCCTGTGCCACACCCAGCTAGGTGAGCTCCACACTGTGCAGCTAGCCTGAGGGTGTGTCAGCTAGCCATGCTGACCTCTATCAGGGGATACTCTGCCCAACTTCTTACCTGGGAATTCCTGCCTGTGTGCCTGGGGGCCTAAGGCAGCTTGTCGAATATGCGTCAACATTCCAAGCTGCTGCAGGACCCTCTGCCAAACCTCCACAACACCAAAGCAGGCAACCCAACAGCCTTCTGGGGAACTCCCCTGAGAGGGACGCCACAGGACGATAAAGTGGTAGGTTAACTCCATAGTGAAATTAGCTGTAGACAATTTGAAGAAGCATTCCCACAAGTCTTCCAGAGAGAGCCATGGACTCTTCTACTCCCTGGAAAATGGCACCTGGCTCCTCTAAAACAACGGAACGCAAAAAACCATCAGCCCCAATGACCTCAACAAAAAACAGGAGAAACAAAAGGCAATGGCAGAAGATGTCCCGAACATAACGACATGAATAGAAGAAGCAGACATTGAGCAGTCACAGACAGAAATTTTCAGAATGCTGCTTGGAGTTATACAGGATATGAGGGAAACAATACAGAAAAAGGATGAAATGATAGAGAGGTAAAGGTCATACACCAAAGGGAAAAACAGGAGCTTAGGGAGGAGATAACAAAAACCATTGGCAGAAACACGGTCCTCAAGAATTGACTGGAGGAAGCAGAGAACCACATCAGTGACTTGGAGGACAGCCAAGCAGACTTGAACAAATTTGAACAAAAATCTAATACGATCATCAGAGAAGTTGAAGAAAACCTAAGAGCTATGTCTGATGCTATGAAACGGAACAACATTAGAATTATTGGCTTATGGAGGAAGACAACAAAGAAGTCATTTGCAACAATAGTGAGCGAATTCTTGGAGGAAAACTTCCCCAGCTTAATGAAGGAAAACCAGGCAACCATTCAGGAGGCTGAAAGAACACCAGCTAGACTGAATCCCAAGAAGAAGTCACCAAGGCACATAACAGTTAAACTATCCAACTTTGAGGAAAAAGAGAAAATCATGAGGGCACCTAAGGAAAAACAAACAATAACATGTAAAGGTTCCCAAATAAGAAATACTCAGACCTATCAGCAGAAACTATGAAGAAGAACAGAGAGTAGAGTAACATATTCCAAAAACTGAAGGAAAACAACGCAAATCAAAGAATACTTTACCCAGCCTAATTATTGATCAAGATAGATAGAGAAGAGTCTTCACAGACAAGGAAAAACTCAAAGAATATGTTAGAAGGAAACCAACCCTACAAAAGATCCTTGTCGACCCAGTATGGGCAGGAGAACAACACTCACCAAGCATAAATAAGAGACTGCCACATAGAACAACCTCACCCAGAGGGCAACAAAGAGAAAACAGACTCCAAGATAGCTTTGGCTTAAGGATGGAAATAAGTCAAGAATGATACACACATGCACAACACACTAATGAGATAGGAAAGTAGGAAAACACCGAACACCAAAGGTGTAAGATGACATCACAGAGTCCAGAGATGGAGATAGTAACCCTGAATATCAATGGCCTGAACTCAGGCATGAAAAGACTGAGACTAGCAGACTGGGTTAGAAAACACAACCCATCAATCTGTTAGTAAGAATACGTCATAAAAAAACCCAAAAAACCCCAAAACTCACGGCTTAAAGTACAGGGTGTCTCTATGGAGGTTCAGGTGAGGGGTCCTGGGATTACTTCTGCTATGCTTTAGGAATCCTAAGGACAGTTATGAACTATCCTTTAATACAGTTCCTCATGTTGTAGTGACCCCAACCATAAAATTATTTTTGTTGCTATTTTATAACTGTAATTTTGCTACTGTTATGAATCATAATGTAAATATCTGATATGCAGAATATATTTTCATTGTTATAAATTGAACATAATTAAAGCATAGCAATCAATAAAAAAAAACATATATTATATATTGTGAAATACTTATTTCTAAAGACAAATAAATGAAATTTTGTCTTGAAGCATGGTGTAACATGGGTAACAGTCTTCATGCCGGGTACTCGTATGTGGGCGTTATCTTCATGTGGGCAGACACGCCTGGAGATGGATACAGGAGCGGTGGTGTCTTGGTTCCTAAGACCATCAGAAATATGTGTTTTCCGATGGTCTTAGGCGACCCTTGTGAAAGGATCATTTGACACCCAAAGGGGTCATGACCGACAGGTAGAGAACCCTTATAAGGGTTTCTCAATTATAGAACTACTTATTACAGAATCTATTCCTATTACTCACCCTTTCCTACCCACACTCCCCCAAAATACCAAAACCCAAACTCACTGCCACCAAGTCGATGCAAACTCAAGAGTGATCCTATAGGACAAGGTAGACCGGTAGACCTGCCTCTGTAGGTTTCTTGGACCGTAACTTTTTTAAAAAGTAGAAAGCACCGTCTTTCTCCATCACCCCACCAAATAACTCAGTAAAATGTAAGAGCAGTATTTAAGATATGATAGTAATTAAACTAGTATGCACTTTGATTATTAAAATGTAAAAATATAACTGCATATAATAGGAAAGACTGGAAATCTTTCAGCACACTGTGAATAGACTTTACTTATGTTTACTGGATAAAAAATGTTGATGTAAGTACTTAAAACTATTCCTCGGGTAAAAGATGAGCTTTCCTGTTGCTGTAAAATATTTGGTACTTGATGGCAATGGGTAAATGATTTAGTGTGAGCCTTCAAATAACTAGGAGGTCAGTAGCAGAGGAAAGGGTTAAGAACAAGAAATGCTATACGAAGCAGACCAGAGAAGGCTGGATGTCTTTGTGTGAGTTGATATACTAGTCTCCTAGTAACACATTATCTAGAATATGTTCTATGTTCTTTCCTATTCACTTAGTTATATAATCTGAAAACCCACCAGTTAGCGATTCATTTGGGTGAACCAACTCTTAAAAAGGGGCAGCTCCTGAGTGGATCCAATTAAATTGTTTGCTTATAAGACAATTGACTGGTACTATTAAAAGAAATATATGGGAGTAGGGGTAAGATAGAAAAGGTGAAAGATAAGGGGGGTGGGGGAGAGGTAAGTTATAAACAGAGAAAAAAACTAACTTTCCTAATCTTGTCCAGGGCTGGCCTGTATCTATAAAAGAGAAAATGCCCCACCCATTTTCCTTTTGCTGGTGTTAATACTGTTTTCCTGATCCCAGAAGCCAAAATGCAGTCTTTTATGTTAGGTGACCCCAGTCCATAATGCACCTAATACATTTCAGGGACTAGCCTGGGAAACTAAGTACCATAGAAACACTGCTTTCAAAAACTAATGTATTCTGAATTCTCAAAAAGAAATTTACAGCAAATTTGTAGTAAACTAGGAGGTGCCTATAATCATCAATTCCCACAGACATGCTGAAATTAATGATTATGAGTTAATAGAAATTTTTCTTGTTACACACACATAAAAAAATGTAATCAGAAACAGAACATGACCTAAACTGCAATGGACTCTTTTAAAAAGTTCTAAGTAATTATATTTGGAAAAAAGAAAATGACTTCCAACTCATTAGGGCATGAAATATCTTTTTTCCTTCTTCATTCAGCCTGTGGCTTTCTATGTAAAGTTAAGAGTATCTGAATTAAAATGAAGTCTGACTTGACTTTTAAGGCTAGGCAAATTTGCTCTTACTTTGAAATGAGCCCTGGTGGTGCTGTGGTATAAGCAATGCACTACTAACGGCAAAGCTGTTTCTTGGGAGAAAAGCCTGCTCCCAGAAAAATCTAAAAAGCATGGGAAACCCTATACATGGTTGCTGTGCATCAGAATTGATTTGGTGGGAATTGAATGGGTTAAAATGAACGACTGAAGCCCTACGTACAATAAATGCTTCACCCCAATCAAAATTCATTTGCTGCTTGTGCGTATTTTAAATTACCAATTAAGACAGGATTTGAGCTTTTTTTTGCACTAAACAGAAAACCCCCAGGTTCACTGCCCTTGAGTCAATTTCCAGACTATAAATCTTGACGGGAGCGGAAAGTCCCATCTATCTCCAGCAGAGTGGCTGGTGGGGTGAACCACGGACCTTTGGGTTAGCAGCCCAACCCCTAACCCACAGCACAAGCGTGGCGCCTTTTGGTTCCCATAGAGGACGATATTTAAGCACAGCTTTGTAAATATCGACTATTTAGGCAGAAAGTCAACTGATTCTTCACATTAATGTAAAAAACTCATCGTTAGGTCCTTTGAAGCTTTATCACTACTGGAATAGTATACATATATCCACCCACGGCCATCAAACTCATTCCTACTCATCGTGACTTTATAAAGGGTTTCTAAGGCTGTAACTTGTATAGCCTCATCTTTCTCCTGTGGAGCAGCTGGTGGTTTTGAACCACTGACCTTTTAGTTAGTACTTTAACCCACAGTGATACCAGTTCTCCTTAGTAATGTATAAGTTCCAGCACATAGTACACAACAGATATACACAGTTTTATGTTACAGAATCCAAAAGGCCAAACTCACTGTCACCAAATCAATACTGATCCAGAGCAACCCTACAAGACAGGGTAGGACTGCCACCTGTGAGTGTCTGCAACTGTAATTGTTTACGGGATTAGAAAGCCCTGTCTTCCCCCCACCCCCCGTGTCACAGTACACCATTATACAAAATAATTACTATGATTGTTATTTCAGTACAAATTGTACTAACCTACTTTGGAAAGAATTGAAACTATTACTGCATTAAGTCAAATTTTATACTATGTTAAATCATGTTATAGCTAAATTCCAATGTGCTCAAATTATTAACCCAATTTATAATGTGGTATACTATTGATCAAGTCTTGTCTTTCTTTCTTGAGTTATTTTATAATGTCTCTAATATTGTTAATGATTTCAAATTCTATTAAAGTACAAAAGAATGAATATATCAATGTAATTTGCTTTATATAATATACATTGCAAAACTTTAGCACAGAAGGTGGAGTTTCCACGTGAAAATATCTGTGCAGGACTTAAAGATAAAGTGGACTAGGTATGACAGTTTTTTGATGTGTTACATGTATGGAACAAGTGCCCAATATTACCCTTATTAAAGAAAGACAATTAGACTGTTGAAATCAGAGCATAAGCATCTTTCAATAAACTATAAGAAAGACACAGTGACAAATCAGACGAGATTTTATGAATGTATTTTCATCCTATGACCAGAATTTAATTGTATCATGAATTAGTGTATTTGTACTTGTTACATATTTATTTGTATAAATTATAGATATTTTGGATTTGTTTCCCCTTAAATTTCTAAGGTACAAGCTTATGTTCTATAGTAGTAGAAATATGAAAATAATCAACAGTGTTTGACTGCTCTATTATATTTTTAAGGATTCTGGCAAGACATTACAGCTAGTCAAACTAAAACAATTCTTGTTTTTAAATATAAAGCCACTCCTTAAGAATTCTTGTAAAGTGGATAAAAATATACCAAGGGCCTACTTTTGCTACCACGGAAAAAAGGTCTTGTT
This sequence comes from Echinops telfairi, assembly GCF_000313985.2. Taxonomy (NCBI): domain Eukaryota; kingdom Metazoa; phylum Chordata; class Mammalia; order Afrosoricida; family Tenrecidae; genus Echinops; species Echinops telfairi. Next base: position 1,108,993 of record NW_022103911.1, on the reverse strand, counting down.
CAAATGCCAAAATAGTTAGTTATTTTTTTAAATTATTGGAAAGTAACTAATTTACTATTTGAAAACTACTTCAATCTCCCTAACGTAAATGTGGTAACATGTATTGTAATTAGGGTGGATTCCGCCCCTGCCCCCTATGAACAGGAGCACCTGTTTACATATATTAAACAAAAATCAACAAGCAAAACCCATTTCCAGGTTGTAATAGCAAACAGGGAGCTATCAATTTAAAACACTCATACCTGAAGGCTTCAAACAAAAAGCCCTATGAATCTGAATAATTCTTATTAGTTTGAGTAAAGCAAGGTTGTTAGATCATGCTTTGACATTTCCAAAACCCAGTAGGAGCCTTGTTGGTGTAGTGGTTACTCACTGAGCTACTAACCTCAAGGTCGGCAGGTTGAAACCCCTCGCCATGAGGAACTAACTCTATTCCCGCAATGAGTTCCAGCTTTGGAAACCCACAGGGACAGTTCTCCCCTGTCCTACAGGGTCCCTGTGAGGCAGAATTGACTTGATGGCAGTGAGTTTGGTTTTGAGTAGAAGGTGTATCTAAGAACCATTTAATGTCTGCATTGCAATTCTGAAGAAACATCGCATAGCATTTTAGTACCATTTTAATAGAATGACACCTTTTAGAACACAGAATCACTGCCGTTTGGTGATGAAGAATGAGACAATGCCCACATAATCAGCAAACCATGAATATCAAACATGCATTACTTTTGTCCTTAATATTTAAGTTCTAGGCCTTACCTAATCATGTACACCCAATCCTAGCCTGAATGATAGGGCATCAGACAAGTTTATTTAGCAAATGATACTTCTAGTAGAAATCTCAACTTTCCAGGGTTGCTAAAATAACAATCACAAGACTTTTATGTTTGGAGAGTTTAGCTATAGGTATAAGGAACTAACTAGGAATCATCTTAAAATAATTATATTACACAATTTGTAAAGAAATATTAAGTTTATAGGCTTGAATATAGAGAATACTTCATATTTAACAAGAAAAATAAAGTTAGGAATTACAGATACTTACAAATAATAATCAGTTCAAATACATGTATACAATTATAAAATATTTTTTAAGTTAAGAGAATACAGCATTAAAACTAAAAGCATGGCACATACATGAAATACTATAAAATGTAAGATTTTATATATTGAATATCAATTAAATTCAATTTGATTATGAAAAAGGCAGTAAAAATGGCTTAAGTACTTGCTATACGCTAACTAAGATAACCCCCTATATGTATTATCCAATCCTGACAATACCTCTAAGACACTGGGACTTCTATTAAAAAGGGCTCCCTCTTTTTTGGTTTGTTTTTAAAAATCATTTTACTGGGGGCTCTTACAGCTCTTATAACATTCCATACATCAATTGTATCAAGCATATTTGTACATATGTTGCCATCGTAATTTTCTAAACATTTACTTTCTATTTGAGCCCTTGGTA
>NW_022103911.1:1102476-1107157 GCF_000313985.2 Echinops telfairi | reverse complement strand
ACCAGAGGAATATTGTGTATTTCATTAGTGCTATATTGTACCCTGGTTGACTCATCCCTTCCTGGTGACCCTTCTGTGAGGGGATGTCCTATTGTCTACGGATGGATTTTGGGTCTCTGCTCTGACCTCCCTTGTTCTCAACAATATGTTTTGTTTTGGGTCTTCTGGTGCCCGTTACCTGATTCTGTTGACACCTCATGATCTCACAGGCTAGTGTCCTTCTTCCATGTGGGCTTGTCATCTCTGCTGGTTGGCCACTTGTTTAACTTCAAGCCTTTAACACCCTGGATGCTATATCTTTTGATAGCCAGGTACCATCTGCTTTCTTCACCACATTTGCTTATGCACCCATTATCTCTTCAGCAATCTTGCTGGGAAGGTGGGCATCATACAATGCCAGGTTGTTAGAACAAAGTGTTCTTGTGTTGAGGGAGGACTTGAGCAGAGGCCCAAAGTCCGTCCATTTCCTCAGTGTTTTGCCACATAAATATATGTACATAGGCCAATACTTTTATTTTTATTAATATAGTTACGTAAGTACACACCTATGTTTATACTTCTATCCATAGCTTTGCTTCCTAGATCTTTCCTCTGTTTCCTTTTACCTTTCTCCTGCCCCACCATCACACTCACCCTTCTTCTGCCTCAGTAGATTAGGTTGTTGCTCAAACTGCACTGGGATCTCTATGCCCTCCTAGTTATTGCTTTTAATCCCCTAGCTGTCCGGCTGTCTTTGGTGTTTGGTCACCGGCGTCCCCAACCCCTCTCAGTAGGTCTCTGTCTTAACCTGTTTACATTAAGAGGAACTATGTCACGAAACTAGGAAATGAGCACAATTGGCATTTGAATTTAGATCCTTCTGATTCCACAACCCATGTGCTTAACTGTAATAGGATTTTTGCATAGCACACAAGTTTTACACATATTGATGGCATAATTTGCTTATATAGATCAAACAGGATTGATATTAGAAATTAGCCTTTCGCCATCTTAGGTAAACTGCACCAAAATATCAAAATCTTTAAAAAATCATTTTCTATTGAATAAATAGCATGCTTTATGTTTTATTTTCATAAATCCTAAACTCAAGTTGGTAGATCCTCCAAATTTGCTCAAACATCTGAAGATAAAGAAGCAGACTGGTCTATGCAAAAATCTGGAGAACCAACAGAGAGAACAGAGAAGCTAAGAAGCTGGAAGAGGAAAAACAAAATAGAACCTTAAAATGCCCAAGTGAAGTCTCCATGAGAGCAGATTTAGCCTGGAAAGTAGACACAGTAATGAGTAGGTGTTGACTAACTTGTTGCCTGGACACACGTTCTGTTTCTCCAGAAGAGTGTTTCCATGTTTGGTTATAAAATGCTATACAGTATGTCCAATTTACACACTGGGTACTTGCCTTTTACTGTATGTAAATTTCCCTTCACTTGGAAGACTGAAGGAACCATAACATGCAACAAATAATTCATCACAATCACCTTCATTTACCTAAAGTTCATACTTAGAACAGGTCTCATTCCAACATGGGAGCTCTCTTCTGTTATTTTGTTGCAAACAGCTTCTTATTCAAAAACTATTTCCTTTCTGAATGATGTTTCTTGTAAACTGACAAAAGTTCTAAATGCCTGGCAAGATGTCAGTAATACAGATATGGCAGTACAAGGTGTTCCAGAAGATAATTTGCTTAAGTGTAAACATCCCATCTAAAATAGCCTTCAGGTATGCATAATTAAGGCACGTTTGATGGTACTTTAAGTAGAAGATGAAATGTGGTAACATTTCAGTAGGCAATGAATTACAGTAGGTATTGTACGAAAAGTCTTCAAAAATTTTACGGAAAACAAATTGAAAGATAATAGAATTATTTCACAAACTTTGAAGGCAATTCATACTATACAGCAAATGGCCAAGATGGCCCAAAGTGAAAGTATTTGTTTTTACTAAGTTTCTTAACTTACCGTGCAGATCATAAAAGATAGAAGAAAGATAGAGAGGCTCACTTAGAAATTATAATCTTAAATATTGATTTTTGGTATATGCTGATTTTTGCTCTGTAGCACAGAGTAGCCATATTCTAGCTACTGAACAAAGTTGTAGAAATAAAATCCTTGCCCTAGAAGCTTATATTCAAAGTTAGATTTGACTAAGATGGCTTGGAGTACATAAACCACCTGACATAATATTTTGGTCATTCATATCAGGTTTAATGTTCTAATGTTGCCCAAATGACATGCCAAATTCTTAAGTTACCTCATTCACAAACATTTTCCCGCACTTATGAATATCTACTATATAACTGAATGGCTACTATAAAACGTAGTTTATCTATGTGAGATATAAGATCTAAATCTGCCTATCAAATAAATATGCAGCAACTCCACTGTGCTGGACACTGTGAGAAATATAAAGGTGTTTGAGTCAAAGACAAAAAAAAACCCAGCTGTAAAATTTGTTGTGAAAGATAAAACTAAAACAGCCTTGCACAGACGTAAACTTATGTGTACACAAGGTTGCCTAGGTGAGTGGATTGGCAGAGTGCACACTCTCCTTGAAAAGCCCTTTGTCCTAGCTGGAAGCTGGCACCGAGAAGGGAAAAGGGTAACTTCCCTAGTTTACAATAAAGTTGTTAGCAGGCCACTCATGTTAACACAAATCTGACAAATCTTTCGTCCAGACTAAGATGGACAGAATAGGAAGAAGGAAAACATGGACCACTTCTCAAAAATTAGCCACTCAATGAATGTACAAATGCGCTTTACCCAATTGATGTGTGTATGGATTGTGATAAGAGTTGTATGAGCCCCTAATAAAATGATTAAAAGAAATAGGCACTGAAATCCTTACGAACTGATGCATTTGAATTATGTTGGAGAAAAAAAGTGGGCTTTTTTTTACTGTGGACTATCATAAGAATGAACAAAATTGTCTCGGAAGAAGTATAGCTGGAATAACCCTTAGAAGCAAAGTTGGTGAGACTTTGTTTCACGTATTTTTGGACATGTATTAGGAAGGACCAGGATCTAGAGCCACGGTTCTCAACCTGTGGGTTGTGACCCCTTTTGGGGTCGAAGGATCCTTTCACAGGGGTTGCCCGATTCTTAACAGTAGCAAAGTTACAGTTCTGAAGTAGCAACAAAAATAATTTTATGGTTGGGGGGTTGCCACATCATGATGAACTGTACTAAAGGGTCGAGGCATTTGGAAAGTTGAGAAACACTGCTCTAGAGAATATGTTTGGTAAAAGGAGGGCCAGGAAAAAAAAAGTGGGGGTGGGGGTGAAGGGAGTGTGGGATGGGGAGACTCAAGTAGATGGCCTGACAGTGGCTGAAATACTGAACTCAAACAGAGAAAAGATTTTGAAGATGGCATAGGAGCGAGTAGTATTTCTTTCTGATGTACACACAGGCACATTATGACTTGGAACCAACTTGATGGTAGCTAACAACAACAAACTTCTGCTTTATCCATTACTACTTCCATATACAAATCCTTTCTTTAGCCATACTCAATGTCAACAGTGTACAATGTACTATGTGTTTCTTTCATGCACTCTTCCCATGTTATCTGCCAGAAATGTTCCCTTCCCAGTCCTACTCTATGAGGGGAATTTCTAATTCTTGATTAAGATGCAGAGTAAACATCACTTTTCAGTATCAACTATACCCTGAAATACAAAGTAGTGAGTTGCTCCTTTTTCTTTGCTTCTATAATATTCCATGCATCACTAGATCAAGCTACAAAAATCATAATATATAGAATTTATTTGTCTAAACTACAGATCTTTATGTGCAATCCTGAGAAATATAAGAAATGTGGGGGGGAGGGGGGAAATGAGCAAATAATATTAAGGGCTAAAGTAGAGGGCAAATGTTGTGAGATTGATGAGGGCAACAGGTGTACATATGTGCTTGACTCAATGGATATATATATGGACTGTGATAAGAATTGTACGAGCCCCCAATAAAATAATTTAAAAAAAAGAATAATGAGGGTAACAAATGTACAAATGTGCTTTATACAATTGATGTGTATATGGATTGTGATGAGTTGTATGAGCCCCCAATAAAATGACTTGAAAAAAAAGAAATGCATAAAGAAAAACAGTTTCTGACTTCAAGGAGTTTGTATCATTTTTTAACATAAAACCAGAGTACTGTAGAAAAATACATATAAAGTAGTATCATGAAAGTTTGCTTCATACCTGCTGTTTAGCTTGCCAAGTCACCATCTACAGTAAGAGGCAAACTTTTAGCCACAACCAAGAGATGCCAAGGGGGACCATGAAACAACTTCAAAATGTTTTTCTTTTGACTCAGGAGAACATAAAGATCATGAAGAGGCTTCCGTGAGCAGTTAAAAATCTGGTTTCTTGGGCTGGGTTTGTCCTTATTTTCTGTGGGATGTTAGACATGGCAGTTGTATATGCCTGCCTCTATTACTCTGGTCCTATAGCTATGGTACTCAAATAGATACTATATATGAAAAGACATGTAAAACTATTAAGTGCCATTTCAGTGAATGCTAAAGCTGACACTTTTGGCTCATAAAAGAACTGAGAATCTGACCAGAGCACACAGGAACAGACTACGGGGGAGGAGGAGAGACTGGAGCACATCCTGACCCACTAGGCCAAATAGAGCAGCCAGTCCACAGAGAGGACCACATGGCCAACCCCACTATG
>NW_022103911.1:1095158-1100529 GCF_000313985.2 Echinops telfairi | reverse complement strand
CTTTACACAATTGATGTGTGTATGGATTGGGATAACAGTTGTATGAGCCCCTAATAAAATGTTAAAAAAGAACAAAAAAAAAAAGAACTGAGAATCAAAGCATCAGTCTACCACCGATCTAAACATGAATATCCACTGATGGAATACAAGTAATTGATTGCTTCATGTGTGTTCTCCAACCTCGAGAATCTCATACTTTGGGGAGATGAGGCAACTGCTCCTATCACAATAACTAAGTTAAATATATTAAGAGCTAAACAAATGAAATAGAAAGTAAGTATAAAGGAGTTCCAAAGGAGAAGTAATTTCTGGTTGTAGTAATAATAGCGAGCAATGATTACAGAAGGCTGTGTAAGGAAAAGAGCATTCTGAAATACTGAGGTACAGTCATGGGAATTGTAGGGATAATGTACAAGAAAGAATGGAAGATAGGATCTCAAGTAAGAATGTAGAGTCCACTTGGTGAAAGTAGCATGCATTCACAGGGGAGTCTGTGATTAAACAGGCTAAGAAGGTTGCAGCCAGTCTATGGGAGCAGGCTCTGCTTCACTCTAGAGCTAACGCACTGTTGCTAGCTCCTACCTAACAACACTAACTGGAATGCCTAAGGCCAAAGGGTGTCTGACCGGCTTTTGGGTCCTTAGTTCTATCTCAGATTATTTTCAGAAAGACCAGCCAGATTCATAGACTCTGAGCCAGATTCTAATACACTGATCCTGAATTTGTTTCAGGGAAACTGTCACAAGAGATTTTATATTGGAAGAGTACAAACATCTTAAGTGGCAATAACAGCTCCTTCTACTTTGACTGTGTGTGAAAAAGAGGATGTCAGAAGGAACATTAATCAGCAAGCTCGACATGTAATGGAAGCGCCTCCCTTTATTATATAGAAGGGCTCGACCTTGTTACAATGAAGTCTTCATGAGTAAAAATCACTGGAAGGTGAGGTGTCAATGCCAGGCCAGCATGAAGAGCCTGAGGCTAGAGGTTCCAGGGGCTAAACCATGTGCTGGGAACACACTCGCTGCTATGTGGGACAAAGATGAAGCAACCTCCTAAAGACTCATGGAGCAGGTCCACTCTGTCCTACAGGGTCACTATGAGTTGAAATCAACTTGATGGCAGTAGGTTTTGGGTTTAGTAGGATACATGCTGCAAAATATAATTCAGAAAAATATAGAATTTAAAAAATAGAATACAAAGACTATAAAGGGAAAAAGAAAGTAACACCGTGAAATGTATTTGACTCTAACATAATGCTTTAGAAAAGCTTTCTAGAGCTAGAGTCCTATGATTGTATTAAAAGTTGCCTAGTTAGAAATTTTTTATATTTTAAGAAAAGGATGAGACAAACTCAATTACCATTTAGCTTTCTGATAAATCATTTATTTGGTTACCGAGGTAATGAAAAATGCTATCAGCTTATAGGACAGTTAACCGATATTTTGGGGATAAATATAATTACTGAACAGATAAGCATTTTTATGTGTCAGTGACTCTTTCTGTGTACAGTTTTAAATTTCATTTAATCCTCTAAAGGACTTCATGAACATGTCTGTCGTTTAAGGAAGCTAAATAACTTGCCTGAAACTTCCCTGAGAGACGAGAGTTAGGATTCTACTAAAGGTCTAACCAACTGTAAAACTGACATTATCGGCAGAATATACAAATTTCAATATAGAAAATAAATGTCATGATCACCTATAATATTTATGAAATGTATAGTTGACATTTGGCTCACAGACATACTGCCAATTTCACTTAGTGAGATAAAAACCATTACAAGGAAAATAACATTCATAAGCAAATAAAAATACAACTCAAAATTTACCAATATTAGTCTATAGTCTATGCAGCAATTCTACTCTCAGGTTTATCTTACTTGTTACCTCTAGTCTCAAGTTCATGATATACTATGGTCATCAATCCAATTCATGGCTTTGATGTACACATATTTATTACTTTTGATTTCCTGTAAGTAGGTAAGATAAAAGCTTTACTAAAAGCAACTAGGATAATTTGATAAAAGAAAAATGAATAAATGAAGCAGAATATGCTACAAATAGCCCAAAAAACAAAAATCAAAGCAAAAGAAAACAATAGCTATAACCAAAAAAGATTTCTTATTTCCTCCTCAAATGAATTCCCATCTGCGCTTAAAGGACATGTTTTTCCATTCGCTGAAAGCCACAGCCAAAAGCCAAAGACAATGAGGTCCATGGCCACCAGGGAGTGGCGGGCAGCAGAAAGTGTTGAAGGATGGACAGACTCTCCTTCAGCCTCTCCTTTGAGTTTGCTCCTTAGTGACTGCATTCTCCTTCCAGCTGGCGACAGGCTTCCTCCTGGGACCCGCCTGAGGTTTAGAAAATGCCTCAATTCTCTGTGTATCCTCTCTAGGGAGGGACATCCATTAAATCAGAGAGAGTAGAAGGAGCTACCTCAAAACCTGGGCCCATGCAAACTTTCATGGAACAATGCTGATTGGGTACAATGAAGTACCAGATAAAAAAGATATAACTTCTTCATCCCAGGCCTCTTCCACAAATTTTAAATGAAAAATAAAAATGTTTGCCCACAGTTTAAACCTACTATGTTTCTAAAATCAAACAGAACGGCAGTGGTCTATCTCCAGTTCACCTGGTTAAGTCCTTGTTCATAACTATCTGTGTACAGTTAAATAAAATTAATTTGACATATTCTTGAACTTATTCCTCTCCTTGGACAATACATAATTAATTGTTCACTTTTTTCATGTTTAAAGAAACGTCACAGAGACACTCCAACTCCAATAGGAAAGTGTGCCTGCCACAGTGCGTATTGTCACAAGGTTAGAGGGCTCTGCATATGACAAATGATAACTGACGTCTATTTTTCCCGAATATAAAATCTTCCCCAGCTTCCTCCCACTTTACTACGTCATTGCTCACCATCTACCATGTAGTAGCTGCTGTGCTGGAAGACGCATGGTCTCAGCCTGGAGATAAAGTAGGCTGTGTTTGAATTCAACTGATGAAAAAAGGTCATATGTAATTTTGGTTTATAAACATAACTGCACTATTTGTTTTGTTGAAGAGAAGAAAGGTTAGACTATAGAGATGAAAACTTATTTTATCTGAAACTAAGCTTTCTCTACTCTGAATATCTCATTAATTCATTGAAACATTACACTGGTAACACTGTTGTTCTCAGTACTCAAGTTGGTCCCCAATTCAAAGTGAGCGCCACACAATGGAATGAAATGTTGCTCCGTTATGTACAATCCTCATGGGTGATTGCAAATCAGCTGATTGTGATCCATAAGGTTTCCATTGTCTGGAGACAATTTCAGGAAGTACAAGGGTAAGTCAAGAAGCACGTCTACAAAATCATCTCAAACTCAAATTCACTGTCTTCAAGTCAATTTCAACTCAGAGCAACCTGCCCCTAGGACCTTCTGAGGCTGTTAACTCTTCATGGGCATAAGAAGCCTCATCTTTTATCTGGAGGGCAACTGTAGGTTTTGAATTCTTAACCTTGTGGTTAGCAGCCCAATACATAACCATTATGTCACCAGGGCTCCCTAAACAAAAATCACAGAAATCTTTATTTAAAAATATATCACAATGTAAAGCTATTGTATCTTGATATATCCTCTTACATCTCTAAATTTACAGAGTGCTTTCATGTCTGTAACGCTCCCCCTCAAGGTTTTTTAGGTGTTCAATTTACACCAAAGCAAAACATTAGTTTTGGAAAACTTGAGGGCCTGACTCCAATCATCTGCTTTTATGTTCCCTGTGTTTGGGAACAAAAAGAAGTCTGAAGGAGCAAGAGCTGGAAGGGGTAAGGTTTTCCAAGGAAATTCTCCTAGGATCGCCCTTGCTACCCTCAAAGAATGAGTAGGTACATTGCCTTTATGAGGAAAAAACCAAAAAAATTCCTAGGCTCTACTATGCTGCCATACTTTTTGACTCACCCTCTGTAACACAGATTAAACATAGCAGTTATGTAATGCTTTGCCAATTACGTAATGATCCCTCCATGATGTGATCCCTCCAATCAATTGATTAAGGAGGGATGCACCATCCTTAATCTCATTACAACACTGATCCAATGAAAGGTGTGCTTCCCGGGAGGTGTGACTTGTAACACCTCTAATCTCACAGACAAGAGAGAAGCAAGCTGGGGTAAGGGACACAGGACAAGGGAATGGATCTACTTCTACTAAGAAAGAAGTGCCAGGAGGGGGAGTGAGGGCGGGGAGTGAGAATGAGCGAGCTAGCTGGGGTTGTGAATTTAGACTTAATACTCAAAATGTCTGTTTATTAAAGCCACTCACCTGTGTTATTTCTGTTATAGCAGCACTCCATAATTAAGATACCCTTGTATATTGCCAGGTCAGTCTTTCCAGACCATCTCAGTCTAGAAGCTCTGCTGAAAACTGTTCACGTAACAGAGCAACATCTAAGACTCTGGTGACAGATAGGTGGTGGCTATGCATGAAGTGCACTGAATGGAAAGTGAATCCAGGATGCCTACAAAATCCTACCACTGCTCTGCCATTACTCCTACTTTAATGATTGTTATTTTCCTCAAGCAGTGCGGTAATACACAGGTGAATTATCTAGATATTCAGAAATAGAGAGAGAGAAGAAAAGCTACCTCAGTGTTTGAAATGATAGAGTTACTAAGATAAAGTTTGGGAATATATTTCTATCAGGTTGTAGCAATACTTTGATTATAAACAAGATCACAGTAGATATCTCTTCCCCATCCAAGCAATTGGAATACAAAAATATAATGTGAGGAGAGACAGGATTTAATGATAATTTTCCTTAATATTTTTAAAAGATTCAATAAGAAAATTAACCTACATATGCTGAGGAAGGCAGGTACACACATATGTATAAGACCTAACATGCTTGCGTAGCAATTTCTGGCACCAAATTAGTCTTTCTCTTCAGTCAGACAGAACTTATTAGCTTTAGTTTTTGTTTTCTTTTGCAATGTTAATTCTATGAATTACTATAAAGTGAGAAAGGGACATTTATATTATGCTAATTGCTCTTCTACTTTACTTAGTACAAATGAAAGATTTAGTTTCTTCTCCTTACTGCTTCCAGTAAACTGACATAGGTACTTCATGAGAAATGATGATGGCAGCATACGTGCAAATGTGCTTGACACACTGAATGAATGTATGGATTGTGATAAGGGATGTAAGAGCCCCCAATAAAAGTATTAAACAAAATATGTACTTGATGCTGGACTTTGATCTTGTAACAAAATGAGTTCTAGAAATGCTGGGGCAGGTTAATAGCAACCGAAGTAATTTTTTCTTTTAACATTTTATTAGAGGCTCATACAACTGTTATCCCAATCCATACACACA
>NW_022103911.1:1070024-1094036 GCF_000313985.2 Echinops telfairi | reverse complement strand
ATTTATAGATCTTCAGATAAAGGCCTGAGTTGCTATTTTATTTTGTCAGTGTACGCCATAGTCATAGCTAAGTCCAATTTTACATTTAAATGTTCCTATATTATTCTGAAAGTCCCACTAATGACTTGTTATATATTAATCTATTTAATTTTATAGAAAAAGAAATCCAGCAACCAAAATAGGATGTGAAGCCTAGCCTGTTGGGTAAGTCAGAATAAAGAAAGCGTCTACCACTTCTTACTTACACAAATAAAAATAATTCCCTAGTGCAAATTAAACCAGTGTATTCAAGAGCTATTTCTATGTTATGGAACACAGTCTATCTTAAATACAAATAGAAAATCACATGCTATTTTAACAAAATTTTTATTTATAAATATGTGTGTGTGGAGGGAGGGTCTTCAAAAAGTTCATGAAAAATTGAATTAAAAGTTAACAGAAATTTCCACACACTTTTGATACCCTTGTAAAATCACCCTTAGTAAAAGGCTGCGATGGAGAAGAAAATGCTTATTTTTCAAACTTAAAGCGGTTCTTAATTTTTTATAAAGGTCTTTCATGTTCCTATTTAGAGTATATTTACACAGTTAAAGATGGAATGTGTGTCTCTTTTACTATTTTTAGGGAAAAATCTTTACATACAAGCAGTTTAAGAAAAATTCCCCAAATTATAAAAGATGATAATAATACAATCCCTTTGCCTTGCCCTTTGTACTGTAGGATGCTTTCATGATATCCTAATTTCTTTTCTATGATAGCAATGAGAGAACATTAGCAATGGTTACACTCTATCTGACAGGTAAAGAAATTAAAATGCGGAGAAATGCATGATTGGCTGAAAATAGCTGTAAAAGGAGACACAGATTTTTCTGATTTCTAGTTTTTCTTTCCATTAGATTATGCTAATTTTTGAAGACTATATTTTGAAAAATAATACAGAAGCTATGTATGAAACAATTGAGATACAAGAGCTGGGTAATATGCAATTTAACTTAGTGATCATCTGTCAGACGTGATATTTAATCCATTAAAATATCCTAAGATACAATACTTAAAATAGTTGTCAGTCTTTTATTGCTAATGACCCAGGCTACTGTTTCCCTTCCACCAAGGATATTTTGGATATTTTGGGGGGAACTACATTACCTCTGCTCCTGAATATGTATCTGTTTGGAAGATGAGTTCATCCAAGTCAATTTCATTACCGATTGGCATACCGCTAAACTGTAGGTTAATTATTTCTCTTCTTGTTGCTGCATCTGGTAAAGGCACATAGATGATTCTATCAATTCTCCCAGGTCGCATCAGAGCCTATAAAGAAAATGGTATAACATGGATGAATCAAGCTCATAAGTGACATTCCACATCAGGCACCAAAAGAAGGACAATGTCCAGAATCTTATGAACCAATTATCTATTTAGTAAATAAACAAGTACTAGAGATTCTAAAATTTACTTCAAATAAACAATGTTCAGATTTATTTTGAACCAAAGAAAAAACATTTACCATTAAGAACCTGCAAAGACAAGGCAGGTAAGAAAAAACATTGATGTCACCTAAAAAGACTGTATCAAACATAAAATAAACAATTCACTGGCATATGGGATAAAAATCTAAATCTGAACAGACATCTTACAAAGAAAGTTGAAGGGCAAGTACATGAAACGATGCTCAATAGTATCAGCCATCAGATGAGTGAAAATTTACGTCACAACGAGATACTAAAATATTATCCCCAAATTGAGTGACATGACAAATACTGACAATACTAAATGTGAAGTATATGGGCAACAGAAACTGATTGTTGATGAAAATATAAAACAGTATAACCATTTCAGAAAGCTAATTGATAATAATTTAAAAAGTTAAACATATGGTGATACCAGGAGGGTGGATTGAAAAGGGGGAACCGATCGCAAGGATCTACATGTAACCTCCTCCCCGGAGGACGGACAACAGAGGAGTGGGTGAGGGGAGACATCGGACGGTGCAAGATGTGGTAAAAATAATGATTTATAAATTATCAAGGGTTCATGAGGGAGGGGAAAAATGAAAAGCTGATGCCAGGGGCGTAAGTGGAGAGCGGATGTTTTGAGAACGATGAGGGCAATGAATGTACACGTGCTTTACACAATTGATGTGTGTATGGATTGTGATAAGAGTTGTATGAGCCCCTAATAAAATTAAAAAACAAAAACAAACCCCCCCAAAACTTAAACGTACTCTACTACAACAACCCAACCATTACACTTCTATGTGTTTACCAAGAGAAATGCAAACATTCTCACAATGATTTGCACATGGATGCTCATAGCTTTAATTACAATAGTGAAAAAATTGTAAACATAAATGGACAAATAAAATACTGAAAAACTAATACTAGTCTAGAGTGGCAAAGAGCAAACCACTGGTTCCTTGGGCCTGGAGGCACAGGGAACTTCAAAAGGGCAAAGAATTCTTTCATTAGTAAAGGGCTGCTCTGTACCATTCTTACAGAAGTGATCCAGCTCACAGAGGTTTAAATATCTACATTAACTGAATTTTACATTTTAAGTTGACACATTTTATTTTATGTAAGTTACACTTCAATAAAGTTGACTGGAATAAGTCAAAAGAGTAATAACATACATTAGTTAGGCTCTCAATATTAACAGATCAGTACACTTAAAGAAGTCTGAAAATATTTTCAGGTCTTTTCTATCTGAAAATACTATCCTCTTACAAACAGCAGTTTGGAACATAAGAAAGGTCAATAAGGAACTGAACAGATGAGTTTCTATAATGCGGCCATGAACATGGGTAACAGGTACCATACCATTTCAATATCATAAACAACTCTTTAAATAAAAGGCCATGTAGTCATTATTGCTGTATTTCACACCAGTTTTAAAAAATATTCCATGGATTGTTAACAGATGCCACAAGAAAAGTAGTTTTCTAGTTAAACATGATTGGGAAACACAGGGCAGAAACAATTAAAACTGGTATACTAGAAATTGTATCTCATGGACTTTCTCATAAGCTACTACTCCACTTTCCCATGCTATGACGCTTGGGACATAATATCTACGTGTGCTCTTTTAATTAATGTTCTTTATTTTATCTCTGTAGCTAGTACCTAATATCTATTGCAACGGCTACCCAGAACACACAGGCAAAATTCATGATTGAATAAGGTTTTATTAAGGAAGTTAACAGGTTGCAATGCTAGTAGAAATGCTCAGGATAGATGCTTACAAAGTTCTTTTAGGTCGGCTAATAAATGCCCAACAGAGCATACCACTCTGCTAGAAGCCTCAACCCGAAGGCAGTTCTACTTCTGTGGGTAAGCAAGCTCAGCCTCTCCAATTACGTGCCCAGTGGCACCCCGCTCCACAAGCCAGCCCCCTGCACAAAAACACTGCTTCACTTGCTCTATAGGTTGGGAAATCTACTATTCTTCCATGCTCTGGCTTCTGGTTCTGCTGCCCCTCTGATGCTATACATTGTCTTCTGGATCCAAGTTCACTCCACTGGGATCTTGGGTCCAGAGGGCACACACCACTCCTGCTAGTGAGATCCTTTTTTCTGATTCTTAGAGGGCTCATTTTACACACAGCAGGATGGTATTCCAGGGACTCCCTTTCAAACTTACTCACAGGGGATTCCTATTGTATCCTCCTCCCCCTTCTTATCAGACCCATGCAGGGAAAGAAGGTGTTTTGTTGGGAGTGAGAGACTGGCTACAGGAGCCACATGAAACAATTCACTGCCTGTGTACTACCAAATATTTTAAATTATGTACAAATTAGCAAGCCAAAAGTCAATTAAGTTAATTAAGAAAATTACACAGGGAAGACTTTTCCCTGTTTAAAAAGGAATGTTCTCATTATTTGTAGATTATTGTCCACACTTAATACTACTTTGCTAAAAATGATATATGATCAGCTTCCTTGAAATACACTTCATAAAAGAATTCAAAACTCCATTTCAATCACTATAGAGGAGTCAGGAAATTAGAATAATTTAGTGATCATATACTTTCAAATCATTAAAAATGTTTCCTAAGACAAAATTAATATTTATATAATTATTCCTCATTTGGAGACTATAGCATTATTTGAGACTTCACATTTATGACAGTAGTTAAAAAAAAATCTACGATTGATTTTGTACACTAATGATGATTGGCAGAACCAAATGCCAAGATAGATGCAAGGTGCAAATAACACTGGCTTTGAGGGTTAAAGTGATGTATCACCTTGGCTGGGCCATGACTCAGCGGTTTGGCAGTCATTCAGTGATGTAGCAGTCACCCCACTTCTGGGATCTAATGTAGTCCTCCTCTACTTTCACAAAATGGTGATTTTCACATAATGACCTACTCTTGGACTCTGACTGTGCCTTAAGACTGTCTACAGCAATGTTTACATACTCTATCTCATTTAATATTTTCATAATATTATCAATTAGATAATATACCTTCATTAAGACAAAGAACATTAAGCATAAGATAAATAAAAACTTCAGAAACTGGACTGAAATAGAAAGAATGTCTCTGAGTACTAATTCATCTTTTTAAATTCACCTCTCCTGCCAGTACAATATGATTCTCATTATCAATTAACAAAGGAAAACAATTCTTGTTCTGAAAATGACACAAGACAAATAAAGGAATAATTTCAACAAAAACGATTTTAGTTGCTGGGAATACAACAGTGAATAATGTGATTCCCCCTCCTCCCGTCTTCTTTTTTAAGTTGAAGTTATCCTTTATACTCTGCTGGGAAAACTCAAATTCTAGGCTATTTTAAAATTTCCGTTCTAATATTTGAAAGAACATCACAGAAAAGGTCAGAGAGTATACACGCCATCTAAGACACTGGAACAATGCTCAGCATGTGGCCTGTGTTTTCCTTTTTTGAACTGTTGCTATACCCGGGCAGCGGAGGTTGAGTACACTTTAACATTGTCCGGGCCAACAGCCAGCTAGGCTTTTCCGGGCCTGATCTTGTCAGTGAAAGTTATATTAAAAAACAGTAGGAAAGAGCCTTGCTTCCTGCAGAACCCTGAATGTGTTAACACCCTTCCTAGAATTTCTTTAAAAATACTGTTCTGGTATATTAGGGTCGAAGAATATTTTCTGAATGATGGAATGTTGTGTTACTGTAAAGTAATCATACGACAACTTTCTTAATGAAAAAACAAGGCCTTTTAATTCTGCAAATAGCAAGTCATAGATACTGTGGCCTCTACATTAAAACTAGTAACAACAACAACTCATAGAGCAAGTGGCCTTTTGGGAGAACTTACTCCTGCACACGTCTCTATACTTATAAGAACCTCAGTTTCTTCATGGTTGAAAACTAAGGTGGTTCCATTAATCACCGATTGGGACCCGTGTGAATCTGATTGGGAACACATATATGGAAACACATCCCCACAACATTTTACAAACAATAAATCTAACCGTATACCTCAGTTACAGAACTGTCTTGTCTTCACCAATTCATGCAACACTTGTAGCTTCACATTCAAGCAAATGTTCAATTCTAATCTTAATTTGCAAAGAAATGCTTGTGCAGACCAAAGTATTTAAATAGATTGCAGGTACAGTGAGTTATTTCATGTGGCTCTTCCAGTCCGTCTCTAAACAACTATAGTCCCACTTAATGACCCATGGGTCTGGTAAGAAGGCGGAGGAAGATACTGATAGTATTCACCTGTGAGTAATTGTGAACAGGCTTCCCTGGAATGTCATCCTGCTGTGTACAAAATGAGCCCTCTGAGAAGCAGGAAGAGGGATCTCATTACCGGCAAATGCTAGGAATGGAGTGTGTCCTCTGGACCCTCGGAGATTCCTGTGCAATGAACGACCTTGATCCAGAGGACAGGTGGAACATCAGAGGCGCAGCAGAACCAGAAGACAGAGCTTGAAGAATGGTGGACTTCTCAACCCACAGAGCAAGTGAAGCTGTGTGTTTTTGTGCAGGGGCTAGCTTGTGGAAGAGGGTGCCTCTGGGCTAAGGCTTACTGGAGGGGGGTGCCTGTGGGCACTTAACTGGAGAAGCTGGGTTTGTTGACTCACTGAGCTTGAGCTGAATGCCTCTGGTTGAGGCTTCCAGGAGAGTGCTAGGCTCCGGGAATTTATTAGCAGCCCTGAAAGAGCTTTGTGACATGAACTGATACACAACTATCCTGAGCATTTCCCACTGGCCTGTTACTTCCTTAATAAATCCTTTAATCATGAATTTTTTGTCTGTGGGTTCTGGATATTAAATTGTAGAGCAGTAAAACACAGAACACTATCTAGAACAACACATAGACACTTTGAAAAATCAGATTCCATTGATTCTCATTCATGTTAAATGATCCACAAAAGTGTGTGAGAGAGAGCGCACAGGGAGTGTCCTTCTCCTGGAAAGAAAAGCAGCACCGAGTCTTACACTTTACACTAATAAAGCATACCAATGGATCCTGATTCACAAAAAAAAACTGGATCCAGTAATTTGAAAGAGATGGATCCCTGGTAACAGCTCTGATTTAGTCCAAAGGAACCTTGATTTACTCTAGGCATCTCTCGCCCTTTAAATCCACCTAATCAATACACATGTTTAATACTACCTTTTAAGATTCTCCAGTCTGATTATACTAATCTTTTTAATATATAACTATGGTTTTTTACTGTCTCCCAGCAGATTGTAGACTGTACACAATAACAGGAATTATGTTCATTAACATTATAAACTCAGCAATGTCACATATAAGGCAATCATAAATAACTCAAGGAAGCCAAGACAACATCATGTCATTTCCAGATTTATTACAATTACTTATTATCTCTCTCTGCCGCAACCACCACCCCTTTCTGTCTGAAGATAACAGTCTGACTGAATCTGACTGAAGATAACACTCTTCCCCATTCTGTTATCCACCCAAACCCAAACTACTAACATATAATTGATTCAGACTCATTGTGACCTTACATAGAAAGCAGAATAGAACTGCTCTATTGGGTTTCCAAGATAGATAGCCTCATCTTTCTCCTGCAGAGTGGCTGGTTTGAACCCCCAGCTTTGAGGTGAGCAGCACAATGCTTAACCCATTGCACCACATGCACATCTATTTAAACCACTGCTGAATGGATCAATAAAATTGCAAAACTGTAAATTCCCATTTTAAAAGTATTTAATGGAACTTCAGGTAAAGATCAATTTCAGGGAGAAGGGAGGGAGGAGAAAAGAGGAGCTGACCGCAAGGGCTCAATAGAAAATAAATGTCTAGAAAATAATGATGGCAACATATGTACAAATGTGCTTGATACAATTGATGTATGGATTGTTACAAGAGCTGTAAGAGCTCTCAATAAAATGTAAAAAAAAAGTATCAATTTCAACCACAGTATTTCAGACCTCAATGACCTTGATGCCATGCTCCTGTCTTATCTACACTGACTTTTTCCTGTCTGACCATGTGGCTTCAGCTGTTCCTAAGCAACCCAAGGGAGGCAACTTCACCAGGTTGCTTTCTGCTTCATTGCCCTTGCACACACTTCTCTTTCTTCTTAGAATGACATATTAGCTTGTTGTTTTTTTCCCCTTCCTATGTTTTCATCAGGCAAACTCCTCTTGTCCAATTCTCAGATTAAAATCTTCCCCTTTGCAGTCTTCCAT
Organism: Echinops telfairi; assembly: GCF_000313985.2. NCBI lineage: Eukaryota > Metazoa > Chordata > Mammalia > Afrosoricida > Tenrecidae > Echinops > Echinops telfairi. The sequence goes on along the minus strand of NW_022103911.1, from coordinate 1,086,383 downwards.
GACTCTTAAATTTGTAATGTGAAATACAGGTCAAAAGTGAAGGTGAAAAAAATCAGCCTAACTGGGTTAAAAATCTGATTTCATTCACATCTATCTTCCAAAGCTGGGGGTTCAATAATCTAATTTCTTGATACTTTTAAAATACTAAACAGTCTTAATATCATTTGGTGATTATGTAAAGAGCTCGGCATTGTTTGACACACAGTATGCATATGTCATACAGTGTTAGATGATTATTAACATTACTGTTCTTGAATAATCACACTTGTCATCTTTGTGTTCCTCATACGTGGCTCATGGTAGGTGTTAATGTTCTTTGAATGAATAAATGGATGGATACACAGCTATTCTAAGAGTAGGAAGTTGGAATAATGGGTCAAATACTCAGGTAAAAATACAGACTCCTATATTTCTAAATCTCCATGTATATGAAGGATTTGATATTTAACAATGCAATCCTACCATAGCCTCTGCATGTATCAATTAATAGCCTTTTCCTATTAGGAAAGACTAACTTATGTTTTATTTCTTTGGTATTAGCTGTAGTCTTTTAGAGATGAATGTTCAAGAAATAGTGTTTTATATCTAGTGACTTGATAATCTTGATAATTTACTAAAGTTCAATTAGGCTGAAGGGAGGATGGCTTAAGATACCAGTAAAATTAACAATAAACTCATCAAAATTCCTGTGCACAGGAGCATTTTTCTTTACATTATTTGGTAATCAAACTTTTGGGGCTTTGAGAAATAATGTAATTGAATCTGATCAGAAGTATCTGGTGAAACAGAATCCACATGGAAGAAGCACACCAGCCTGCATGATCATGAGGTGTCAATGGGATCAAGGTATCAGGCATCAAAGAGCCAGAACAAAAAATCCTATCAATGTGAATGAGAGGGAGTGCGGTATAGAGACCCAAAGCCCATCTGTAGACAATTGGACTTTCCCTTACAGAAGGCTCACAAGGAAGAGATGAGCCAGTCAGTGCAGTATAGCACTGATGAAACATACAAACTTTCTTCTAGTTCTGTAATGCTTTCTCCCTCCCACTATCATGACCTCAATTCTACCTTAAAATCTGGCTAGGCCAGGCCATGTACATGGGTACAGATAAGAGCTGGAAACATAGGGAATCCAGGACAGATAAAGCCCTCAGGATAAATACTGAGAGTAGCTATACTAGGAGGGTAAAGGAAAGGTGGGAGGAGAAAGTGGGAAGTGAGCACAATGAAACAGATATAACCCCCTTCCAGGGGCACAGACAACAGAAAAGTTGGTGAAGGGAGACATCGGTCAGTGTAAGACATGAAAAAATAATAATTTACAATTTATCAAGGGTTCATGAGGGAGGGAGGAAGGGAAAAAAGTGAGGCGCTAATACAAAGAGCTCAAGTAAAAAGACAGTGTTTTGAAAATGATGATGGCAACATATGTACTTGACACAATGGATGGATATATGGATTGTGTTAAGAGCTGTACGAGTCCCTAATAAAATTATTATTTTTTAAGTATCTGCTGAATAGACATTAGGGAACAGAAACATATTTATATCAAATCTGAACAACAATATCTTAGTTACCCATACTATATTTAAAAAGTAACCCCTAAGTATCTACTAATCAACTTGTTTGTACAAAGCACATGAGGAACACACAAAAAAAGCATATTAAAAACTTATAAAGCACCTTTTTAACTTACAATTCAATTCTTTACATTCAAAATATGTAGTTAAATGAAGTTTTATGGGGAAAAAAAGCAACCAAAGTAAGACAGTCATAGAAAAGGTTACAATACACAATTTATGAACAAATTCCAAATTTAAGGATGAGGTGAAAATCAAAGTGCAATTTGATGTGAAGGCTTTCTTTGAAATCGATATGGATATATTCTGTAATGAGAACAATACCTGCCAAGTTAAAATTTGAATTTTACAATATGCCACTTTTTGTTTTTCAACTACTAGCCAGACTTTATAAGTACCATATGAATTCATAATACAGCTATTTAAAATAATGGGCTACTCCCAGGGTTGAGGAATCTTCTGGTGCTCAGTCTGAAACTCCACAGAGCAGTTCAAGTCCAACAACATTTCCTGAATAGCTACCATGTGCCAGGCACTGGATTAGGTGCTAGGGTTACAAAGCTCTGTGTTCTTTGAAAATTAATTCTTTTTAAAAAAGGATTTCTGTATGACAACATCTGAGCATGTGTTTGTATTAAAACAAATAAATCAATCAGTCTGTAGGCTATCTGTCTAATGTTGGACTTGCTCAGTTTTGCAAAAACCTGTAGCACTGTGCAAGAAAAGACTTGATGCATTTGACGGCAGGTGTTCAGGAAGAATGTACCTAAGTAACTGGCAGCACTTGATGAGCACAAAGGAGTGCAGAGAACAGAACAAAACAATGCAACACACATACACCTACACTTCCCCACTATTACTAGCATGATATGTTCTTCATCGACTTCTATTTAAAGGGCCTTTTAAATAAAGCCAAAACAGTATTTACCTAGAACTAATCCTTCCTTCTTCCTTCCTCTTATAAAAAGTGAGTCTGGTTTTTAAAACCGATGGTGTCAAGTGGAAAGTAACACAAGTTAATCTTTCCAATATCTCTATAAAAACTTATTCTTTTAGAAAACTGCCCATGAGCTAGAAATGAGGTTGGAAGAGGGTGCTTCCTTACACACATGCTGCTTTTATGTCTAAACATAAATAAACCCATAGATCTTTAATGGGATGTGCGGGCTTGGGAAATAAATCGGTTCTCTATTATTTCTCCAGAACCATCTCCCATTGTTTGATCCCTCGATGGGCTTTATTTTCCATCAATACTGAACTCCTAATTGCCTGAGAGTGGCACACCCTCCACGCTCTTGTCCCTTTCTTTGTACATGCTGGTCTCTAAGGAATCTACTCTGACACCTTGGCTTCACAATTCTAGCCTCCAAAACTGTGAGAGAATGCATTTCTGTTGCTTTAATTATCACGCAGTGGTAATTTGTTCGTGCAATTGTAGAAAACGAACACAATTTACTATCTGGCTTTTTACCAAAAAAGTTTGCCAATTTAGACTACCAGCTGTGATTTAATTGATTCTGACTCTGGGGGTGCTCTACACGGTCTCTGAAGCTGTGTAAATCCTTCCTTACCGGAGCAGAGCACTTCATCTCTGTCCCCATGGGTGTGAGCTCTAGCTCTGCAGTCAGCAGCCCACCACATACCTACAGTCCCACCAGAGCACCTACAAACTTAGAATAGCAGCTATTAACCCTCTCTGGGAATCACAAGCACGTGATTATCTAGGGCTCCTTCCTCTAGACTCTAGTTCAGGTCAAGGCATCTTATTTCCCCAAAACCCTTCCAGTGATTCTAATGTATAGTCAAAAGTTAAACCACTGCTTAGGGTCTCTCAAGCCTCAGTGTGCACAGGAATTATACAAGTTACTTGTTAATCTAGGAAAGTCCTTGTGCCCAATATATGCCCTATTTAGACTTTTGATTAAAATACTAGTATCTGTCAAAAACGCCCCAACACTACCATTAAATATAAGCAGAAAAGGAATTACGTTTTTCAGTAGGAGTGTTTTTTTGTGGTTCTTGGGTACTGAAACAGCAGCATTTCCTTACATGGTCAAGTTCAAATATAAATACTGAGAATTGATTGATTTTACATGTCTCAGACATCTCGTTTTTCAGTTACACCAAGTTGTCAACCCCCTAGAATAACCTAGATTCCACAGTGTGTTTATCCAGTCTTTTAGCAAGTAAAGGATCATGATGGTGGCCTTTCTAAACTCTTTGGAGTTATGGAAAGAAGTCTGATTAACTTCTTCAGCACATGTTCTTCTCAATTTAGTACAGGGTAGACAAATGAGATTGACATCTAAGTCAAATCACCACCATTTCTGGATACTCCCAGGACAATTTTTTCTACATTTTTGATCATGCATTTGCATTAGTAAAAATAATTTGTGTACTTTCTCCAGTATCTCTAAATTTTCAGGAAGTATACATATCCATTTCCATATTAAGATATACATTAAAAGATAAAACACTAAGAAAATAATGAATAAACATCTCAAGCATTTTCTTCTCCCCATACAAAATATGGGATGTGTACATGCATCTTTAGTTATTTCAGTCCTATGTAAGTGGCAGCATATATCAAAGCTTGTCAGAGAAACAAATCCTTCCCTATCTATTATAATATTTCTGTGATGTAATGTATCCCTTTTATAGGGTCTTGGAATACTAGCCATGGTCTTGGAATAATCCCAAAAAGGATTAGTTGGGACTAAGAATATTGAGTAAATTATGATCTACTGAGGAAAATGGTCGGTTTGTGGTCATGCTATGAAACAGACAAGAAGTTTGTTAAAATAGTATAGGAGCCAATCCTGCAAAGGTTCAGGGAAGCTTTGCTACAATCAACATTTTCTGTATTTTTCTTGTTTGTTCATATTGGGGTTTAACTCAGATGTATAATGTTACTGGGGGTCATTCTCTTGAATTTTTGTTATATGTTTCTCTGGTTTTCAGTATATGAAACCCAGGATTGATGAAGCTATAGGGACAGCAAGTATAAGAAGCGTTTCTGGGGCCTACAATGGTGGTGGTGGGGGTGGTAAAGTGGAGCTGATGCTAAGGAGTTCAGGAAGGAACAGAGTGTTTTGAAAATGACTGTGGTAGCAATTGTACAATACTGCTTAATGTGACTGAACTGTGAAATGATATGATATCTGTAGTAACTCCCAAAACAATAGTTTTGAGGGGAAAAAAAAACAGTCTACTAGAACCCTCATACACTGCGACTATGTACAACCACTGTAGGAAGTCATGTGGTGCTTCTTCAGCTAACTGGGAGTAGAAATGCCCTAAGATCCAGCAATCCTCTGCTGGGTATATATCCTGAAGAAGTAAGAGTCCTACCAGGAACAGACATATGGATACTTGTGTTCATCACAGCATGTGCTCACAACAGCATGATGGAAAGAACCAAATCATTCATCAGTAGAAGAATGGATAAAGAAACTTTGGAAAATATACACAAGGGAATATTATGCAATGCTAAAGAACAATAGCCACGAAGCATCCTGATCAAGTATGGATGAACCTGGAGAACATTATGTTGAGTGAAATTAGCCAATCCCAAGAGGACAAATATTATATGACAACTGTTATAAGGGGGAGTGGGGCGGGGGGTGGAGGGAGAAAAAGACTTTCACACCTTAAGGAACAGACCGTGGAGACTGCGAAAGGAGCAAGGGCAAGAGTGTGAAGACAAAGCAACAGGCTAGGCAGTGGATGGGCGGTAATTTGGGTAAAAAGGAAGATAACAATCCAAAACAAAAACAAAACCAAAAAACTCCATGCCGAGTCAGTTCTGACTCATGGCAACCCCATAGGGCAGGGTAGAACTGCCCCTGTGGGTTTCTAAAATTGTAACCTCATCTTCCTCCTGAGAAAGCAGCTGGTGGTTTTGAACTGCTGGCCTTGAGGCTAACCCATCTCACAACCATTATAACACCATAATATCCTTAATTTACAAGAGAGAGAGAAAAAAAAATCAAAGAGCAGGGGAAAGTTAACTGTTAGTGGGAGGGGAGTTGATTAACAGTTTAAATGGTTGAGTACAAAGTTGATTATCTGAAATGTAACCCCCAACCTAATTAACAATTTAAAAGGAGAGCTAGAGAGGAGCTTAGAACATCTGCCCAGTGATGTAAGAATGGAGACAGGTAATCTGGGGAAAGGTAAATGTTTCTCTTTTGGCAATCTATTATTGTTTACAATTTTCTTTCTATACATAATTCACTTTGCCAACACTATTTAAATGTCTCATGTGTTTGGCTTGATCACAGATGAATATAGCACCCATAGGACAATTAATGCCAATGGGCATATCTGTCTCGTTTGCAGCAGTTTTATGATGCCTAAAAGTTTGAGGTACTACTTGTCTATATATGCAATGCAGATAAATATCCCAACCCAAAAGCAAATTCATTGTTATCAAGTTTTGACCATAGTAACCCTTTATAGGATCTCTGAGACTATAAATCGTTATGACAGTAGGAAGCCTCATCTTTCTCCCATGGAATGGCTGCTAGGTTTGAACTACCAACTTTGAGATTAGCAACCCAATGACTAACCCTAGAACTATCAGGCTTTCTTTTATATCATGCTAGGGTTAAGAAGCAATGGGGACTCTCTTCCACAATTACAACAAATAACTCCTATTTGTAATTATTATATGTGTGATACTGTTATTTTACTTACATAAAATAAATTTAATTCTCAAACAGTCCTTCAAATCGGGCACTATTATTAGTCTCTTTAGAGACAACAAAACTGAGGTAGAAAGCTTATCTAACTTTTTCAATGTCACAAAGGAAAGAGGTGGTTTGCATTGCGATAGGAACCCTGGCAGTTTTGCTCTAGGTTTTGTACTCAACCACTATACTAAAATATATTTTATTAAATATTCAAATTCAGAATTAAAGCAAAGCTTACATTGTAAACAGAAGCCAGGTTCCTTCCTTTGCCAGGCAAGGGGACAAGAAAAAAAAAGTTCTCATAATGTAAAAATGTTTCCCTTGTTTTATGTTATTATTTATTTTTGCCTACCAATATAATATAGGCAGATACGCATGGGAAGCAAACCCAAGGAGAAAGCAACGGGGACCGGGGGTGGGGTGGGGGAAGCAGTGAGCAAACAATGCCATAGATAGGGGAACAACTAAAGAATTAAAAGTAACAACAAGGAGGACACAGAGATCCTGGTGGTGTTGGAACAACAGTAATCTAGCTGAGAGGAAGTACTACGAAGCAGAAGGGAAGCTTGATGGTGGGGCAAGAGGAAGGTAAAAGGAAACAGAGGAAAGATCTAGGAAGCACAGCTATGGATAGAGGTATAAATATAGGTGTGCACGCATGTAAATACATTAATTCATAAAAATTTGGGCCTCTGCTCAAGCCCTCCCTCAACGTAAGACACTTTGCTCTAACAACCTGGCATTCTGTGATGCCCACCCTCCCAATGCGGTTGCTGAAGACAAAAGTGGGTGCATAAGCAAATGTGATGAAGAACAATGATGGTGCCCGGCTATCAAAAGATATAGTGTCTGGGATCGTAAAGGCTTGAAGTTAAACAAGCAGCACCTAGCAGAGAAGCAACCAGCCCACATGGAAGAAGCACACCACCCTGTGCAATCATGAGGTGTCAACGGAACCAGGTAACAGGCACCAAAAGCCCCAAAACAAATAAACAAAAAAACATATTGTTGAGAATGAGACACCCCAAACCCATCTGTTGACAATAGGACATCCCTCACAGCAGGTTCACAAGGAAGGGATGAGTCAACCAGGGCGCAGTATAGCACCAATGAAACACAATATTCCTCCGGTTCTTTGAGGCTTCCTTACCCTCCTCTATCATGCCCTCAGTCCTGCCTTGTCAGTTCTGGCTAAACCAGAACTTGTACACTGGTACAGATAAGAGCTTAGGACACACAGAATCCAGGTCAGCTAAAGCCCTCAGGAATAGAAATGGGAGTAGCGATACCAGGAGGGCATGGGAAAGGTGGGGGGAGAAGGGGAGAAACGGGGAACCAATTGCAATGAAGGGGAGAAAGGGGGAACCAATTGCAATGATCGATGCATAATCCTTCCCCTACCCCCCAGGGGGATGAACAACAGAAATGTGGGTGAAGGGAGACAGTGGTTGGTATAAGATATGAAAGCAATAATAAATTATAATTTACCAAGGGGTCACGAGGTTGGGAGGGGGTGAAGGGAGGAAAAAATAAAGAGCTGATATCAAGGGCTCATAAACAGTAAATATTTAGAAAATGATGATGGCAACATTTGTACACATATGCTTGATACAACTGATGTAAGGAATATTGTAAGAGCCCCCAATAAAATTATTTTAAAAATTTCCCCATTTTCCTTTACCATAAAACAGGATCCCTGGTAGTGTAGTTGCTACATGTTGGATTGCCATTCGGAAAAGTCAGCAATTTGAAGTCCCCAGCTGCTCAGAGGGAGAAGAAGGGGTTTTCTGTTCCTGCAGAGAGACAGTCTCAGAAACTTCAAGGCCCAGTTGTACTCTGTCCTACAGGTCACTAGCAGTTGGCATCAATTCACTGGCAATGAGTTTGGTTTTGGCGGTTTTGACATGGAAATAATTGGAAAAACATGATACTAGCATTGCAAAGGTTTCTTCCAATTCTAAACTCCTACACTCACTTAAAAGAGCATGAGTGGTGTTATTACGTAAGAAACACTGGGATGCTAAGGTAAGTCATGAAGAGAATATTCACGATTTGGTTGATAGGGAGGGGTGAGGTAAGCAGTTCAAACCCACCAGACACTCTTCTGGAGAAAGTTGAGGCTGTCTGCGCCTTTGGAGACGATAACCTCAGAAAGGCAGCACTGGGGCAGAGGCAGAATCTACTCAGTGGCACTAGGTTAGATCAGAGAGTTAATTAATGGCACTATTCATATAGTATTAAGTGGTAGGCTTAGAATAAGCATGGCGATGGTGTTTACAATAATGCTATCGAGCTTCTAGAGTACTATGATAAGTGCTTCACCTAGAAGTAGGTATTTTTATATCCAATTTACAAGAAAGAAAATGGTTACTTGTACAAGTACAATCATGGCCAAATGTCAAGGAGATCTTAAGTAGCAAACCTGGTTTGAATCCATAACTTCAGATCTAGGTAACTAAATTATATTTAATTAATTCATATAGTTACCCCAAGCTCAGTTGATAAGTTAATTTAAGATATTATTAAAGTTTTCATAGAAGTTTTGGGAAGAAACTGTATGTGGAGATGAATACACCTTCATTAGTAGCCAATATAAGTTTCTCTCTATTGTAAAAAGTGCTAAAAGCATCAAGAATTTGTGTTTTTGTATTTCCTCTCTTTCAATACAATACACCTTCAGGGAAAAAAATATGAAAAGAAACAATTATATGTGGAATATAAAACCAGCTTCTCCTGACAATTAATCACTTAGTACAATCTTGAAAGATCCGAGTTTTGCTTGCACTGCTGGATAAGATGTGCCTGGGCTGGCTTTTGAAAAGTGACTCTAGGTGTAAAGCCTTTGAAAGTATTTTAACATATATTTACATATACTAGTGGTGTGTGTGTATAAGAGGGATTTTTGCAAGGTACACATGTATCTAGGGAGGGTTATGTGTCAATTAATTTCTCTCATCCTCCCATTTATTGCTGCAAATGGTAGAAAGAAAAGAGACCGTCTTTTCCATAACAGGGAGCTGTCTATCATATAACAGAGACACTTCCTGTTTTTAAGCGGTTGGGAGTCATGATTTCCAAACCAAATACTTAGCTTGGCAAGTTAGTGCTGTGTTGAGAGATGCTTCTATAACCACTCTGTTGCACTCTCAGTTTTAATATTAAGAGAGAGAGGATATGTTTTTCCTCTCAACTATTTTCTTTTAAAACTTGGGAGAATGTGAGAGAGAAGAGGATAGGTTAATAGCTCTGACAGATATTACAGTTGCAGAAACAAATGGACATTGAGGATGGGGGAGGGGAATGTTTTCTTTGTACAGGAAAAGAATGGTAGCAGAAAAAAATTATAAATCTTTAAAGATTTGAAAGTTGCCACTGCAAGTTTGTAACAAAGCAATATAAAAAATGCCTCATGGGCCACTGGATTAGCACAATGTTAGTTTATTAAAATTAATAAGCATGTGTTTAAAAAGATTCTGAAATAATGTAATGATTTTTAAAAGAAATGTATTATGGTTTTGGTCAGTTTGTTTAGTGTTAATTGATTTTTGGGGAGGGCTTGTTTTTGCTAGGAATAGCAAAGTGTTTAACTTGTTTTCATAACTTTAGTATAGCACTACTAATAGATATTTAAATCTGACAGTTTAAAAATATTTTTTATTTTACTTTACTAGCTATTCTAATCCAAAGCATTCTTTCCAAACCCACCTCACCTGGATTCTGCTATCACAGGGACTTTACATGACAATTACTTTTCTCTGTGGTATCTTACAATTTTCCTCCATTTGCTCCTCTGCACCATCACTTACACATACCCAGTTATCACCCTTCTCATAAGCTTTGTTCAACACCTCATCTTGTCTTAGCTATTGCTCAGTTCTTTCTTCCCTATTCACAATTAAATAGTTGCTTATGTTCTAATTGTCTCTAGCTCTTCACTTGTCTCGTTTTTCTCATGCTACTCCAATAGGTCTTTGTCACCCCACGAAAATAACTTGCTCAGATTACAAATGGCTGCAGGATATTAAACCAAGAAAGTACTTTTCTTCCCTTATCTTGCTTAAAGTTACACTATGTATATTGAGTATATGGATGGTCTGTTTCTATTCTTTAGGAGTTAGATTTAGTGTACTGAAAGAATGTCAGTCTAGAGTCTCAGATTATGAACTCTAGTTTTGTAAAACGGTTTACTGTAACTATCAGCTGGTTGCTAATCAAAGACAGCACTTTGAGCCAGTTCAGTCTGGTTCAACAACCTGTTGAGAATTTGATGTTCTACCCCAGATATACAGAATCAGAATCTAATCTTAACAAGCCCTCAGGTGATTCTTATAGCACATTCCTAAAATCACCTGGGAATCTTGTTGATTCTGTAGATTCTGAGTCATATATCTGGGGCATAAAGGCAAATTGGAATATTAGGGTGGGGGAGGAGGGAGAGTGTACTTTCAGAATGAATTGCTTTCGAGACCTGGTTTGCCAAATCTCTTCTACAAGGATATAGTCCCCCTAGTCTTCCTTTCATAAATCTAGGAAGCAAATCATTATCATTTTTGGATATTCAAGCTTGGCTAGAGATTTCAAAAACTTTAAAAGGAGTGTAATATAAACAGTAGGGTAAAAAGAGTGAGCCCACTGTGGGCTTTATCTTTTCCTATCTAGAAACAGCATTTTCTTGACTTAAATTTCTTCAGTTCAGACACCTCCCCGATAGCGTCCCATTTGCCCTGCTCCCCAACCATTCTAGTGGGCCTGTGGTAAAATACTAAACTGAAAAGCACTTACTGAGAATTATTCATCCTTTTAAGTCCTTTCCAGTAATCTTCAGACGGAAAACCAACGATTAATTATCTGTGAGCATAATAATTAAGAGAGCTGTAAAAAGTAGCTTAACCATCCTCAAATCTAGTTCCTTAACTAGGTTCTCAAGGGGTCCTAAGGTGACCAGACGTCCCGATTTTTGGAAAGAATGCACGACAAGCTAGGGTATACGGTTTTCGGCTGCCATGTGGCTATTTCGCCAGGATAAGAGTTTTATCAATGGTCCCGCTTTAACAATGTTAAAATCTGGTCACCTTATCCTGGTGGCACAGTGGTTAAGTGGCACAGTGGTTAAGTACTTTGCTAAAAAGGTGGATGGTTAGAATCTACTAGCCATTCCACAGGAGAGTGATGCGGCAGTCTGCTCCACATAGAGCTGCCGGCTTTGGAAACCCTATGGGGTATAGTTCCACTGTGTTCAGACCGACTCCACAGCGGGTTACTGTTTGTTTTTGAGGGGGGAGTTAACCTTAGTTACAACATTCAATTGTGACCATGGGGAAAGTCCTCTGACATAAGAATGCTCTCTCAAAGATTAAAAGCACGCATCGCTGATACACGAATAAGTAGATATTATAAAGTAAACTACAACTTCATACTTGGAAATTAGTGTTACTTCAGAACTTTATTTATCTAGCTATTATTATTTTTTACTTCAGAACTTTAGGTGCTTACAAAAATGACACATTTTAGAGCATGGAGAAACATTCACTAAACCTCTCCAAAAGTTTACAAGAGAATTTTGAAATTTAAATGAACAGATACACAGGAAAGTTTTTGGTATATGTTAGAAAGTGTTATGTCCTGACATAAGGTTTTAACTCATTCTACAAGACCTAGAGGAAGGGATGAAGGAGGCCTGCAGGGCCTGTAAATGAGGCATTGGGTTGCCAAATATAAGGTCAATAGTTCAAAACCACCAGTTAATCTGTGGAAGAAAGAGGAGGCTGATTGCTCTGGTACAGATTTACAGTCTCAGAAACTGAGTTGGAATTGACTTAATGGTGTGGATTTGAGTGGAGAAAGGAGGAGAAATTCTGTTACACAGTTAACTCAGAACAAATTACATTTCCTACAAAAAGCAAGGTGTAATGAAAGGTGGTGGGGGGTGGGGGTGGGGGAGTAAGTAAAAATGAGAGCCTACTTACTTTCAAAAGGCCTAAGATCTCCAGTCTGATTACAGCATGCATCCAAGGTCATCATCCATTTATGGTTCTCGCAGTTTAAAAGGTAATTCTTTAGATCACAGCTGCCCAACAGAAAGACAGTGGGAGCCACATATACCAGGGGGCTTCAAATTGTTTGTGGAATGAAAGATAACAGAAACAAACTTTTTCTAGTCTCCATATAATTAAATATTTTAAGTGATCTAAAATCGATGGCAAGAAGGGCATAGAATGCCTGGTGGGGCTTGATCAAGGTCAAGGTAATGAGAGGAATTACCAAAACCCAAATGAAGGCCAAACAAGATAGTGGGACAAGAGGAAAGTAAAAGGAAATTCAGGAAAGAACTAGGAGGCAAAAAACATTTATAGAAGTCTAAATACAGGCATGCACATATGTAAATATATTTTTATATAATGATAGGGAAATAGATCTATATACAGATATTTATTTGTTAAGTAGTAAGGCAGCAGAAGGACGTTGGGCCTCTACTCCAGTACTCCCTCAATGCAAGAACACTTTGTTCTAATAACCAGGCATTCTGTGATGCTCACCTTCCCTGACAAGATCACTGAAGACAAAATGGGTGCAAGAGTGGTGACGAAAGATGATGGTATCCGGCTATCAAAAGATGGGAAAATTAAAAACTAGAGAATTCATTTTAAAAATGGGTTAACCATTGTCAGTTGAAGTACTCAGTTCATTAACAATAACAACCAAAGCATCACTGCTAAAATCACTGGAAAATGTAATCTGTGACATCAGCTGCAATTAAATATTGATTTGTTGTGCAGCTATAAGATGAACCCAGTTTTAGCTTTGGAATTGACTTCTATTAAAAATATTGTTAGAGAAAACCGGCAAGTTGATACCGACTCTGCCATCAAGTTGATACCGACTCTTCGTGACCCTGGCAGAGCGGGGTATAGCTGCTCTGGTGGGTTTTTGAGACTGTAATTGTTTACACTGAGGAGAACTACCCTGTGGGTTTCCCAGATTGTAACTGCTTATGGGAGTAGAAAACCCCGTCATCGTCTTAGGCTGCGATGTGATTGGTGGTTTCAAATCCCTGACTCTATGGATCGCTGCTCAAGGCATAGCCACTGTGCCACCAGGGCTCCTCCATCTTTTACAAAAGGGCTATTTTGACCCTGGTGCACAATCTAGTACAAAGAGCAAATGGATTTCTTATTTCTTCACAATAGTTTCAGATTTTCTTTATGGCTCACTATTGCACAGGACAACCAGATGGCTAATGAATATAGAGTTTCCTAAGACGAAAAAATGCTAAGGAAAATCCAACCAAAATCCCTAAGCACACCATCTGTTCCTGCAGCCCTGCTTCTCTAGCTCCTGATTTTGAAAAGGAAATACTTTAAACAAAATTCCCTAAGTACCTGCACACAGTGCAGGCCTTATGACACACAGATCTTGATTATCTTGGGCAGAGGAAGTCTGATAATATCTACTGAGATTTAAGCCTAAATTCTAAGGAACTGATGATGACCCAAGCAGTAACAGCTGTGAACAGTTAACATCATTTCCTTCTCGGCAACTCTGAAATGGCTCTGCTGCTTAGTCTGAATTAAATAAAGGAGGTGAAGAAATAAAACAGAACACAACACAACAAAACAAAAAAAACCAACCACCTTGTAAATGCTGAAGAGTCATACAGTATACTTCAGAATACCACGTTTCCCTTATTTTTAAAGCTCTCAGAGGTACTATACTATATGAGTATATAGTACTCCTGAGGAGTGTTGCTATTTCTAAGACAACTGGGGAGTAGGGTGGACAGTCCCTAAATGTGCTGGTATGGGTGGAAGGGGTATGATACGCAGTCACTCCCTACATCCTCCACTTAAGAAACTACTCATTTCAAATGGCTTAGTAACGTTTTTTCAATATTTCTTAAACTAAAAGAATTTCTCCTCTGTATAGACCTAAAACCAAAATGGAGGCAGAATGAATGGAAAAAGACATTCCCCCTTTCCTGAAACTCACTAAGAGGATGTTTCAAATGAAGAGTGAAAACTAAAGACAGTCTTAAAACATCCACGTAGTTCTGCACTTTGCCAGAACTCCTTCAGATCATTAAGCTGACCTCTTTCCTAGGCTGTCAGCATCCGGGTTTCCCGCCACTCCCTTGCACTTCTCTGAGAGCACTGCTTTTGTTAAAGAAGTGGATGAGAAATCTGACCCCAAATCCTGGGAGACAGGCATCCCACTCCAGGTATTCTGGAACCAAGAGTGGCTCAGGCCGGAAAAGTGGGGAGGAAGATGTGGAGACAGGAGATAACTGACATACACGGAGACTTTTTAGTACTCTACTTTTCCCTCAGAGGAAGCTTAAAACAAAGTCACACTGTATTTTTAATTAACTTTTTTCTTTCTCTGCATATAAACAGATTAATATTTATTGTACATAATTTTGACAAAACGTTAACATTAATTAGAAAGTAAAAATGACCAAAACGATGGCTGTCTCAACTTAGGGGAGCAGTTTCCCATACTGTAGGGATATACCCTTTTTATTTGAGTTACTTAACGACTGTTTTGTAACCTACTTTTTTTAGCAGTGTGTTTAGACTAATATAAAAAAAACCATGTTATTATTTGCTTTTTATTCTATTATGTAGACAGAGCTTAAATGTGCTACTAAATTAAATTCTCGGTGCAACACTATGATAGATAGGCAATACATTTCTATTTTATAGCACACTATTTAAAAAATTCTGAAATGAACATCCTTAAACTAACATCTTGGATTTCTTCTCTGATTATATTCTAGGAAAAATTCCTAGAAGTAAAATTGGTTTTTTAAAAGAAGGTGTTTTAAGGTTCTTACTGAATGAAATACTTTCCAGAAAGTTTGTACTTAGTCATACCCTGAATTAACTTATGTATATATTTTGATAAGTATAATATGGTGATGTTGAAACTGAGGAAAAAACTCCGTAATGCCTTCTAAACTGTAGAAGGAAAAGGTGGTATTGGTCAAGTCTTACAGGACATTTGATAGAGCTTCAAACAGGTTCATTCCAGTTCAGCACCCTGCTGAGAATTTGCATTTTCACTCTAGATAAACTAAACCAGAATCCATGTACATTTTAACAAGATTCTCTGAACATCTATGAGAATCACCTGGAAATTTTATAAAACTGAAGATTCTGATTTAGTGTATCTGAGTCAGTAGGGCAAATCTTGGCAGTGTGTCACACGCCTCTGAATTAGACTGTCTATATTCTTTGACCATCTTGGAATATGACATACTGGTCCCGAAGTACAATTATACATTTAATTTACAACTTAAAAATGATCCTTTACAGATTTTCAAAAGAAGCTGATCACTTCCTATATGTCCTTATTAAGAAATCATAGAGTAAAAATGAAATACTCAAGTCTTTAGAGCTCCCTCATGCTTCAGGAGTGAAGTGGCGAAACAAGACACAAAGAGAAGCAAGCCTGGCCTCCGGGCAGATTCACAGACAGAGTAGCCTCCACATTAGTAGCCCTCTGACCCTTTGAGAGCTCTTTTGACATTAGAGTGCTGGTTTCATCTTGTTTTACTATGTGAACATGGTACTTAGAAGGTTCATTCAGAATAAATATCCCTAGAGGCAGAGAGAGAATAAGGATTAACGTTTCAATGGTGGGTAGGGAGGGTAGAGAAGACAGGAAGTACATACATAACTTGAAAATATTTTGAGTCAGTTCCAGATCACCATAAGTGGGACACATATATATATATATATATGTTTATTCTCAGTGGATATGTATGTGTTATGTTTAAACTACATTTGAGTCTATGAGGAAGCCGTGATGGCATGCAGGCTTAAGTGTCTGGCTGCTAATAATTGGTTGGCAGTTTAAACTCACGAGCTACTCTGTGGAAGAAAGATGAGGCTTTTTGCTCCTGTAAATATTTACAATCTAAGAAACCCTATGGAGTTCTATTCTGCCCGGTCAGTTCACTATGAGCCAGGATTGACTACACAGCAGTGAGGTTTTGGTAGTCTATTAAGGATGCATTTGGTGGGTGTGGGAGAGACCTGGTCAGGCATGATCAAGGTGAATGTAACAAAGAGGAAGTGCTGAAA